>NW_026647124.1:0-324333 GCF_950295315.1 Erinaceus europaeus | reverse complement strand
CCAGGTGCTCTCTGATAACAGAGATCTCCGTGTGTCGTGTCATGACACTGTCTCCAGGACTGACCCTCAGGATAATGAGGATTCAAAACGAGGCAGGTGATACTGCCTTCAAAAGTAAATCCAGGGAGGTTTGGCGGTATGTCAGAGGGTTAAGGGCTTGTGGCGCTCACGAATAGAGGGGACAGGTGGAAGGATTTGGGGTCTGGCCCCCAGACCGCCACCTGCAGGGGAGTCGCTTTACAGGGGGTGAAGCGGGTCTTTAGGAGCTCTATCTTTCTCTCCCACCCTGTATTTCCTCTGCTCTCTCCTTTTGTGTCTGTCAGATGCAAGGTCAGTAACAACAACAACAACAACAACAAAAACAATAACCACCACAGTGACCAAGCAACAAGGGCAGCGAAAGGGGAACAAATGGAGTGCAGGAGCTGTGGATTATTCGTGGCGTAGGCACTCAGCTGTGGCAATAACCCCTTGAGGCAATCAATCCATACATGAAGATGTAATACAGGTAACAGAGACGTATATGTCCCTGTGTGTTTCCACTGAGTTAATGTAAATGCACTTTTATTGACTTCTTCATTTATTTATTACCTTGCCACGAGAATTTCTTTTCATTGCTAAAAAAAAGTGTCCCATCAAGGGTACCAGGTGGTGCCACACCCAGTTAAGCACTCATGTTACAATGCAGGAGGACTGGGCTTCAACACCCTGGTTCCCACATGCCAGGGGAAATCTTTACAGGTGGTGCGGAAGTGCTGCAGTTGTCTCTCTCTGTGTCTCAAACTCTCTCTACCTCCCTTCCCTCTCAATTCCTGTCTATTTATTCCAGTGAATAATCAAGAAAATAGAAAGTAAAAAAAGAAAAAGGAAAAGGAAATATTCCACGACTTCAAATGGGTTAATCAGGACAATGCTTTCCTTGTTAAGATCCTCACAGCATTCCATATGCAGAAAGGCAAAGATGCCATGTATTTTTTAACCCAGTTTTTATATTTATTTATTTATTTATTTAGGTGCTTATTCATTTTTGTTATTGATGAATTAATGTTTTACATTTTACATTGACTAGGGATCTGACACCAGCGGACTCCAGTACCCCTATATGGTACTCTGCCTCTACAAAACCCATCCATTGACCTGTCCATCCATCCATCCATCCACCCATACATCTATCCATCCATTCATACATACATACATACATACATACATACATCCATCCATCCACCAGTCAACCAAGCTAAGTACAAAAGGAGATCTCTCCTTGAATGGTGAGGAGAAACAACGATGCATAGGTAGGTTGCAAAGGCCCAGTTTGGCTGAATAGGGCAGAGGGGCTGAACCAGGGAATGTGTTGGGGCGTGTGGGTTTGGGTGGGATGAGCCGGAGACCCTGTGAGCTGGGTCACATTAGGGGCAGGCAGGGGGTGGAAGGGGTTGCGAACAGCTGTCACTGGAGAAGCATCACAAGTGCTGGAGCTGGTGAGCAGGGCAACTGGAAGAGAGGACAGACAAAGGAGAGAAGCAAAGTGCGGAGGAGAGGAGAGGGGAGAGGATGGTGAGGACAGGAGAGGACAGGAGAGGACAGGATTAGAGGGGACCTGAGAAACCTACCTGGACAAAGGCAGCATACGGACATCCAGGAAGGCAGGCAGGCATGCAGGCAGCTCTGGCCTGGGCTCCCAGGATCCCGGGCGCACCTCCACCTGTCTTCTCTTGGCTGCCAGCCCTGAGGTCCCTCGTCGGTCAGCACTGTCTTCCCATCCTTCCGTCCCTCACTGCCAGGGCCCAGGCGTCTGGGCGCTGTTGCCTGACCTAGTGGCAGGGCAGTTGGGCTGCCCAGTGCCAGTGTGGCCAGCACAGATTGCCAGGGGCTAGGACATCACAGAGGGCTCATGTGGTTGCTAGGCCATGGGGACCCCGCCCATCCAGTTGACCAGCAGCCATGACCCCCACGCTGAACTTGACCTGAGGGGTGGTGGCCAGCCACCAGAGCCAGAGCCCCAGGCCAAAGCAGGTGCTGGTCGGCCGGGCCAAGGGGCTATGTGCAGATTGGTGTGTGTCTGGGCATGGGGCTGGCATCTGACAGTCCAGGGCGGGGGACCAAGGTCCGCCAGGCCCCTGTCCCACCATGTGCACTGACACACAGTCTTGCTGACTGACTGACAGTCCCCGCCCCAGAGATACCCACACCAAGTCCCTGGGTGCCCTGAGCTGCCCCTGAGGGTGTGTGGGTGCCTGCCTGGACACATGCCTCCGTAATGGAGGCCTCTATTAATCCCGTTGCCTACTGACAGCTGCCCTCCTGCCCCTCCTTCTCCTCCTACGCCTCCTCCTCCTCCTCTTCCTACTCTTCCTCCTCCTCTTTCTCCTCCTCCTCCTCCACCCCCTCCTCCTCTTCCTCATCCTCAGATGGACTCACTCAGGGCCCTTGGCCTAGGCAAGCCAGGGCTGCTGCTCTGGCTTCTGCAGCTTCTATCCAGTGGGGGGGTGTAGGAATCTGTTCCTGTCAGTCCCTGATTCCTGGGACCTTCCATGCCTCCAGCTGCCCCCACTCTCTAGTCCTGACCCCTCCTCAAGGATGCCCCCTTTCCCCTTACCCTCTGTCCCCCAGCTCCCAACTAACATCTACTGTGTTCCTCCCTGCGCTACTTTACTGCCACCCTGCTTCTGCCCTTCAGCCCTGAGGGCCCAAGGCCAGCCCAGCTGCCATCTCACCATCCAGCAGGGGGACCTGCCCTAACTCCCTGCCACCACACCCACACACACAGCCCTGCACACACTCCTGGGCTCCCCTGCCTGCAGCCTGCCTCTCAAACAGTCTCCTTCTGCCCCCTAGCCCCCTTACAGCCTCTGCCACGGACCCCCACAGACACCTGGGCATGAGCAGTGCAGACATGCAAACAGCTCCCCTCGCCCCCACTCCAGTTGCTCCAAGGTTGTCAAGAGTCTTTTTTTCATGCTGTAGGGGAGGGAGTTGAGACAGTCCAATGTCCTGGGGAGCAAGAACTGCAAACAGTCCATCTACAATGTAACATTTGGGTCTCAGGCCGCCCAATCCCTAGTGCGCTGTGCAGACCTTTGACTGGCAAAAACACCCCATCTGAGCGTGAGATCTGGCTGGGCTAGTGGCTCTTTCTGTGGACTAAGAGACAGACAGACAGAGTTTTCAGGTTCAAAACCTATACTTGCCAGAAGATGGTCATTCACTTCGGTAAAAAAAAAAAAAAAAAAAAAAAAAAAAAAAAGGCTTTTTATTTTTTTTCCTCCTGCCTGGGTAACCTGTCTCCTGCCTGTTTCAAAGTGAAAAAAGGGAAAAATCTTTTTTGGAGCGAAAAGGACCAAAATGCAGGCAGGTGGACTCCGTGGAAGGTGGATGGGGAGTTGCTCCTGCCCTGGCACTAGAGCCCCAGCTGCTGTTCCAGGTGCTCTCTGATAACAGAGATCTCCGTGTGTCGTGTCATGACACTGTCTCCAGGACTGACCCTCAGGATAATGAGGATTCAAAACGAGGCAGGTGATACTGCCTTCAAAAGTAAATCCAGGGAGGTTTGGCGGTATGTCAGAGGGTTAAGGGCTTGTGGCGCTCACGAATAGAGGGGACAGGTGGAAGGATTTGGGGTCTGGCCCCCAGACCGCCACCTGCAGGGGAGTCGCTTTACAGGGGGTGAAGCGGGTCTTTAGGAGCTCTATCTTTCTCTCCCACCCTGTATTTCCTCTGCTCTCTCCTTTTGTGTCTGTCAGATGCAAGGTCAGTAACAACAACAACAACAACAAAAACAATAACCACCACAGTGACCAAGCAACAAGGGCAGCGAAAGGGGAACAAATGGAGTGCAGGAGCTGTGGATTATTCGTGGCGTAGGCACTCAGCTGTGGCAATAACCCCTTGAGGCAATCAATCCATACATGAAGATGTAATACAGGTAACAGAGACGTATATGTCCCTGTGTGTTTCCACTGAGTTAATGTAAATGCACTTTTATTGACTTCTTCATTTATTTATTACCTTGCCACGAGAATTTCTTTTCATTGCTAAAAAAAAGTGTCCCATCAAGGGTACCAGGTGGTGCCACACCCAGTTAAGCACTCATGTTACAATGCAGGAGGACTGGGCTTCAACACCCTGGTTCCCACATGCCAGGGGAAATCTTTACAAGTGGTGCGGAAGTGCTGCAGTTGTCTCTCTCTGTGTCTCAAACTCTCTCTACCTCCCTTCCCTCTCAATTCCTGTCTATTTATTCCAGTGAATAATCAAGAAAATAGAAAGTAAAAAAAGAAAAAGGAAAAGGAAATATTCCACGACTTCAAATGGGTTAATCAGGACAATGCTTTCCTTGTTAAGATCCTCACAGCATTCCATATGCAGAAAGGCAAAGATGCCATGTATTTTTTAACCCAGTTTTTATATTTATTTATTTATTTATTTAGGTGCTTATTCATTTTTGTTATTGATGAATTAATGTTTTACATTTTACATTGACTAGGGATCTGACACCAGCGGACTCCAGTACCCCTATATGGTACTCTGCCTCTACAAAACCCATCCATTGACCTGTCCATCCATCCATCCATCCACCCATACATCTATCCATCCATTCATACATACATACATACATACATACATCCATCCATCCATCCATCCACCAGTCAACCAAGCTAAGTACAAAAGGAGATCTCTCCTTGAATGGTGAGGAGAAACAACGATGCATAGGTAGGTTGCAAAGGCCCAGTTTGGCTGAATAGGGCAGAGGGGCTGAACCAGGGAATGTGTTGGGGCGTGTGGGTTTGGGTGGGATGAGCCGGAGACCCTGTGAGCTGGGTCACATTAGGGGCAGGCAGGGGGTGGAAGGGGTTGCGAACAGCTGTCACTGGAGAAGCATCACAAGTGCTGGAGCTGGTGAGCAGGGCAACTGGAAGAGAGGACAGACAAAGGAGAGAAGCAAAGTGCGGAGGAGAGGAGAGGGGAGAGGATGGTGAGGACAGGAGAGGACAGGAGAGGACAGGATTAGAGGGGACCTGAGAAACCTACCTGGACAAAGGCAGCATACGGACATCCAGGAAGGCAGGCAGGCATGCAGGCAGCTCTGGCCTGGGCTCCCAGGATCCCGGGCGCACCTCCACCTGTCTTCTCTTGGCTGCCAGCCCTGAGGTCCCTCGTCGGTCAGCACTGTCTTCCCATCCTTCCGTCCCTCACTGCCAGGGCCCAGGCGTCTGGGCGCTGTTGCCTGACCTAGTGGCAGGGCAGTTGGGCTGCCCAGTGCCAGTGTGGCCAGCACAGATTGCCAGGGGCTAGGACATCACAGAGGGCTCATGTGGTTGCTAGGCCATGGGGACCCCGCCCATCCAGTTGACCAGCAGCCATGACCCCCACGCTGAACTTGACCTGAGGGGTGGTGGCCAGCCACCAGAGCCAGAGCCCCAGGCCAAAGCAGGTGCTGGTCGGCCGGGCCAAGGGGCTATGTGCAGATTGGTGTGTGTCTGGGCATGGGGCTGGCATCTGACAGTCCAGGGCGGGGGACCAAGGTCCGCCAGGCCCCTGTCCCACCATGTGCACTGACACACAGTCTTGCTGACTGACTGACAGTCCCCGCCCCAGAGATACCCACACCAAGTCCCTGGGTGCCCTGAGCTGCCCCTGAGGGTTGGTGGGTGCCTGCCTGGACACATGCCTCCGTAATGGAGGCCTCTATTAATCCTGTTGCCTACTGACAGCTGCCCTCCTGCCCCTCCTCCTCCTCCTACGCCTTCTCCTCCTCCTCTTCCTACTCTTCCTCCTCCTCTTTCTCCTCCTCCTCCTCCACCCCCTCCTCCTCTTCCTCATCCTCAGATGGACTCACTCAGGGCCCTTGGCCTAGGCAAGCCAGGGCTGCTGCTCTGGCTTCTGCAGCTTCTATCCAGTGGGGGGGTGTAGGAATCTGTTCCTGTCAGTCCCTGATTCCTGGGACCTTCCATGCCTCCAGCTGCCCCCACTCTCTAGTCCTGACCCCTCCTCAAGGATGCCCCCTTTCCCCTTACCCTCTGTCCCCCAGCTCCCAACTAACATCTACTGTGTTCCTCCCTGCGCTACTTTACTGCCACCCTGCTTCTGCCCTTCAGCCCTGAGGGCCCAAGGCCAGCCCAGCTGCCATCTCACCATACAGCAGGGGGACCTGCCCTAACGCCCTGCCACCACACCCACACACACAGCCCTGCACACACTCCTGGGCTCCCCTGCCTGCAGCCTGCCTCTCAAACAGTCTCCTTCTGCCCCCTAGCCCCCTAACAGCCTCTGCCACGGACCCCCACAGACACCTGGGCATGAGCAGTGCAGACATGCAAACAGCTCCCCTCCCCCCCACTCCAGTTGCTCCAAGGTTGTCAAGAGTCTTTTTTTCATGCTGTAGGGGAGGGAGTTGAGACAGTCCAATGTCCTGGGGAGCAAGAACTGCAAACAGTCCATCTACAATGCAACATTTGGGTCTCAGGCCGCCCAATCCCTAGTGCGCTGTGCAGACCTTTGACTGGCAAAAACACCCCATCTGAGCGTGAGATCTGGCTGGGCTAGTGGCTCTTTCTGTGGACTAAGAGACAGACAGACAGAGTTTTCAGGTTCAAAACCTATACTTGCCAGAAGATGGTCATTCACTTGGGTAAAAAAAAAAAAAAAAAAAAAAAAAAAAAAAAAAAAAAAAAGGCTTTTTATTTTTTTCCCCCTGCCTGGGTAACCTGTCTCCTGCCTGTTTCAAAGTGAAAAAAGGGAAAAATCTTTTTTGGAGGGAAAAAGACCAAAATGCTGGCAGGTGGACTCCGTGGAAGGTGGATGGGGAGTTGCTCCTGCCCTGGCACTAGAGCCCCAGCTGCTGTTCCAGGTGCTCTCTGATAACAGAGATCTCCGTGTGTCGTGTCATGACACTGTCTCCAGGACTGACCCTCAGGATAATGAGGATTCAAAACGAGGCAGGTGATACTGCCTTCAAAAGTAAATCCAGGGAGGTTTGGCGGTATGTCAGAGGGTTAAGGGCTTGTGGCGCTCACGAATAGAGGGGACAGGTGGAAGGATTTGGGGTCTGGCCCCCAGACCGCCACCTGCAGGGGAGTCGCTTTACAGGGGGTGAAGCGGGTCTTTAGGAGCTCTATCTTTCTCTCCCACCCTGTATTTCCTCTGCTCTCTCCTTTTGTGTCTGTCAGATGCAAGGTCAGTAACAACAACAACAACAACAACAAAAACAATAACCACCACAGTGACCAAGCAACAAGGGCAGCGAAAGGGGAACAAATGGAGTGCAGGAGCTGTGGATTATTCGTGGCGTAGGCACTCAGCTGTGGCAATAACCCCTTGAGGCAATCAATCCATACATGAAGATGTAATACAGGTAACAGAGACGTATATGTCCCTGTGTGTTTCCACTGAGTTAATGTAAATGCACTTTTATTGACTTCTTCATTTATTTATTACCTTGCCACGAGAATTTCTTTTCATTGCTAAAAAAAAGTGTCCCATCAAGGGTACCAGGTGGTGCCACACCCAGTTAAGCACTCATGTTACAATGCAGGAGGACTGGGCTTCAACACCCTGGTTCCCACATGCCAGGGGAAATCTTTACAAGTGGTGCGGAAGTGCTGCAGTTGTCTCTCTCTGTGTCTCAAACTCTCTCTACCTCCCTTCCCTCTCAATTCCTGTCTATTTATTCCAGTGAATAATCAAGAAAATAGAAAGTAAAAAAAGAAAAAGGAAAAGGAAATATTCCACGACTTCAAATGGGTTAATCAGGACAATGCTTTCCTTGTTAAGATCCTCACAGCATTCCATATGCAGAAAGGCAAAGACGCCATGTATTTTTTAACCCAGTTTTTATATTTATTTATTTATTTATTTAGGTGCTTATTCATTTTTGTTATTGATGAATTAATGTTTTACATTTGACATTGACTAGGGATCTGACACCAGCGGACTCCAGTACCCCTATATGGTACTCTGCCTCTACAAAACCGATCCATTGACCTGTCCATCCATCCATCCATCCACCCATACATCTATCCATCCATTCATACATACATACATACATACATCCATCCATCCATCCATCCATCCACCAGTCAACCAAGCTAAGTACAAAAGGAGATCTCTCCTTGAATGGTGAGGAGAAACAACGATGCATAGGTAGGTTGCAAAGGCCCAGTTTGGCTGAATAGGGCAGAGGGGCTGAACCAGGCAATGTGTTGGGGCGTGTGGGTTTGGGTGGGATGAGCCGGAGACCCTGTGAGCTGGGTCACATTAGGGGCAGGCAGGGGGTGGAAGGGGTTGCGAACAGCTGTCACTGGAGAAGCATCACAAGTGCTGGAGCTGGTGAGCAGGGCACCTGGAAGAGAGGACAGACAAAGGAGAGAAGCAAAGTGCGGAGGAGAGGAGAGGGGAGAGGATGGTGAGGACAGGAGAGGACAGGAGAGGACAGGATTAGAGGGGACCTGAGAAACCTACCTGGACAAAGGCAGCATACGGACATCCAGGAAGGCAGGCAGGCATGCAGGCAGCTCTGGCCTGGGCTCCCAGGATCCCGGGCGCACCTCCACCTGTCTTCTCTTGGCTGCCAGCCCTGAGGTCCCTCGTCGGTCAGCACTGTCTTCCCATCCTTCCGTCCCTCACTGCCAGGGCCCAGGCGTCTGGGCGCTGTTGCCTGACCTAGTGGCAGGGCAGTTGGGCTGCCCAGTGCCAGTGTGGCCAGCACAGATTGCCAGGGGCTAGGACATCACAGAGGGCTCATGTGGTTGCTAGGCCATGGGGACCCCGCCCATCCAGTTGACCAGCAGCCATGACCCCCACGCTGAACTTGACCTGAGGGGTGGTGGCCAGCCACCAGAGCCAGAGCCCCAGGCCAAAGCAGGTGCTGGTCGGCCGGGCCAAGGGGCTATGTGCAGATTGGTGTGTGTCTGGGCATGGGGCTGGCATCTGACAGTCCAGGGCGGGGGACCAAGGTCCGCCAGGCCCCTGTCCCACCATGTGCACTGACACACAGTCTTGCTGACTGACTGACAGTCCCCGCCCCAGAGATACCCACACCAAGTCCCTGGGTGCCCTGAGCTGCCCCTGAGGGTGGGTGGGTGCCTGCCTGGACACATGCCTCCGTAATGGAGGCCTCTATTAATCCCGTTGCCTACTGACAGCTGCCCTCCTGCCCCTCCTTCTCCTCCTACGCCTCCTCCTCCTCCTCTTCCTACTCTTCCTCCTCCTCTTTCTCCTCCTCCTCCTCCACCCCCTCCTCCTCTTCCTCATCCTCAGATGGACTCACTCAGGGCCCTTGGCCTAGGCAAGCCAGGGCTGCTGCTCTGGCTTCTGCAGCTTCTATCCAGTGGGGGGGTGTAGGAATCTGTTCCTGTCAGTCCCTGATTCCTGGGACCTTCCATGCCTCCAGCTGCCCCCACTCTCTAGTCCTGACCCCTCCTCAAGGATGCCCCCTTTCCCCTTACCCTCTGTCCCCCAGCTCCCAACTAACATCTACTGTGTTCCTCCCTGCGCTACTTTACTGCCACCCTGCTTCTGCCCTTCAGCCCTGAGGGCCCAAGGCCAGCCCAGCTGCCATCTCACCATCCAGCAGGGGGACCTGCCCTAACTCCCTGCCACCACACCCACACACACAGCCCTGCACACACTCCTGGGCTCCCCTGCCTGCAGCCTGCCTCTCAAACAGTCTCCTTCTGCCCCCTAGCCCCCTTACAGCCTCTGCCACGGACCCCCACAGACACCTGGGCATGAGCAGTGCAGACATGCAAACAGCTCCCCTCGCCCCCACTCCAGTTGCTCCAAGGTTGTCAAGAGTCTTTTTTTCATGCTGTAGGGGAGGGAGTTGAGACAGTCCAATGTCCTGGGGAGCAAGAACTGCAAACAGTCCATCTACAATGTAACATTTGGGTCTCAGGCCGCCCAATCCCTAGTGCGCTGTGCAGACCTTTGACTGGCAAAAACACCCCATCTGAGCGTGAGATCTGGCTGGGCTAGTGGCTCTTTCTGTGGACTAAGAGACAGACAGACAGAGTTTTCAGGTTCAAAACCTATACTTGCCAGAAGATGGTCATTCACTTGGGTAAAAAAAAAAAAAAAAAAAAAAAAAAAAAAAAAGGCTTTTTATTTTTTTTCCTCCTGCCTGGGTAACCTGTCTCCTGCCTGTTTCAAAGTGAAAAAAGGGAAAAATCTTTTTTGGAGCGAAAAGGACCAAAATGCAGGCAGGTGGACTCCGTGGAAGGTGGATGGGGAGTTGCTCCTGCCCTGGCACTAGAGCCCCAGCTGCTGTTCCAGGTGCTCTCTGATAACAGAGATCTCCGTGTGTCGTGTCATGACACTGTCTCCAGGACTGACCCTCAGGATAATGAGGATTCAAAACGAGGCAGGTGATACTGCCTTCAAAAGTAAATCCAGGGAGGTTTGGCGGTATGTCAGAGGGTTAAGGGCTTGTGGCGCTCACGAATAGAGGGGACAGGTGGAAGGATTTGGGGTCTGGCCCCCAGACCGCCACCTGCAGGGGAGTCGCTTTACAGGGGGTGAAGCGGGTCTTTAGGAGCTCTATCTTTCTCTCCCACCCTGTATTTCCTCTGCTCTCTCCTTTTGTGTCTGTCAGATGCAAGGTCAGTAACAACAACAACAACAACAACAAAAACAATAACCACCACAGTGACCAAGCAACAAGGGCAGCGAAAGGGGAACAAATGGAGTGCAGGAGCTGTGGATTATTCGTGGCGTAGGCACTCAGCTGTGGCAATAACCCCTTGAGGCAATCAATCCATACATGAAGATGTAATACAGGTAACAGAGACGTATATGTCCCTGTGTGTTTCCACTGAGTTAATGTAAATGCACTTTTATTGACTTCTTCATTTATTTATTACCTTGCCACGAGAATTTCTTTTCATTGCTAAAAAAAAGTGTCCCATCAAGGGTACCAGGTGGTGCCACACCCAGTTAAGCACTCATGTTACAATGCAGGAGGACTGGGCTTCAACACCCTGGTTCCCACATGCCAGGGGAAATCTTTACAAGTGGTGCGGAAGTGCTGCAGTTGTCTCTCTCTGTGTCTCAAACTCTCTCTACCTCCCTTCCCTCTCAATTCCTGTCTATTTATTCCAGTGAATAATCAAGAAAATAGAAAGTAAAAAAAGAAAAAGGAAAAGGAAATATTCCACGACTTCAAATGGGTTAATCAGGACAATGCTTTCCTTGTTAAGATCCTCACAGCATTCCATATGCAGAAAGGCAAAGATGCCATGTATTTTTTAACCCAGTTTTTATATTTATTTATTTATTTATTTAGGTGCTTATTCATTTTTGTTATTGATGAATTAATGTTTTACATTTTACATTGACTAGGGATCTGACACCAGCGGACTCCAGTACCCCTATATGGTACTCTGCCTCTACAAAACCCATCCATTGACCTGTCCATCCATCCATCCATCCACCCATACATCTATCCATCCATTCATACATACATACATACATACATACATACATCCATCCATCCATCCATCCACCAGTCAACCAAGCTAAGTACAAAAGGAGATCTCTCCTTGAATGGTGAGGAGAAACAACGATGCATAGGTAGGTTGCAAAGGCCCAGTTTGGCTGAATAGGGCAGAGGGGCTGAACCAGGGAATGTGTTGGGGCGTGTGGGTTTGGGTGGGATGAGCCGGAGACCCTGTGAGCTGGGTCACATTAGGGGCAGGCAGGGGGTGGAAGGGGTTGCGAACAGCTGTCACTGGAGAAGCATCACAAGTGCTGGAGCTGGTGAGCAGGGCAACTGGAAGAGAGGACAGACAAAGGAGAGAAGCAAAGTGCGGAGGAGAGGAGAGGGGAGAGGATGGTGAGGACAGGAGAGGACAGGAGAGGACAGGATTAGAGGGGACCTGAGAAACCTACCTGGACAAAGGCAGCATACGGACATCCAGGAAGGCAGGCAGGCATGCAGGCAGCTCTGGCCTGGGCTCCCAGGATCCCGGGCGCACCTCCACCTGTCTTCTCTTGGCTGCCAGCCCTGAGGTCCCTCGTCGGTCAGCACTGTCTTCCCATCCTTCCGTCCCTCACTGCCAGGGCCCAGGCGTCTGGGCGCTGTTGCCTGACCTAGTGGCAGGGCAGTTGGGCTGCCCAGTGCCAGTGTGGCCAGCACAGATTGCCAGGGGCTAGGACATCACAGAGGGCTCATGTGGTTGCTAGGCCATGGGGACCCCGCCCATCCAGTTGACCAGCAGCCATGACCCCCACGCTGAACTTGACCTGAGGGGTGGTGGCCAGCCACCAGAGCCAGAGCCCCAGGCCAAAGCAGGTGCTGGTCGGCCGGGCCAAGGGGCTATGTGCAGATTGGTGTGTGTCTGGGCATGGGGCTGGCATCTGACAGTCCAGGGCGGGGGACCAAGGTCCGCCAGGCCCCTGTCCCACCATGTGCACTGACACACAGTCTTGCTGACTGACTGACAGTCCCCGCCCCAGAGATACCCACACCAAGTCCCTGGGTGCCCTGAGCTGCCCCTGAGGGTGGGTGGGTGCCTGCCTGGACACATGCCTCCGTAATGGAGGCCTCTATTAAACCCGTTGCCTACTGACAGCTGCCCTCCTGCCCCTCCTTCTCCTCCTACGCCTCCATCTCCTCCTCTTCCTACTCTTCCTCCTCCTCTTTCTCCTCCTCCTCCTCCACCCCCTCCTCCTCTTCCTCATCCTCAGATGGACTCACTCAGGGCCCTTGGCCTAGGCAAGCCAGGGCTGCTGCTCTGGCTTCTGCAGCTTCTATCCAGTGGGGGGGTGTAGGAATCTGTTCCTGTCAGTCCCTGATTCCTGGGACCTTCCATGCCTCCAGCTGCCCCCACTCTCTAGTCCTGACCCCTCCTCAAGGATGCCCCCTTTCCCCTTACCCTCTGTCCCCCAGCTCCCAACTAACATCTACTGTGTTCCTCCCTGCGCTACTTTACTGCCACCCTGCTTCTGCCCTTCAGCCCTGAGGGCCCAGGGCCAGCCCAGCTGCCATCTCACCATCCAGCAGGGGGACCTGCCCTAACTCCCTGCCACCACACCCACACACACAGCCCTGCACACACTCCTGGGCTCCCCTGCCTGCAGCCTGCCTCTCAAACAGTCTCCTTCTGCCCCCTAGCCCCCTTACAGCCTCTGCCACGGACCCCCACAGACACCTGGGCATGAGCAGTGCAGACATGCAAACAGCTCCCCTCGCCCCCACTCCAGTTGCTCCAAGGTTGTCAAGAGTCTTTTTTTCATGCTGTAGGGGAGGGAGTTGAGACAGTCCAATGTCCTGGGGAGCAAGAACTGCAAACAGTCCATCTACAATGTAACATTTGGGTCTCAGGCCGCCCAATCCCTAGTGCGCTGTGCAGACCTTTGACTGGCAAAAACACCCCATCTGAGCGTGAGATCTGGCTGGGCTAGTGGCTCTTTCTGTGGACTAAGAGACAGACAGACAGAGTTTTCAGGTTCAAAACCTATACTTGCCAGTAGATGGTCATTCACTTGGGTAAAAAAAAAAAAAAAAAAAAAAAAAAAAAAAAAAAAAAAAAAAGGCTTTTTATTTTTTTTCCTCCTGCCTGGGTAACCTGTCTCCTGCCTGTTTCAAAGTGAAAAAAGGGAAAAATCTTTTTTGGAGCGAAAAGGACCAAAATGCAGGCAGGTGGACTCCGTGGAAGGTGGATGGGGAGTTGCTCCTGCCCTGGCACTAGAGCCCCAGCTGCTGTTCCAGGTGCTCTCTGATAACAGAGATCTCCGTGTGTCGTGTCATGACACTGTCTCCAGGACTGACCCTCAGGATAATGAGGATTCAAAACGAGGCAGGTGATACTGCCTTCAAAAGTAAATCCAGGGAGGTTTGGCGGTATGTCAGAGGGTTAAGGGCTTGTGGCGCTCACGAATAGAGGGGACAGGTGGAAGGATTTGGGGTCTGGCCCCCAGACCGCCACCTGCAGGGGAGTCGCTTTACAGGGGGTGAAGCGGGTCTTTAGGAGCTCTATCTTTCTCTCCCACCCTGTATTTCCTCTGCTCTCTCCTTTTGTGTCTGTCAGATGCAAGGTCAGTAACAACAACAACAACAACAACAAAAACAATAACCACCACAGTGACCAAGCAACAAGGGCAGCGAAAGGGGAACAAATGGAGTGCAGGAGCTGTGGATTATTCGTGGCGTAGGCACTCAGCTGTGGCAATAACCCCTTGAGGCAATCAATCCATACATGAAGATGTAATACAGGTAACAGAGACGTATATGTCCCTGTGTGTTTCCACTGAGTTAATGTAAATGCACTTTTATTGACTTCTTCATTTATTTATTACCTTGCCACGAGAATTTCTTTTCATTGCTAAAAAAAAGTGTCCCATCAAGGGTACCAGGTGGTGCCACACCCAGTTAAGCACTCATGTTACAATGCAGGAGGACTGGGCTTCAACACCCTGGTTCCCACATGCCAGGGGAAATCTTTACAAGTGGTGCGGAAGTGCTGCAGTTGTCTCTCTCTGTGTCTCAAACTCTCTCTACCTCCCTTCCCTCTCAATTCCTGTCTATTTATTCCAGTGAATAATCAAGAAAATAGAAAGTAAAAAAAGAAAAAGGAAAAGGAAATATTCCACGACTTCAAATGGGTTAATCAGGACAATGCTTTCCTTGTTAAGATCCTCACAGCATTCCATATGCAGAAAGGCAAAGATGCCATGTATTTTTTAACCCAGTTTTTATATTTATTTATTTATTTATTTAGGTGCTTATTCATTTTTGTTATTGATGAATTAATGTTTTACATTTTACATTGACTAGGGATCTGACACCAGCGGACTCCAGTACCCCTATATGGTACTCTGCCTCTACAAAACCCATCCATTGACCTGTCCATCCATCCATCCATCCACCCATACATCTATCCATCCATTCATACATACATACATACATACATACATACATCCATCCATCCATCCATCCATCCACCAGTCAACCAAGCTAAGTACAAAAGGAGATCTCTCCTTGAATGGTGAGGAGAAACAACGATGCATAGGTAGGTTGCAAAGGCCCAGTTTGGCTGAATAGGGCAGAGGGGCTGAACCAGGGAATGTGTTGGGGCGTGTGGGTTTGGGTGGGATGAGCCGGAGACCCTGTGAGCTGGGTCACATTAGGGGCAGGCAGGGGGTGGAAGGGGTTGCGAACAGCTGTCACTGGAGAAGCATCACAAGTGCTGGAGCTGGTGAGCAGGGCAACTGGAAGAGAGGACAGACAAAGGAGAGAAGCAAAGTGCGGAGGAGAGGAGAGGGGAGAGGATGGTGAGGACAGGAGAGGACAGGAGAGGACAGGATTAGAGGGGACCTGAGAAACCTACCTGGACAAAGGCAGCATACGGACATCCAGGAAGGCAGGCAGGCATGCAGGCAGCTCTGGCCTGGGCTCCCAGGATCCCGGGCGCACCTCCACCTGTCTTCTCTTGGCTGCCAGCCCTGAGGTCCCTCGTCGGTCAGCACTGTCTTCCCATCCTTCCGTCCCTCACTGCCAGGGCCCAGGCGTCTGGGCGCTGTTGCCTGACCTAGTGGCAGGGCAGTTGGGCTGCCCAGTGCCAGTGTGGCCAGCACAGATTGCCAGGGGCTAGGACATCACAGAGGGCTCATGTGGTTGCTAGGCCATGGGGACCCCGCCCATCCAGTTGACCAGCAGCCATGACCCCCACGCTGAACTTGACCTGAGGGGTGGTGGCCAGCCACCAGAGCCAGAGCCCCAGGCCAAAGCAGGTGCTGGTCGGCCGGGCCAAGGGGCTATGTGCAGATTGGTGTGTGTCTGGGCATGGGGCTGGCATCTGACAGTCCAGGGCGGGGGACCAAGGTCCGCCAGGCCCCTGTCCCACCATGTGCACTGACACACAGTCTTGCTGACTGACTGACAGTCCCCGCCCCAGAGATACCCACACCAAGTCCCTGGGTGCCCTGAGCTGCCCCTGAGGGTGGGTGGGTGCCTGCCTGGACACATGCCTCCGTAATGGAGGCCTCTATTAATCCCGTTGCCTACTGACAGCTGCCCTCCTGCCCCTCCTTCTCCTCCTACGCCTCCTCCTCCTCCTCTTCCTACTCTTCCTCCTCCTCTTTCTCCTCCTCCTCCTCCACCCCCTCCTCCTCTTCCTCATCCTCAGATGGACTCACTCAGGGCCCTTGGCCTAGGCAAGCCAGGGCTGCTGCTCTGGCTTCTGCAGCTTCTATCCAGTGGGGGGGTGTAGGAATCTGTTCCTGTCAGTCCCTGATTCCTGGGACCTTCCATGCCTCCAGCTGCCCCCACTCTCTAGTCCTGACCCCTCCTCAAGGATGCCCCCTTTCCCCTTACCCTCTGTCCCCCAGCTCCCAACTAACATCTACTGTGTTCCTCCCTGCGCTACTTTACTGCCACCCTGCTTCTGCCCTTCAGCCCTGAGGGCCCAAGGCCAGCCCAGCTGCCATCTCACCATCCAGCAGGGGGACCTGCCCTAACTCCCTGCCACCACACCCACACACACAGCCCTGCACACACTCCTGGGCTCCCCTGCCTGCAGCCTGCCTCTCAAACAGTCTCCTTCTGCCCCCTAGCCCCCTTACAGCCTCTGCCACGGACCCCCACAGACACCTGGGCATGAGCAGTGCAGACATGCAAACAGCTCCCCTCGCCCCCACTCCAGTTGCTCCAAGGTTGTCAAGAGTCTTTTTTTCATGCTGTAGGGGAGGGAGTTGAGACAGTCCAATGTCCTGGGGAGCAAGAACTGCAAACAGTCCATCTACAATGTAACATTTGGGTCTCAGGCCGCCCAATCCCTAGTGCGCTGTGCAGACCTTTGACTGGCAAAAACACCCCATCTGAGCGTGAGATCTGGCTGGGCTAGTGGCTCTTTCTGTGGACTAAGAGACAGACAGACAGAGTTTTCAGGTTCAAAACCTATACTTGCCAGAAGATGGTCATTCACTTGGGTAAAAAAAAAAAAAAAAAAAAAAAAAGGCTTTTTATTTTTTTTCCTCCTGCCTGGGTAACCTGTCTCCTGCCTGTTTCAAAGTGAAAAAAGGGAAAAATCTTTTTTGGAGCGAAAAGGACCAAAATGCAGGCAGGTGGACTCCGTGGAAGGTGGATGGGGAGTTGCTCCTGCCCTGGCACTAGAGCCCCAGCTGCTGTTCCAGGTGCTCTCTGATAACAGAGATCTCCGTGTGTCGTGTCATGACACTGTCTCCAGGACTGACCCTCAGGATAATGAGGATTCAAAACGAGGCAGGTGATACTGCCTTCAAAAGTAAATCCAGGGAGGTTTGGCGGTATGTCAGAGGGTTAAGGGCTTGTGGCGCTCACGAATAGAGGGGACAGGTGGAAGGATTTGGGGTCTGGCCCCCAGACCGCCACCTGCAGGGGAGTCGCTTTACAGGGGGTGAAGCGGGTCTTTAGGAGCTCTATCTTTCTCTCCCACCCTGTATTTCCTCTGCTCTCTCCTTTTGTGTCTGTCAGATGCAAGGTCAGTAACAACAACAACAACAACAACAAAAACAATAACCACCACAGTGACCAAGCAACAAGGGCAGCGAAAGGGGAACAAATGGAGTGCAGGAGCTGTGGATTATTCGTGGCGTAGGCACTCAGCTGTGGCAATAACCCCTTGAGGCAATCAATCCATACATGAAGATGTAATACAGGTAACAGAGACGTATATGTCCCTGTGTGTTTCCACTGAGTTAATGTAAATGCACTTTTATTGACTTCTTCATTTATTTATTACCTTGCCACGAGAATTTCTTTTCATTGCTAAAAAAAAGTGTCCCATCAAGGGTACCAGGTGGTGCCACACCCAGTTAAGCACTCATGTTACAATGCAGGAGGACTGGGCTTCAACACCCTGGTTCCCACATGCCAGGGGAAATCTTTACAAGTGGTGCGGAAGTGCTGCAGTTGTCTCTCTCTGTGTCTCAAACTCTCTCTACCTCCCTTCCCTCTCAATTCCTGTCTATTTATTCCAGTGAATAATCAAGAAAATAGAAAGTAAAAAAAGAAAAAGGAAAAGGAAATATTCCACGACTTCAAATGGGTTAATCAGGACAATGCTTTCCTTGTTAAGATCCTCACAGCATTCCATATGCAGAAAGGCAAAGATGCCATGTATTTTTTAACCCAGTTTTTATATTTATTTATTTATTTATTTAGGTGCTTATTCATTTTTGTTATTGATGAATTAATGTTTTACATTTTACATTGACTAGGGATCTGACACCAGCGGACTCCAGTACCCCTATATGGTACTCTGCCTCTACAAAACCCATCCATTGACCTGTCCATCCATCCATCCATCCACCCATACATCTATCCATCCATTCATACATACATACATACATACATACATACATCCATCCATCCATCCATCCACCAGTCAACCAAGCTAAGTACAAAAGGAGATCTCTCCTTGAATGGTGAGGAGAAACAACGATGCATAGGTAGGTTGCAAAGGCCCAGTTTGGCTGAATAGGGCAGAGGGGCTGAACCAGGGAATGTGTTGGGGCGTGTGGGTTTGGGTGGGATGAGCCGGAGACCCTGTGAGCTGGGTCACATTAGGGGCAGGCAGGGGGTGGAAGGGGTTGCGAACAGCTGTCACTGGAGAAGCATCACAAGTGCTGGAGCTGGTGAGCAGGGCAACTGGAAGAGAGGACAGACAAAGGAGAGAAGCAAAGTGCGGAGGAGAGGAGAGGGGAGAGGATGGTGAGGACAGGAGAGGACAGGAGAGGACAGGATTAGAGGGGACCTGAGAAACCTACCTGGACAAAGGCAGCATACGGACATCCAGGAAGGCAGGCAGGCATGCAGGCAGCTCTGGCCTGGGCTCCCAGGATCCCGGGCGCACCTCCACCTGTCTTCTCTTGGCTGCCAGCCCTGAGGTCCCTCGTCGGTCAGCACTGTCTTCCCATCCTTCCGTCCCTCACTGCCAGGGCCCAGGCGTCTGGGCGCTGTTGCCTGACCTAGTGGCAGGGCAGTTGGGCTGCCCAGTGCCAGTGTGGCCAGCACAGATTGCCAGGGGCTAGGACATCACAGAGGGCTCATGTGGTTGCTAGGCCATGGGGACCCCGCCCATCCAGTTGACCAGCAGCCATGACCCCCACGCTGAACTTGACCTGAGGGGTGGTGGCCAGCCACCAGAGCCAGAGCCCCAGGCCAAAGCAGGTGCTGGTCGGCCGGGCCAAGGGGCTATGTGCAGATTGGTGTGTGTCTGGGCATGGGGCTGGCATCTGACAGTCCAGGGCGGGGGACCAAGGTCCGCCAGGCCCCTGTCCCACCATGTGCACTGACACACAGTCTTGCTGACTGACTGACAGTCCCCGCCCCAGAGATACCCACACCAAGTCCCTGGGTGCCCTGAGCTGCCCCTGAGGGTGGGTGGGTGCCTGCCTGGACACATGCCTCCGTAATGGAGGCCTCTATTAATCCCGTTGCCTACTGACAGCTGCCCTCCTGCCCCTCCTTCTCCTCCTACGCCTCCTCCTCCTCCTCTTCCTACTCTTCCTCCTCCTCTTTCTCCTCCTCCTCCTCCACCCCCTCCTCCTCTTCCTCATCCTCAGATGGACTCACTCAGGGCCCTTGGCCTAGGCAAGCCAGGGCTGCTGCTCTGGCTTCTGCAGCTTCTATCCAGTGGGGGGGTGTAGGAATCTGTTCCTGTCAGTCCCTGATTCCTGGGACCTTCCATGCCTCCAGCTGCCCCCACTCTCTAGTCCTGACCCCTCCTCAAGGATGCCCCCTTTCCCCTTACCCTCTGTCCCCCAGCTCCCAACTAACATCTACTGTGTTCCTCCCTGCGCTACTTTACTGCCACCCTGCTTCTGCCCTTCAGCCCTGAGGGCCCAAGGCCAGCCCAGCTGCCATCTCACCATCCAGCAGGGGGACCTGCCCTAACTCCCTGCCACCACACCCACACACACAGCCCTGCACACACTCCTGGGCTCCCCTGCCTGCAGCCTGCCTCTCAAACAGTCTCCTTCTGCCCCCTAGCCCCCTTACAGCCTCTGCCACGGACCCCCACAGACACCTGGGCATGAGCAGTGCAGACATGCAAACAGCTCCCCTCGCCCCCACTCCAGTTGCTCCAAGGTTGTCAAGAGTCTTTTTTTCATGCTGTAGGGGAGGGAGTTGAGACAGTCCAATGTCCTGGGGAGCAAGAACTGCAAACAGTCCATCTACAATGTAACATTTGGGTCTCAGGCCGCCCAATCCCTAGTGCGCTGTGCAGACCTTTGACTGGCAAAAACACCCCATCTGAGCGTGAGATCTGGCTGGGCTAGTGGCTCTTTCTGTGGACTAAGAGACAGACAGACAGAGTTTTCAGGTTCAAAACCTATACTTGCCAGAAGATGGTCATTCACTTGGGTAAAAAAAAAAAAAAAAAAAAAAAAAAAAAAAAAAAAAGGCTTTTTATTTTTTTTCCTCCTGCCTGGGTAACCTGTCTCCTGCCTGTTTCAAAGTGAAAAAAGGGAAAAATCTTTTTTGGAGCGAAAAGGACCAAAATGCAGGCAGGTGGACTCCGTGGAAGGTGGATGGGGAGTTGCTCCTGCCCTGGCACTAGAGCCCCAGCTGCTGTTCCAGGTGCTCTCTGATAACAGAGATCTCCGTGTGTCGTGTCATGACACTGTCTCCAGGACTGACCCTCAGGATAATGAGGATTCAAAACGAGGCAGGTGATACTGCCTTCAAAAGTAAATCCAGGGAGGTTTGGCGGTATGTCAGAGGGTTAAGGGCTTGTGGCGCTCACGAATAGAGGGGACAGGTGGAAGGATTTGGGGTCTGGCCCCCAGACCGCCACCTGCAGGGGAGTCGCTTTACAGGGGGTGAAGCGGGTCTTTAGGAGCTCTATCTTTCTCTCCCACCCTGTATTTCCTCTGCTCTCTCCTTTTGTGTCTGTCAGATGCAAGGTCAGTAACAACAACAACAACAACAAAAACAATAACCACCACAGTGACCAAGCAACAAGGGCAGCGAAAGGGGAACAAATGGAGTGCAGGAGCTGTGGATTATTCGTGGCGTAGGCACTCAGCTGTGGCAATAACCCCTTGAGGCAATCAATCCATACATGAAGATGTAATACAGGTAACAGAGACGTATATGTCCCTGTGTGTTTCCACTGAGTTAATGTAAATGCACTTTTATTGACTTCTTCATTTATTTATTACCTTGCCACGAGAATTTCTTTTCATTGCTAAAAAAAAGTGTCCCATCAAGGGTACCAGGTGGTGCCACACCCAGTTAAGCACTCATGTTACAATGCAGGAGGACTGGGCTTCAACACCCTGGTTCCCACATGCCAGGGGAAATCTTTACAAGTGGTGCGGAAGTGCTGCAGTTGTCTCTCTCTGTGTCTCAAACTCTCTCTACCTCCCTTCCCTCTCAATTCCTGTCTATTTATTCCAGTGAATAATCAAGAAAATAGAAAGTAAAAAAAGAAAAAGGAAAAGGAAATATTCCACGACTTCAAATGGGTTAATCAGGACAATGCTTTCCTTGTTAAGATCCTCACAGCATTCCATATGCAGAAAGGCAAAGATGCCATGTATTTTTTAACCCAGTTTTTATATTTATTTATTTATTTATTTAGGTGCTTATTCATTTTTGTTATTGATGAATTAATGTTTTACATTTTACATTGACTAGGGATCTGACACCAGCGGACTCCAGTACCCCTATATGGTACTCTGCCTCTACAAAACCCATCCATTGACCTGTCCATCCATCCATCCATCCACCCATACATCTATCCATCCATTCATACATACATACATACATACATACATACATCCATCCATCCACCAGTCAACCAAGCTAAGTACAAAAGGAGATCTCTCCTTGAATGGTGAGGAGAAACAACGATGCATAGGTAGGTTGCAAAGGCCCAGTTTGGCTGAATAGGGCAGAGGGGCTGAACCAGGGAATGTGTTGGGGCGTGTGGGTTTGGGTGGGATGAGCCGGAGACCCTGTGAGCTGGGTCACATTAGGGGCAGGCAGGGGGTGGAAGGGGTTGCGAACAGCTGTCACTGGAGAAGCATCACAAGTGCTGGAGCTGGTGAGCAGGGCACCTGGAAGAGAGGACAGACAAAGGAGAGAAGCAAAGTGCGGAGGAGAGGAGAGGGGAGAGGATGGTGAGGACAGGAGAGGACAGGAGAGGACAGGATTAGAGGGGACCTGAGAAACCTACCTGGACAAAGGCAGCATACGGACATCCAGGAAGGCAGGCAGGCATGCAGGCAGCTCTGGCCTGGGCTCCCAGGATCCCGGGCGCACCTCCACCTGTCTTCTCTTGGCTGCCAGCCCTGAGGTCCCTCGTCGGTCAGCACTGTCTTCCCATCCTTCCGTCCCTCTGTGCCAGGGCCCAGGCGTCTGGGCGCTGTTGCCTGACCTAGTGGCAGGGCAGTTGGGCTGCCCAGTGCCAGTGTGGCCAGCACAGATTGCCAGGGGCTAGGACATCACAGAGGGCTCATGTGGTTGCTAGGCCATGGGGACCCCGCCCATCCAGTTGACCAGCAGCCATGACCCCCACGCTGAACTTGACCTGAGGGGTGGTGGCCAGCCACCAGAGCCAGAGCCCCAGGCCAAAGCAGGTGCTGGTCGGCCGGGCCAAGGGGCTATGTGCAGATTGGTGTGTGTCTGGGCATGGGGCTGGCATCTGACAGTCCAGGGCGGGGGACCAAGGTCCGCCAGGCCCCTGTCCCACCATGTGCACTGACACACAGTCTTGCTGACTGACTGACAGTCCCCGCCCCAGAGATACCCACACCAAGTCCCTGGGTGCCCTGAGCTGCCCCTGAGGGTTGGTGGGTGCCTGCCTGGACACATGCCTCCGTAATGGAGGCCTCTATTAATCCCGTTGCCTACTGACAGCTGCCCTCCTGCCCCTCCTCCTCCTCCTACGCCTTCTCCTCCTCCTCTTCCTACTCTTCCTCCT
This sequence comes from Erinaceus europaeus, assembly GCF_950295315.1. NCBI lineage: Eukaryota > Metazoa > Chordata > Mammalia > Eulipotyphla > Erinaceidae > Erinaceus > Erinaceus europaeus. Next base: position 301,426 of record NW_026647124.1, on the reverse strand, counting down.
CCTCTTTCTCCTCCTCCTCCTCCACCCCCTCCTCCTCTTCCTCATCCTCAGATGGACTCACTCAGGGCCCTTGGCCTAGGCAAGCCAGGGCTGCTGCTCTGGCTTCTGCAGCTTCTATCCAGTGGGGGGGTGTAGGAATCTGTTCCTGTCAGTCCCTGATTCCTGGGACCTTCCATGCCTCCAGCTGCCCCCACTCTCTAGTCCTGACCCCTCCTCAAGGATGCCCCCTTTCCCCTTACCCTCTGTCCCCCAGCTCCCAACTAACATCTACTGTGTTCCTCCCTGTGCTACTTTACTGCCACCCTGCTTCTGCCCTTCAGCCCTGAGGGCCCAAGGCCAGCCCAGCTGCCATCTCACCATACAGCAGGGGGACCTGCCCTAACGCCCTGCCACCACACCCACACACACAGCCCTGCACACACTCCTGGGCTCCCCTGCCTGCAGCCTGCCTCTCAAACAGTCTCCTTCTGCCCCCTAGCCCCCTAACAGCCTCTGCCACGGACCCCCACAGACACCTGGGCATGAGCAGTGCAGACATGCAAACAGCTCCCCTCCCCCCCACTCCAGTTGCTCCAAGGTTGTCAAGAGTCTTTTTTTCATGCTGTAGGGGAGGGAGTTGAGACAGTCCAATGTCCTGGGGAGCAAGAACTGCAAACAGTCCATCTACAATGCAACATTTGGGTCTCAGGCCGCCCAATCCCTAGTGCGCTGTGCAGACCTTTGACTGGCAAAAACACCCCATCTGAGTGTGAGATCTGGCTGGGCTAGTGGCTCTTTCTGTGGACTAAGAGACAGACAGACAGAGTTTTCAGGTTCAAAACCTATACTTGCCAGAAGATGGTCATTCACTTCGGTAAAAAAAAAAAAAAAAAAAAAAAAAAAAAAAAAAAAAAAAAAGGCTTTTTATTTTTTTCCCCCTGCCTGGGTAACCTGTCTCCTGCCTGTTTCAAAGTGAAAAAAGGGAAAAATCTTTTTTGGAGGGAAAAAGACCAAAATGCTGGCAGGTGGACTCCGTGGAAGGTGGATGGGGAGTTGCTCCTGCCCTGGCACTAGAGCCCCAGCTGATGTTCCAGGTGCTCTCTGATAACAGAGATCTCCGTGTGTCGTGTCATGACACTGTCTCCAGGACTGACCCTCAGGATAATGAGGATTCAAAACGAGGCAGGTGATACTGCCTTCAAAAGTAAATCCAGGGAGGTTTGGCGGTATGTCAGAGGGTTAAGGGCTTGTGGCGCTCACGAATAGAGGGGACAGGTGGAAGGATTTGGGGTCTGGCCCCCAGACCGCCACCTGCAGGGGAGTCGCTTTACAGGGGGTGAAGCGGGTCTTTAGGAGCTCTATCTTTCTCTCCCACCCTGTATTTCCTCTGCTCTCTCCTTTTGTGTCTGTCAGATGCAAGGTCAGTAACAACAACAACAACAACAACAAAAACAATAACCACCACAGTGACCAAGCAACAAGGGCAGCGAAAGGGGAACAAATGGAGTGCAGGAGCTGTGGATTATTCGTGGCGTAGGCACTCAGCTGTGGCAATAACCCCTTGAGGCAATCAATCCATACATGAAGATGTAATACAGGTAACAGAGACGTATATGTCCCTGTGTGTTTCCACTGAGTTAATGTAAATGCACTTTTATTGACTTCTTCATTTATTTATTACCTTGCCACGAGAATTTCTTTTCATTGCTAAAAAAAAGTGTCCCATCAAGGGTACCAGGTGGTGCCACACCCAGTTAAGCACTCATGTTACAATGCAGGAGGACTGGGCTTCAACACCCTGGTTCCCACATGCCAGGGGAAATCTTTACAAGTGGTGCGGAAGTGCTGCAGTTGTCTCTCTCTGTGTCTCAAACTCTCTCTACCTCCCTTCCCTCTCAATTCCTGTCTATTTATTCCAGTGAATAATCAAGAAAATAGAAAGTAAAAAAAGAAAAAGGAAAAGGAAATATTCCACGACTTCAAATGGGTTAATCAGGACAATGCTTTCCTTGTTAAGATCCTCACAGCATTCCATATGCAGAAAGGCAAAGATGCCATGTATTTTTTAACCCAGTTTTTATATTTATTTATTTATTTATTTAGGTGCTTATTCATTTTTGTTATTGATGAATTAATGTTTTACATTTTACATTGACTAGGGATCTGACACCAGCGGACTCCAGTACCCCTATATGGTACTCTGCCTCTACAAAACCCATCCATTGACCTGTCCATCCATCCATCCATCCACCCATACATCTATCCATCCATTCATACATACATACATACATACATACATCCATCCATCCATCCATCCACCAGTCAACCAAGCTAAGTACAAAAGGAGATCTCTCCTTGAATGGTGAGGAGAAACAACGATGCATAGGTAGGTTGCAAAGGCCCAGTTTGGCTGAATAGGGCAGAGGGGCTGAACCAGGGAATGTGTTGGGGCGTGTGGGTTTGGGTGGGATGAGCCGGAGACCCTGTGAGCTGGGTCACATTAGGGGCAGGCAGGGGGTGGAAGGGGTTGCGAACAGCTGTCACTGGAGAAGCATCACAAGTGCTGGAGCTGGTGAGCAGGGCACCTGGAAGAGAGGACAGACAAAGGAGAGAAGCAAAGTGCGGAGGAGAGGAGAGGGGAGAGGATGGTGAGGACAGGAGAGGACAGGAGAGGACAGGATTAGAGGGGACCTGAGAAACCTACCTGGACAAAGGCAGCATACGGACATCCAGGAAGGCAGGCAGGCATGCAGGCAGCTCTGGCCTGGGCTCCCAGGATCCCGGGCGCACCTCCACCTGTCTTCTCTTGGCTGCCAGCCCTGAGGTCCCTCGTCGGTCAGCACTGTCTTCCCATCCTTCCGTCCCTCTGTGCCAGGGCCCAGGCGTCTGGGCGCTGTTGCCTGACCTAGTGGCAGGGCAGTTGGGCTGCCCAGTGCCAGTGTGGCCAGCACAGATTGCCAGGGGCTAGGACATCACAGAGGGCTCATGTGGTTGCTAGGCCATGGGGACCCCGCCCATCCAGTTGACCAGCAGCCATGACCCCCACGCTGAACTTGACCTGAGGGGTGGTGGCCAGCCACCAGAGCCAGAGCCCCAGGCCAAAGCAGGTGCTGGTCGGCCGGGCCAAGGGGCTATGTGCAGATTGGTGTGTGTCTGGGCATGGGGCTGGCATCTGACAGTCCAGGGCGGGGGACCAAGGTCCGCCAGGCCCCTGTCCCACCATGTGCACTGACACACAGTCTTGCTGACTGACTGACAGTCCCCGCCCCAGAGATACCCACACCAAGTCCCTGGGTGCCCTGAGCTGCCCCTGAGGGTTGGTGGGTGCCTGCCTGGACACATGCCTCCGTAATGGAGGCCTCTATTAATCCCGTTGCCTACTGACAGCTGCCCTCCTGCCCCTCCTCCTCCTCCTACGCCTTCTCCTCCTCCTCTTCCTACTCTTCCTCCTCCTCTTTCTCCTCCTCCTCCTCCACCCCCTCCTCCTCTTCCTCATCCTCAGATGGACTCACTCAGGGCCCTTGGCCTAGGCAAGCCAGGGCTGCTGCTCTGGCTTCTGCAGCTTCTATCCAGTGGGGGGGTGTAGGAATCTGTTCCTGTCAGTCCCTGATTCCTGGGACCTTCCATGCCTCCAGCTGCCCCCACTCTCTAGTCCTGACCCCTCCTCAAGGATGCCCCCTTTCCCCTTACCCTCTGTCCCCCAGCTCCCAACTAACATCTACTGTGTTCCTCCCTGTGCTACTTTACTGCCACCCTGCTTCTGCCCTTCAGCCCTGAGGGCCCAAGGCCAGCCCAGCTGCCATCTCACCATACAGCAGGGGGACCTGCCCTAACGCCCTGCCACCACACCCACACACACAGCCCTGCACACACTCCTGGGCTCCCCTGCCTGCAGCCTGCCTCTCAAACAGTCTCCTTCTGCCCCCTAGCCCCCTAACAGCCTCTGCCACGGACCCCCACAGACACCTGGGCATGAGCAGTGCAGACATGCAAACAGCTCCCCTCCCCCCCACTCCAGTTGCTCCAAGGTTGTCAAGAGTCTTTTTTTCATGCTGTAGGGGAGGGAGTTGAGACAGTCCAATGTCCTGGGGAGCAAGAACTGCAAACAGTCCATCTACAATGCAACATTTGGGTCTCAGGCCGCCCAATCCCTAGTGCGCTGTGCAGACCTTTGACTGGCAAAAACACCCCATCTGAGTGTGAGATCTGGCTGGGCTAGTGGCTCTTTCTGTGGACTAAGAGACAGACAGACAGAGTTTTCAGGTTCAAAACCTATACTTGCCAGAAGATGGTCATTCACTTCGGTAAAAAAAAAAAAAAAAAAAAAAAAAAAAAAAAAAAAAGGCTTTTTATTTTTTTCCCCCTGCCTGGGTAACCTGTCTCCTGCCTGTTTCAAAGTGAAAAAAGGGAAAAATCTTTTTTGGAGGGAAAAAGACCAAAATGCTGGCAGGTGGACTCCGTGGAAGGTGGATGGGGAGTTGCTCCTGCCCTGGCACTAGAGCCCCAGCTGATGTTCCAGGTGCTCTCTGATAACAGAGATCTCCGTGTGTCGTGTCATGACACTGTCTCCAGGACTGACCCTCAGGATAATGAGGATTCAAAACGAGGCAGGTGATACTGCCTTCAAAAGTAAATCCAGGGAGGTTTGGCGGTATGTCAGAGGGTTAAGGGCTTGTGGCGCTCACGAATAGAGGGGACAGGTGGAAGGATTTGGGGTCTGGCCCCCAGACCGCCACCTGCAGGGGAGTCGCTTTACAGGGGGTGAAGCGGGTCTTTAGGAGCTCTATCTTTCTCTCCCACCCTGTATTTCCTCTGCTCTCTCCTTTTGTGTCTGTCAGATGCAAGGTCAGTAACAACAACAACAACAACAACAAAAACAATAACCACCACAGTGACCAAGCAACAAGGGCAGCGAAAGGGGAACAAATGGAGTGCAGGAGCTGTGGATTATTCGTGGCGTAGGCACTCAGCTGTGGCAATAACCCCTTGAGGCAATCAATCCATACATGAAGATGTAATACAGGTAACAGAGACGTATATGTCCCTGTGTGTTTCCACTGAGTTAATGTAAATGCACTTTTATTGACTTCTTCATTTATTTATTACCTTGCCACGAGAATTTCTTTTCATTGCTAAAAAAAAGTGTCCCATCAAGGGTACCAGGTGGTGCCACACCCAGTTAAGCACTCATGTTACAATGCAGGAGGACTGGGCTTCAACACCCTGGTTCCCACATGCCAGGGGAAATCTTTACAAGTGGTGCGGAAGTGCTGCAGTTGTCTCTCTCTGTGTCTCAAACTCTCTCTACCTCCCTTCCCTCTCAATTCCTGTCTATTTATTCCAGTGAATAATCAAGAAAATAGAAAGTAAAAAAAGAAAAAGGAAAAGGAAATATTCCACGACTTCAAATGGGTTAATCAGGACAATGCTTTCCTTGTTAAGATCCTCACAGCATTCCATATGCAGAAAGGCAAAGATGCCATGTATTTTTTAACCCAGTTTTTATATTTATTTATTTATTTATTTAGGTGCTTATTCATTTTTGTTATTGATGAATTAATGTTTTACATTTTACATTGACTAGGGATCTGACACCAGCGGACTCCAGTACCCCTATATGGTACTCTGCCTCTACAAAACCCATCCATTGACCTGTCCATCCATCCATCCATCCACCCATACATCTATCCATCCATTCATACATACATACATCCATCCATCCATCCATCCATCCACCAGTCAACCAAGCTAAGTACAAAAGGAGATCTCTCCTTGAATGGTGAGGAGAAACAACGATGCATAGGTAGGTTGCAAAGGCCCAGTTTGGCTGAATAGGGCAGAGGGGCTGAACCAGGGAATGTGTTGGGGCGTGTGGGTTTGGGTGGGATGAGCCGGAGACCCTGTGAGCTGGGTCACATTAGGGGCAGGCAGGGGGTGGAAGGGGTTGCGAACAGCTGTCACTGGAGAAGCATCACAAGTGCTGGAGCTGGTGAGCAGGGCACCTGGAAGAGAGGACAGACAAAGGAGAGAAGCAAAGTGCGGAGGAGAGGAGAGGGGAGAGGATGGTGAGGACAGGAGAGGACAGGAGAGGACAGGATTAGAGGGGACCTGAGAAACCTACCTGGACAAAGGCAGCATACGGACATCCAGGAAGGCAGGCAGGCATGCAGGCAGCTCTGGCCTGGGCTCCCAGGATCCCGGGCGCACCTCCACCTGTCTTCTCTTGGCTGCCAGCCCTGAGGTCCCTCGTCGGTCAGCACTGTCTTCCCATCCTTCCGTCCCTCTGTGCCAGGGCCCAGGCGTCTGGGCGCTGTTGCCTGACCTAGTGGCAGGGCAGTTGGGCTGCCCAGTGCCAGTGTGGCCAGCACAGATTGCCAGGGGCTAGGACATCACAGAGGGCTCATGTGGTTGCTAGGCCATGGGGACCCCGCCCATCCAGTTGACCAGCAGCCATGACCCCCACGCTGAACTTGACCTGAGGGGTGGTGGCCAGCCACCAGAGCCAGAGCCCCAGGCCAAAGCAGGTGCTGGTCGGCCGGGCCAAGGGGCTATGTGCAGATTGGTGTGTGTCTGGGCATGGGGCTGGCATCTGACAGTCCAGGGCGGGGGACCAAGGTCCGCCAGGCCCCTGTCCCACCATGTGCACTGACACACAGTCTTGCTGACTGACTGACAGTCCCCGCCCCAGAGATACCCACACCAAGTCCCTGGGTGCCCTGAGCTGCCCCTGAGGGTTGGTGGGTGCCTGCCTGGACACATGCCTCCGTAATGGAGGCCTCTATTAATCCCGTTGCCTACTGACAGCTGCCCTCCTGCCCCTCCTCCTCCTCCTACGCCTTCTCCTCCTCCTCTTCCTACTCTTCCTCCTCCTCTTTCTCCTCCTCCTCCTCCACCCCCTCCTCCTCTTCCTCATCCTCAGATGGACTCACTCAGGGCCCTTGGCCTAGGCAAGCCAGGGCTGCTGCTCTGGCTTCTGCAGCTTCTATCCAGTGGGGGGGTGTAGGAATCTGTTCCTGTCAGTCCCTGATTCCTGGGACCTTCCATGCCTCCAGCTGCCCCCACTCTCTAGTCCTGACCCCTCCTCAAGGATGCCCCCTTTCCCCTTACCCTCTGTCCCCCAGCTCCCAACTAACATCTACTGTGTTCCTCCCTGTGCTACTTTACTGCCACCCTGCTTCTGCCCTTCAGCCCTGAGGGCCCAAGGCCAGCCCAGCTGCCATCTCACCATACAGCAGGGGGACCTGCCCTAACGCCCTGCCACCACACCCACACACACAGCCCTGCACACACTCCTGGGCTCCCCTGCCTGCAGCCTGCCTCTCAAACAGTCTCCTTCTGCCCCCTAGCCCCCTAACAGCCTCTGCCACGGACCCCCACAGACACCTGGGCATGAGCAGTGCAGACATGCAAACAGCTCCCCTCCCCCCCACTCCAGTTGCTCCAAGGTTGTCAAGAGTCTTTTTTTCATGCTGTAGGGGAGGGAGTTGAGACAGTCCAATGTCCTGGGGAGCAAGAACTGCAAACAGTCCATCTACAATGCAACATTTGGGTCTCAGGCCGCCCAATCCCTAGTGCGCTGTGCAGACCTTTGACTGGCAAAAACACCCCATCTGAGTGTGAGATCTGGCTGGGCTAGTGGCTCTTTCTGTGGACTAAGAGACAGACAGACAGAGTTTTCAGGTTCAAAACCTATACTTGCCAGAAGATGGTCATTCACTTCGGTAAAAAAAAAAAAAAAAAAAAAAAAAAAAAAAAAAAAAAAAAAAGGCTTTTTATTTTTTTCCCCCTGCCTGGGTAACCTGTCTCCTGCCTGTTTCAAAGTGAAAAAAGGGAAAAATCTTTTTTGGAGGGAAAAAGACCAAAATGCTGGCAGGTGGACTCCGTGGAAGGTGGATGGGGAGTTGCTCCTGCCCTGGCACTAGAGCCCCAGCTGCTGTTCCAGGTGCTCTCTGATAACAGAGATCTCCGTGTGTCGTGTCATGACACTGTCTCCAGGACTGACCCTCAGGATAATGAGGATTCAAAACGAGGCAGGTGATACTGCCTTCAAAAGTAAATCCAGGGAGGTTTGGCGGTATGTCAGAGGGTTAAGGGCTTGTGGCGCTCACGAATAGAGGGGACAGGTGGAAGGATTTGGGGTCTGGCCCCCAGACCGCCACCTGCAGGGGAGTCGCTTTACAGGGGGTGAAGCGGGTCTTTAGGAGCTCTATCTTTCTCTCCCACCCTGTATTTCCTCTGCTCTCTCCTTTTGTGTCTGTCAGATGCAAGGTCAGTAACAACAACAACAACAACAAAAACAATAACCACCACAGTGACCAAGCAACAAGGGCAGCGAAAGGGGAACAAATGGAGTGCAGGAGCTGTGGATTATTCGTGGCGTAGGCACTCAGCTGTGGCAATAACCCCTTGAGGCAATCAATCCATACATGAAGATGTAATACAGGTAACAGAGACGTATATGTCCCTGTGTGTTTCCACTGAGTTAATGTAAATGCACTTTTATTGACTTCTTCATTTATTTATTACCTTGCCACGAGAATTTCTTTTCATTGCTAAAAAAAAGTGTCCCATCAAGGGTACCAGGTGGTGCCACACCCAGTTAAGCACTCATGTTACAATGCAGGAGGACTGGGCTTCAACACCCTGGTTCCCACATGCCAGGGGAAATCTTTACAAGTGGTGCGGAAGTGCTGCAGTTGTCTCTCTCTGTGTCTCAAACTCTCTCTACCTCCCTTCCCTCTCAATTCCTGTCTATTTATTCCAGGGAATAATCAAGAAAATAGAAAGTAAAAAAAGAAAAAGGAAAAGGAAATATTCCACGACTTCAAATGGGTTAATCAGGACAATGCTTTCCTTGTTAAGATCCTCACAGCATTCCATATGCAGAAAGGCAAAGATGCCATGTATTTTTTAACCCAGTTTTTATATTTATTTATTTATTTATTTAGGTGCTTATTCATTTTTGTTATTGATGAATTAATGTTTTACATTTTACATTGACTAGGGATCTGACACCAGCGGACTCCAGTACCCCTATATGGTACTCTGCCTCTACAAAACCCATCCATTGACCTGTCCATCCATCCATCCATCCACCCATACATCTATCCATCCATTCATACATACATACATACATACATACATACATACATACATACATCCATCCACCAGTCAACCAAGCTAAGTACAAAAGGAGATCTCTCCTTGAATGGTGAGGAGAAACAACGATGCATAGGTAGGTTGCAAAGGCCCAGTTTGGCTGAATAGGGCAGAGGGGCTGAACCAGGGAATGTGTTGGGGCGTGTGGGTTTGGGTGGGATGAGCCGGAGACCCTGTGAGCTGGGTCACATTAGGGGCAGGCAGGGGGTGGAAGGGGTTGCGAACAGCTGTCACTGGAGAAGCATCACAAGTGCTGGAGCTGGTGAGCAGGGCAACTGGAAGAGAGGACAGACAAAGGAGAGAAGCAAAGTGCGGAGGAGAGGAGAGGGGAGAGGATGGTGAGGACAGGAGAGGACAGGAGAGGACAGGATTAGAGGGGACCTGAGAAACCTACCTGGACAAAGGCAGCATACGGACATCCAGGAAGGCAGGCAGGCATGCAGGCAGCTCTGGCCTGGGCTCCCAGGATCCCGGGCGCACCTCCACCTGTCTTCTCTTGGCTGCCAGCCCTGAGGTCCCTCGTCGGTCAGCACTGTCTTCCCATCCTTCCGTCCCTCACTGCCAGGGCCCAGGCGTCTGGGCGCTGTTGCCTGACCTAGTGGCAGGGCAGTTGGGCTGCCCAGTGCCAGTGTGGCCAGCACAGATTGCCAGGGGCTAGGACATCACAGAGGGCTCATGTGGTTGCTAGGCCATGGGGACCCCGCCCATCCAGTTGACCAGCAGCCATGACCCCCACGCTGAACTTGACCTGAGGGGTGGTGGCCAGCCACCAGAGCCAGAGCCCCAGGCCAAAGCAGGTGCTGGTCGGCCGGGCCAAGGGGCTATGTGCAGATTGGTGTGTGTCTGGGCATGGGGCTGGCATCTGACAGTCCAGGGCGGGGGACCAAGGTCCGCCAGGCCCCTGTCCCACCATGTGCACTGACACACAGTCTTGCTGACTGACTGACAGTCCCCGCCCCAGAGATACCCACACCAAGTCCCTGGGTGCCCTGAGCTGCCCCTGAGGGTTGGTGGGTGCCTGCCTGGACACATGCCTCCGTAATGGAGGCCTCTATTAATCCCGTTGCCTACTGACAGCTGCCCTCCTGCCCCTCCTTCTCCTCCTACGCCTCCTCCTCCTCCTCTTCCTACTCTTCCTCCTCCTCTTTCTCCTCCTCCTCCTCCACCCCCTCCTCCTCTTCCTCATCCTCAGATGGACTCACTCAGGGCCCTTGGCCTAGGCAAGCCAGGGCTGCTGCTCTGGCTTCTGCAGCTTCTATCCAGTGGGGTGTGTAGGAATCTGTTCCTGTCAGTCCCTGATTCCTGGGACCTTCCATGCCTCCAGCTGCCCCCACTCTCTAGTCCTGACCCCTCCTCAAGGATGCCCCCTTTCCCCTTACCCTCTGTCCCCCAGCTCCGAACTAACATCTACTGTGTTCCTCCCTGCGCTACTTTACTGCCACCCTGCTTCTGCCCTTCAGCCCTGAGGGCCCAAGGCCAGCCCAGCTGCCATCTCACCATCCAGCAGGGGGACCTGCCCTAACTCCCTGCCACCACACCCACACACACAGCCCTGCACACACTCCTGGGCTCCCCTGCCTGCAGCCTGCCTCTCAAACAGTCTCCTTCTGCCCCCTAGCCCCCTTACAGCCTCTGCCACGGACCCCCACAGACACCTGGGCATGAGCAGTGCAGACATGCAAACAGCTCCCCTCGCCCCCACTCCAGTTGCTCCAAGGTTGTCAAGAGTCTTTTTTTCATGCTGTAGGGGAGGGAGTTGAGACAGTCCAATGTCCTGGGGAGCAAGAACTGCAAACAGTCCATCTACAATGTAACATTTGGGTCTCAGGCCGCCCAATCCCTAGTGCGCTGTGCAGACCTTTGACTGGCAAAAACACCCCATCTGAGCGTGAGATCTGGCTGGGCTAGTGGCTCTTTCTGTGGACTAAGAGACAGACAGACAGAGTTTTCAGGTTCAAAACCTATACTTGCCAGAAGATGGTCATTCACTTGGGTAAAAAAAAAAAAAAAAAAAAAAAAAAAAAAAAAAAAAAAGGCTTTTTATTTTTTTTCCTCCTGCCTGGGTAACCTGTCTCCTGCCTGTTTCAAAGTGAAAAAAGGGAAAAATCTTTTTTGGAGCGAAAAGGACCAAAATGCAGGCAGGTGGACTCCGTGGAAGGTGGATGGGGAGTTGCTCCTGCCCTGGCACTAGAGCCCCAGCTGCTGTTCCAGGTGCTCTCTGATAACAGAGATCTCCGTGTGTCGTGTCATGACACTGTCTCCAGGACTGACCCTCAGGATAATGAGGATTCAAAACGAGGCAGGTGATACTGCCTTCAAAAGTAAATCCAGGGAGGTTTGGCGGTATGTCAGAGGGTTAAGGGCTTGTGGCGCTCACGAATAGAGGGGACAGGTGGAAGGATTTGGGGTCTGGCCCCCAGACCGCCACCTGCAGGGGAGTCGCTTTACAGGGGGTGAAGCGGGTCTTTAGGAGCTCTATCTTTCTCTCCCACCCTGTATTTCCTCTGCTCTCTCCTTTTGTGTCTGTCAGATGCAAGGTCAGTAACAACAACAACAACAACAACAACAAAAACAATAACCACCACAGTGACCAAGCAACAAGGGCAGCGAAAGGGGAACAAATGGAGTGCAGGAGCTGTGGATTATTCGTGGCATAGGCACTCAGCTGTGGCAATAACCCCTTGAGGCAATCAATCCATACATGAAGATGTAATACAGGTAACAGAGACGTATATGTCCCTGTGTGTTTCCACTGAGTTAATGTAAATGCACTTTTATTGACTTCTTCATTTATTTATTACCTTGCCACGAGAATTTCTTTTCATTGCTAAAAAAAAGTGTCCCATCAAGGGTACCAGGTGGTGCCACACCCAGTTAAGCACTCATGTTACAATGCAGGAGGACTGGGCTTCAACACCCTGGTTCCCACATGCCAGGGGAAATCTTTACAAGTGGTGCGGAAGTGCTGCAGTTGTCTCTCTCTGTGTCTCAAACTCTCTCTACCTCCCTTCCCTCTCAATTCCTGTCTATTTATTCCAGTGAATAATCAAGAAAATAGAAAGTAAAAAAAGAAAAAGGAAAAGGAAATATTCCACGACTTCAAATGGGTTAATCAGGACAATGCTTTCCTTGTTAAGATCCTCACAGCATTCCATATGCAGAAAGGCAAAGATGCCATGTATTTTTTAACCCAGTTTTTATATTTATTTATTTATTTATTTATTTAGGTGCTTATTCATTTTTGTTATTGATGAATTAATGTTTTACATTTTACATTGACTAGGGATCTGACACCAGCGGACTCCAGTACCCCTATATGGTACTCTGCCTCTACAAAACCCATCCATTGACCTGTCCATCCATCCATCCATCCACCCATACATCTATCCATCCATTCATACATACATACATACATCCATCCATCCATCCATCCATCCACCAGTCAACCAAGCTAAGTACAAAAGGAGATCTCTCCTTGAATGGTGAGGAGAAACAACGATGCATAGGTAGGTTGCAAAGGCCCAGTTTGGCTGAATAGGGCAGAGGGGCTGAACCAGGGAATGTGTTGGGGCGTGTGGGTTTGGGTGGGATGAGCCGGAGACCCTGTGAGCTGGGTCACATTAGGGGCAGGCAGGGGGTGGAAGGGGTTGCGAACAGCTGTCACTGGAGAAGCATCACAAGTGCTGGAGCTGGTGAGCAGGGCACCTGGAAGAGAGGACAGACAAAGGAGAGAAGCAAAGTGCGGAGGAGAGGAGAGGGGAGAGGATGGTGAGGACAGGAGAGGACAGGAGAGGACAGGATTAGAGGGGACCTGAGAAACCTACCTGGACAAAGGCAGCATACGGACATCCAGGAAGGCAGGCAGGCATGCAGGCAGCTCTGGCCTGGGCTCCCAGGATCCCGGGCGCACCTCCACCTGTCTTCTCTTGGCTGCCAGCCCTGAGGTCCCTCGTCGGTCAGCACTGTCTTCCCATCCTTCCGTCCCTCTGTGCCAGGGCCCAGGCGTCTGGGCGCTGTTGCCTGACCTAGTGGCAGGGCAGTTGGGCTGCCCAGTGCCAGTGTGGCCAGCACAGATTGCCAGGGGCTAGGACATCACAGAGGGCTCATGTGGTTGCTAGGCCATGGGGACCCCGCCCATCCAGTTGACCAGCAGCCATGACCCCCACGCTGAACTTGACCTGAGGGGTGGTGGCCAGCCACCAGAGCCAGAGCCCCAGGCCAAAGCAGGTGCTGGTCGGCCGGGCCAAGGGGCTATGTGCAGATTGGTGTGTGTCTGGGCATGGGGCTGGCATCTGACAGTCCAGGGCGGGGGACCAAGGTCCGCCAGGCCCCTGTCCCACCATGTGCACTGACACACAGTCTTGCTGACTGACTGACAGTCCCCGCCCCAGAGATACCCACACCAAGTCCCTGGGTGCCCTGAGCTGCCCCTGAGGGTTGGTGGGTGCCTGCCTGGACACATGCCTCCGTAATGGAGGCCTCTATTAATCCCGTTGCCTACTGACAGCTGCCCTCCTGCCCCTCCTCCTCCTCCTACGCCTTCTCCTCCTCCTCTTCCTACTCTTCCTCCTCCTCTTTCTCCTCCTCCTCCTCCACCCCCTCCTCCTCTTCCTCATCCTCAGATGGACTCACTCAGGGCCCTTGGCCTAGGCAAGCCAGGGCTGCTGCTCTGGCTTCTGCAGCTTCTATCCAGTGGGGGTGTGTAGGAATCTGTTCCTGTCAGTCCCTGATTCCTGGGACCTTCCATGCCTCCAGCTGCCCCCACTCTCTAGTCCTGACCCCTCCTCAAGGATGCCCCCTTTCCCCTTACCCTCTGTCCCCCAGCTCCCAACTAACATCTACTGTGTTCCTCCCTGCGCTACTTTACTGCCACCCTGCTTCTGCCCTTCAGCCCTGAGGGCCCAAGGCCAGCCCAGCTGCCATCTCACCATACAGCAGGGGGACCTGCCCTAACGCCCTGCCACCACACCCACACACACAGCCCTGCACACACTCCTGGGCTCCCCTGCCTGCAGCCTGCCTCTCAAACAGTCTCCTTCTGCCCCCTAGCCCCCTAACAGCCTCTGCCACGGACCCCCACAGACACCTGGGCATGAGCAGTGCAGACATGCAAACAGCTCCCCTCCCCCCCACTCCAGTTGCTCCAAGGTTGTCAAGAGTCTTTTTTTCATGCTGTAGGGGAGGGAGTTGAGACAGTCCAATGTCCTGGGGAGCAAGAACTGCAAACAGTCCATCTACAATGCAACATTTGGGTCTCAGGCCGCCCAATCCCTAGTGCGCTGTGCAGACCTTTGACTGGCAAAAACACCCCATCTGAGTGTGAGATCTGGCTGGGCTAGTGGCTCTTTCTGTGGACTAAGAGACAGACAGACAGAGTTTTCAGGTTCAAAACCTATACTTGCCAGAAGATGGTCATTCACTTCGGTAAAAAAAAAAAAAAAAAAAAAAAAAAAAAAAAAAAAAAAAAAAGGCTTTTTATTTTTTTCCCCCTGCCTGGGTAACCTGTCTCCTGCCTGTTTCAAAGTGAAAAAAGGGAAAAATCTTTTTTGGAGGGAAAAAGACCAAAATGCTGGCAGGTGGACTCCGTGGAAGGTGGATGGGGAGTTGCTCCTGCCCTGGCACTAGAGCCCCAGCTGCTGTTCCAGGTGCTCTCTGATAACAGAGATCTCCGTGTGTCGTGTCATGACACTGTCTCCAGGACTGACCCTCAGGATAATGAGGATTCAAAACGAGGCAGGTGATACTGCCTTCAAAAGTAAATCCAGGGAGGTTTGGCGGTATGTCAGAGGGTTAAGGGCTTGTGGCGCTCACGAATAGAGGGGACAGGTGGAAGGATTTGGGGTCTGGCCCCCAGACCGCCACCTGCAGGGGAGTCGCTTTACAGGGGGTGAAGCGGGTCTTTAGGAGCTCTATCTTTCTCTCCCACCCTGTATTTCCTCTGCTCTCTCCTTTTGTGTCTGTCAGATGCAAGGTCAGTAACAACAACAACAACAACAAAAACAATAACCACCACAGTGACCAAGCAACAAGGGCAGCGAAAGGGGAACAAATGGAGTGCAGGAGCTGTGGATTATTCGTGGCGTAGGCACTCAGCTGTGGCAATAACCCCTTGAGGCAATCAATCCATACATGAAGATGTAATACAGGTAACAGAGACGTATATGTCCCTGTGTGTTTCCACTGAGTTAATGTAAATGCACTTTTATTGACTTCTTCATTTATTTATTACCTTGCCACGAGAATTTCTTTTCATTGCTAAAAAAAAGTGTCCCATCAAGGGTACCAGGTGGTGCCACACCCAGTTAAGCACTCATGTTACAATGCAGGAGGACTGGGCTTCAACACCCTGGTTCCCACATGCCAGGGGAAATCTTTACAAGTGGTGCGGAAGTGCTGCAGTTGTCTCTCTCTGTGTCTCAAACTCTCTCTACCTCCCTTCCCTCTCAATTCCTGTCTATTTATTCCAGTGAATAATCAAGAAAATAGAAAGTAAAAAAAGAAAAAGGAAAAGGAAATATTCCACGACTTCAAATGGGTTAATCAGGACAATGCTTTCCTTGTTAAGATCCTCACAGCATTCCATATGCAGAAAGGCAAAGACGCCATGTATTTTTTAACCCAGTTTTTATATTTATTTATTTATTTATTTAGGTGCTTATTCATTTTTGTTATTGATGAATTAATGTTTTACATTTGACATTGACTAGGGATCTGACACCAGCGGACTCCAGTACCCCTATATGGTACTCTGCCTCTACAAAACCGATCCATTGACCTGTCCATCCATCCATCCATCCACCCATACATCTATCCATCCATTCATAGATACATCCATCCATCCATCCATCCATCCATCCATCCATCCATCCACCAGTCAACCAAGCTAAGTACAAAAGGAGATCTCTCCTTGAATGGTGAGGAGAAACAACGATGCATAGGTAGGTTGCAAAGGCCCAGTTTGGCTGAATAGGGCAGAGGGGCTGAACCAGGCAATGTGTTGGGGCGTGTGGGTTTGGGTGGGATGAGCCGGAGACCCTGTGAGCTGGGTCACATTAGGGGCAGGCAGGGGGTGGAAGGGGTTGCGAACAGCTGTCACTGGAGAAGCATCACAAGTGCTGGAGCTGGTGAGCAGGGCACCTGGAAGAGAGGACAGACAAAGGAGAGAAGCAAAGTGCGGAGGAGAGGAGAGGGGAGAGGATGGTGAGGACAGGAGAGGACAGGAGAGGACAGGATTAGAGGGGACCTGAGAAACCTACCTGGACAAAGGCAGCATACGGACATCCAGGAAGGCAGGCAGGCATGCAGGCAGCTCTGGCCTGGGCTCCCAGGATCCCGGGCGCACCTCCACCTGTCTTCTCTTGGCTGCCAGCCCTGAGGTCCCTCGTCGATCAGCACTGTCTTCCCATCCTTCCGTCCCTCTGTGCCAGGGCCCAGGCGTCTGGGCGCTGTTGCCTGACCTAGTGGCAGGGCAGTTGGGCTGCCCAGTGCCAGTGTGGCCAGCACAGATTGCCAGGGGCTAGGACATCACAGAGGGCTCATGTGGTTGCTAGGCCATGGGGACCCCGCCCATCCAGTTGACCAGCAGCCATGACCCCCACGCTGAACTTGACCTGAGGGGTGGTGGCCAGCCACCAGAGCCAGAGCCCCAGGCCAAAGCAGGTGCTGGTAGGCCGGGCCAAGGGGCTATGTGCAGATTGGTGTGTGTCTGGGCATGGGGCTGGCATCTGACAGTCCAGGGCGGGGGACCAAGGTCCGCCAGGCCCCTGTCCCACCATGTGCACTGACACACAGTCTTGCTGACTGACTGACAGTCCCCGCCCCAGAGATACCCACACCAAGTCCCTGGGTGCCCTGAGCTGCCCCTGAGGGTTGGTGGGTGCCTGCCTGGACACATGCCTCCGTAATGGAGGCCTCTATTAATCCCGTTGCCTACTGACAGCTGCCCTCCTGCCCCTCCTCCTCCTCCTACGCCTTCTCCTCCTCCTCTTCCTACTCTTCCTCCTCCTCTTTCTCCTCCTCCTCCTCCACCCCCTCCTCCTCTTCCTCATCCTCAGATGGACTCACTCAGGGCCCTTGGCCTAGGCAAGCCAGGGCTGCTGCTCTGGCTTCTGCAGCTTCTATCCAGTGGGGGGGTGTAGGAATCTGTTCCTGTCAGTCCCTGATTCCTGGGACCTTCCATGCCTCCAGCTGCCCCCACTCTCTAGTCCTGACCCCTCCTCAAGGATGCCCCCTTTCCCCTTACCCTCTGTCCCCCAGCTCCCAACTAACATCTACTGTGTTCCTCCCTGCGCTACTTTACTGCCACCCTGCTTCTGCCCTTCAGCCCTGAGGGCCCAAGGCCAGCCCAGCTGCCATCTCACCATACAGCAGGGGGACCTGCCCTAACGCCCTGCCACCACACCCACACACACAGCCCTGCACACACTCCTGGGCTCCCCTGCCTGCAGCCTGCCTCTCAAACAGTCTCCTTCTGCCCCCTAGCCCCCTTACAGCCTCTGCCACGGACCCCCACAGACACCTGGGCATGAGCAGTGCAGACATGCAAACAGCTCCCCTCCCCCCCACTCCAGTTGCTCCAAGGTTGTCAAGAGTCTTTTTTTCATGCTGTAGGGGAGGGAGTTGAGACAGTCCAATGTCCTGGGGAGCAAGAACTGCAAACAGTCCATCTACAATGTAACATTTGGGTCTCAGGCCGCCCAATCCCTAGTGCGCTGTGCAGACCTTTGACTGGCAAAAACACCCCATCTGAGTGTGAGATCTGGCTGGGCTAGTGGCTCTTTCTGTGGACTAAGAGACAGACAGACAGAGTTTTCAGGTTCAAAACCTATACTTCCCAGAAGATGGTCATTCACTTCGGTAAAAAAAAAAAAAAAAAAAAAAAAAAAAAAGGCTTTTTATTTTTTTTCCCCCTGCCTGGGTAACCTGTCTCCTGCCTGTTTCAAAGTGAAAAAAGGGAAAAATCTTTTTTGGAGGGAAAAGGACCAAAATGCTGGCAGGTGGACTCCGTGGAAGGTGGATGGGGAGTTGCTCCTGCCCTGGCACTAGAGCCCCAGCTGCTGTTCCAGGTGCTCTCTGATAACAGAGATCTCCATGTGTCGTGTCATGACACTGTCTCCAGGACTGACCCTCAGGATAATGAGGATTCAAAACGAGGCAGGTGATACTGCCTTCAAAAGTAAATCCAGGGAGGTTTGGCGGTATGTCAGAGGGTTAAGGGCTTGTGGCGCTCACGAATAGAGGGGACAGGTGGAAGGATTTGGGGTCTGGCCCCCAGACCGCCACCTGCAGGGGAGTCGCTTTACAGGGGGTGAAGCAGGTCTTTAGGAGCTCTATCTTTCTCTCCCACCCTGTATTTCCTCTGCTCTCTCCTTTTGTGTCTGTCAGATGCAAGGTCAGTAACAACAACAACAACAACAAAAACAATAACCACCACAGTGACCAAGCAACAAGGGCAGCGAAAGGGGAACAAATGGAGTGCAGGAGCTGTGGATTATTCGTGGCGTAGGCACTCAGCTGTGGCAATAACCCCTTGAGGCAATCAATCCATACATGAAGATGTAATACAGGTAACAGAGACATATATGTCCCTGTGTGTTTCCACTGAGTTAATGTAAATGCACTTTTATTGACTTCTTCATTTATTTATTACCTTGCCACGAGAATTTCTTTTCATTGCTAAAAAAAAGTGTCCCATCAAGGGTACCAGGTGGTGCCACACCCAGTTAAGCACTCATGTTACAATGCAGGAGGACTGGGCTTCAACACCCTGGTTCCCACATGCCAGGGGAAATCTTTACAAGTGCTGCAGTTGTCTCTCTCTGTGTCTCAAACTCTCTCTACCTCCCTTCCCTCTCAATTCCTGTCTATTTATTCCAGTGAATAATCAAGAAAATAGAAAGTAAAAAAAGAAAAAGGAAAAGGAAATATTCCACGACTTCAAATGGGTTAATCAGGACAATGCTTTCCTTGTTAAGATCCTCACAGCATTCCATATGCAGAAAGGCAAAGATGCCATGTATTTTTTAACCCAGTTTTTATATTTATTTATTTATTTATTTAGGTGCTTATTCATTTTTGTTATTGATGAATTAATGTTTTACATTTGACATTGACTAGGGATCTGACACCAGCGGACTCCAGTACCCCTATATGGTACTCTGCCTCTACAAAACCCATCCATTGACCTGTCCATCCATCCATCCATCCACCCATACATCTATCCATCCATTCATACATACATACATACATACATCCATCCATCCATCCATCCATCCACCAGTCAACCAAGCTAAGTACAAAAGGAGATCTCTCCTTGAATGGTGAGGAGAAACAACGATGCATAGGTAGGTTGCAAAGGCCCAGTTTGGCTGAATAGGGCAGAGGGGCTGAACCAGGGAATGTGTTGGGGCGTGTGGGTTTGGGTGGGATGAGCCGGAGACCCTGTGAGCTGGGTCACATTAGGGGCAGGCAGGGGGTGGAAGGGGTTGCGAACAGCTGTCACTGGAGAAGCATCACAAGTGCTGGAGCTGGTGAGCAGGGCACCTGGAAGAGAGGACAGACAAAGGAGAGAAGCAAAGTGCGGAGGAGAGGAGAGGGGAGAGGATGGTGAGGACAGGAGAGGACAGGAGAGGACAGGATTAGAGGGGACCTGAGAAACCTACCTGGACAAAGGCAGCATACGGACATCCAGGAAGGCAGGCAGGCATGCAGGCAGCTCTGGCCTGGGCTCCCAGGATCCCGGGCGCACCTCCACCTGTCTTCTCTTGGCTGCCAGCCCTGAGGTCCCTCGTCGGTCAGCACTGTCTTCCCATCCTTCCGTCCCTCTGTGCCAGGGCCCAGGCGTCTGGGCGCTGTTGCCTGACCTAGTGGCAGGGCAGTTGGGCTGCCCAGTGCCAGTGTGGCCAGCACAGATTGCCAGGGGCTAGGACATCACAGAGGGCTCATGTGGTTGCTAGGCCATGGGGACCCCGCCCATCCAGTTGACCAGCAGCCATGACCCCCACGCTGAACTTGACCTGAGGGGTGGTGGCCAGCCACCAGAGCCAGAGCCCCAGGCCAAAGCAGGTGCTGGTCGGCCGGGCCAAGGGGCTATGTGCAGATTGGTGTGTGTCTGGGCATGGGGCTGGCATCTGACAGTCCAGGGCGGGGGACCAAGGTCCGCCAGGCCCCTGTCCCACCATGTGCACTGACACACAGTCTTGCTGACTGACTGACAGTCCCCGCCCCAGAGATACCCACACCAAGTCCCTGGGTGCCCTGAGCTGCCCCTGAGGGTGTGTGGGTGCCTGCCTGGACACATGCCTCCGTAATGGAGGCCTCTATTAATCCCGTTGCCTACTGACAGCTGCCCTCCTGCCCCTCCTCCTCCTCCTACGCCTTCTCCTCCTCCTCTTCCTACTCTTCCTCCTCCTCTTTCTCCTCCTCCTCCTCCACCCCCTCCTCCTCTTCCTCATCCTCAGATGGACTCACTCAGGGCCCTTGGCCTAGGCAAGCCAGGGCTGCTGCTCTGGCTTCTGCAGCTTCTATCCAGTGGGGGGGTGTAGGAATCTGTTCCTGTCAGTCCCTGATTCCTGGGACCTTCCATGCCTCCAGCTGCCCCCACTCTCTAGTCCTGACCCCTCCTCAAGGATGCCCCCTTTCCCCTTACCCTCTGTCCCCCAGCTCCCAACTAACATCTACTGTGTTCCTCCCTGCGCTACTTTACTGCCACCCTGCTTCTGCCCTTCAGCCCTGAGGGCCCAAGGCCAGCCCAGCTGCCATCTCACCATACAGCAGGGGGACCTGCCCTAACGCCCTGCCACCACACCCACACACACAGCCCTGCACACACTCCTGGGCTCCCCTGCCTGCAGCCTGCCTCTCAAACAGTCTCCTTCTGCCCCCTAGCCCCCTAACAGCCTCTGCCACGGACCCCCACAGACACCTGGGCATGAGCAGTGCAGACATGCAAACAGCTCCCCTCCCCCCCACTCCAGTTGCTCCAAGGTTGTCAAGAGTCTTTTTTTCATGCTGTAGGGGAGGGAGTTGAGACAGTCCAATGTCCTGGGGAGCAAGAACTGCAAACAGTCCATCTACAATGCAACATTTGGGTCTCAGGCCGCCCAATCCCTAGTGCGCTGTGCAGACCTTTGACTGGCAAAAACACCCCATCTGAGTGTGAGATCTGGCTGGGCTAGTGGCTCTTTCTGTGGACTAAGAGACAGACAGACAGAGTTTTCAGGTTCAAAACCTATACTTGCCAGAAGATGGTCATTCACTTCGGTAAAAAAAAAAAAAAAAAAAAAAAAAAAAAAAAAAAAAAAAAAGGCTTTTTATTTTTTTCCCCCTGCCTGGGTAACCTGTCTCCTGCCTGTTTCAAAGTGAAAAAAGGGAAAAATCTTTTTTGGAGGGAAAAAGACCAAAATGCTGGCAGGTGGACTCCGTGGAAGGTGGATGGGGAGTTGCTCCTGCCCTGGCACTAGAGCCCCAGCTGCTGTTCCAGGTGCTCTCTGATAACAGAGATCTCCGTGTGTCGTGTCATGACACTGTCTCCAGGACTGACCCTCAGGATAATGAGGATTCAAAACGAGGCAGGTGATACTGCCTTCAAAAGTAAATCCAGGGAGGTTTGGCGGTATGTCAGAGGGTTAAGGGCTTGTGGCGCTCAGGAATAGAGGGGACAGGTGGAAGGATTTGGGGTCTGGCCCCCAGACCGCCACCTGCAGGGGAGTCGCTTTACAGGGGGTGAAGCAGGTCTTTAGGAGCTCTATCTTTCTCTCCCACCCTGTATTTCCTCTGCTCTCTCCTTTTGTGTCTGTCAGATGCAAGGTCAGTAACAACAACAACAACAACAAAAACAATAACCACCACAGTGACCAAGCAACAAGGGCAGCGAAAGGGGAACAAATGGAGTGCAGGAGCTGTGGATTATTCGTGGCGTAGGCACTCAGCTGTGGCAATAACCCCTTGAGGCAATCAATCCATACATGAAGATGTAATACAGGTAACAGAGACGTATATGTCCCTGTGTGTTTCCACTGAGTTAATGTAAATGCACTTTTATTGACTTCTTCATTTATTTATTACCTTGCCACGAGAATTTCTTTTCATTGCTAAAAAAAAGTGTCCCATCAAGGGTACCAGGTGGTGCCACACCCAGTTAAGCACTCATGTTACAATGCAGGAGGACTGGGCTTCAACACCCTGGTTCCCACATGCCAGGGGAAATCTTTACAAGTGGTGCGGAAGTGCTGCAGTTGTCTCTCTCTGTGTCTCAAACTCTCTCTACCTCCCTTCCCTCTCAATTCCTGTCTATTTATTCCAGTGAATAATCAAGAAAATAGAAAGTAAAAAAAGAAAAAGGAAAAGGAAATATTCCACGACTTCAAATGGGTTAATCAGGACAATGCTTTCCTTGTTAAGATCCTCACAGCATTCCATATGCAGAAAGGCAAAGATGCCATGTATTTTTTAACCCAGTTTTTATATTTATTTATTTATTTATTTAGGTGCTTATTCATTTTTGTTATTGATGAATTAATGTTTTACATTTTACATTGACTAGGGATCTGACACTAGCGGACTCCAGTACCCCTATATGGTACTCTGCCTCTACAAAACCCATCCATTGACCTGTCCATCCATCCATCCATCCACCCATACATCTATCCATCCATTCATACATACATACATACATACATCCATCCATCCATCCATCCATCCACCAGTCAACCAAGCTAAGTACAAAAGGAGATCTCTCCTTGAATGGTGAGGAGAAACAACGATGCATAGGTAGGTTGCAAAGGCCCAGTTTGGCTGAATAGGGCAGAGGGGCTGAACCAGGGAATGTGTTGGGGCGTGTGGGTTTGGGTGGGATGAGCCGGAGACCCTGTGAGCTGGGTCACATTAGGGGCAGGCAGGGGGTGGAAGGGGTTGCGAACAGCTGTCACTGGAGAAGCATCACAAGTGCTGGAGCTGGTGAGCAGGGCACCTGGAAGAGAGGACAGACAAAGGAGAGAAGCAAAGTGCGGAGGAGAGGAGAGGGGAGAGGATGGTGAGGACAGGAGAGGACAGGAGAGGACAGGATTAGAGGGGACCTGAGAAACCTACCTGGACAAAGGCAGCATACGGACATCCAGGAAGGCAGGCAGGCATGCAGGCAGCTCTGGCCTGGGCTCCCAGGATCCCGGGCGCACCTCCACCTGTCTTCTCTTGGCTGCCAGCCCTGAGGTCCCTCGTCGGTCAGCACTGTCTTCCCATCCTTCCGTCCCTCTGTGCCAGGGCCCAGGCGTCTGGGCGCTGTTGCCTGACCTAGTGGCAGGGCAGTTGGGCTGCCCAGTGCCAGTGTGGCCAGCACAGATTGCCAGGGGCTAGGACATCACAGAGGGCTCATGTGGTTGCTAGGCCATGGGGACCCCGCCCATCCAGTTGACCAGCAGCCATGACCCCCACGCTGAACTTGACCTGAGGGGTGGTGGCCAGCCACCAGAGCCAGAGCCCCAGGCCAAAGCAGGTGCTGGTCGGCCGGGCCAAGGGGCTATGTGCAGATTGGTGTGTGTCTGGGCATGGGGCTGGCATCTGACAGTCCAGGGCGGGGGACCAAGGTCCGCCAGGCCCCTGTCCCACCATGTGCACTGACACACAGTCTTGCTGACTGACTGACAGTCCCCGCCACAGAGATACCCACACCAAGTCCCTGGGTGCCCTGAGCTGCCCCTGAGGGTTGGTGGGTGCCTGCCTGGACACATGCCTCCGTAATGGAGGCCTCTATTAATCCCGTTGCCTACTGACAGCTGCCCTCCTGCCCCTCCTCCTCCTCCTACGCCTTCTCCTCCTCCTCTTCCTACTCTTCCTCCTCCTCTTTCTCCTCCTCCTCCTCCACCCCCTCCTCCTCTTCCTCATCCTCAGATGGACTCACTCAGGGCCCTTGGCCTAGGCAAGCCAGGGCTGCTGCTCTGGCTTCTGCAGCTTCTATCCAGTGGGGGGGTGTAGGAATCTGTTCCTGTCAGTCCCTGATTCCTGGGACCTTCCATGCCTCCAGCTGCCCCCACTCTCTAGTCCTGACCCCTCCTCAAGGATGCCCCCTTTCCCCTTACCCTCTGTCCCCCA
Source organism: Erinaceus europaeus (assembly GCF_950295315.1). Classification (NCBI taxonomy): domain Eukaryota; kingdom Metazoa; phylum Chordata; class Mammalia; order Eulipotyphla; family Erinaceidae; genus Erinaceus; species Erinaceus europaeus. The sequence goes on along the minus strand of NW_026647124.1, from coordinate 277,201 downwards.
GCTCCCAACTAACATCTACTGTGTTCCTCCCTGCGCTACTTTACTGCCACCCTGCTTCTGCCCTTCAGCCCTGAGGGCCCAAGGCCAGCCCAGCTGCCATCTCACCATACAGCAGGGGGACCTGCCCTAACGCCCTGCCACCACACCCACACACACAGCCCTGCACACACTCCTGGGCTCCCCTGCCTGCAGCCTGCCTCTCAAACAGTCTCCTTCTGCCCCCTAGCCCCCTAACAGCCTCTGCCACGGACCCCCACAGACACCTGGGCATGAGCAGTGCAGACATGCAAACAGCTCCCCTCGCCCCCACTCCAGTTGCTCCAAGGTTGTCAAGAGTCTTTTTTTCATGCTGTAGGGGAGGGAGTTGAGACAGTCCAATGTCCTGGGGAGCAAGAACTGCAAACAGTCCATCTACAATGCAACATTTGGGTCTCAGGCCGCCCAATCCCTAGTGCGCTGTGCAGACCTTTGACTGGCAAAAACACCCCATCTGAGTGTGAGATCTGGCTGGGCTAGTGGCTCTTTCTGTGGACTAAGAGACAGACAGACAGAGTTTTCAGGTTCAAAACCTATACTTGCCAGAAGATGGTCATTCACTTCGGTAAAAAAAAAAAAAAAAAAAAAAAAAAAAAAAAAAAAAAAAAAGGCTTTTTATTTTTTTCCCCCTGCCTGGGTAACCTGTCTCCTGCCTGTTTCAAAGTGAAAAAAGGGAAAAATCTTTTTTGGAGGGAAAAAGACCAAAATGCTGGCAGGTGGACTCCGTGGAAGGTGGATGGGGAGTTGCTCCTGCCCTGGCACTAGAGCCCCAGCTGCTGTTCCAGGTGCTCTCTGATAACAGAGATCTCCGTGTGTCGTGTCATGACACTGTCTCCAGGACTGACCCTCAGGATAATGAGGATTCAAAACGAGGCAGGTGATACTGCCTTCAAAAGTAAATCCAGGGAGGTTTGGCGGTATGTCAGAGGGTTAAGGGCTTGTGGCGCTCACGAATAGAGGGGACAGGTGGAAGGATTTGGGGTCTGGCCCCCAGACCGCCACCTGCAGGGGAGTCGCTTTACAGGGGGTGAAGCGGGTCTTTAGGAGCTCTATCTTTCTCTCCCACCCTGTATTTCCTCTGCTCTCTCCTTTTGTGTCTGTCAGATGCAAGGTCAGTAACAACAACAACAACAACAAAAACAATAACCACCACAGTGACCAAGCAACAAGGGCAGCGAAAGGGGAACAAATGGAGTGCAGGAGCTGTGGATTATTCGTGGCGTAGGCACTCAGCTGTGGCAATAACCCCTTGAGGCAATCAATCCATACATGAAGATGTAATACAGGTAACAGAGACGTATATGTCCCTGTGTGTTTCCACTGAGTTAATGTAAATGCACTTTTATTGACTTCTTCATTTATTTATTACCTTGCCACGAGAATTTCTTTTCATTGCTAAAAAAAAGTGTCCCATCAAGGGTACCAGATGGTGCCACACCCAGTTAAGCACTCATGTTACAATGCAGGAGGACTGGGCTTCAACACCCTGGTTCCCACATGCCAGGGGAAATCTTTACAAGTGGTGCGGAAGTGCTGCAGTTGTCTCTCTCTGTGTCTCAAACTCTCTCTACCTCCCTTCCCTCTCAATTCCTGTCTATTTATTCCAGTGAATAATCAAGAAAATAGAAAGTAAAAAAAGAAAAAGGAAAAGGAAATATTCCACGACTTCAAATGGGTTAATCAGGACAATGCTTTCCTTGTTAAGATCCTCACAGCATTCCATATGCAGAAAGGCAAAGATGCCATGTATTTTTTAACCCAGTTTTTATATTTATTTATTTATTTATTTAGGTGCTTATTCATTTTTGTTATTGATGAATTAATGTTTTACATTTTACATTGACTAGGGATCTGACACCAGCGGACTCCAGTACCCCTATATGGTACTCTGCCTCTACAAAACCCATCCATTGACCTGTCCATCCATCCATCCATCCACCCATACATCTATCCATCCATTCATACATACATACATACATACATACATACATACATACATCCACCAGTCAACCAAGCTAAGTACAAAAGGAGATCTCTCCTTGAATGGTGAGGAGAAACAACGATGCATAGGTAGGTTGCAAAGGCCCAGTTTGGCTGAATAGGGCAGAGGGGCTGAACCAGGGAATGTGTTGGGGCGTGTGGGTTTGGGTGGGATGAGCCGGAGACCCTGTGAGCTGGGTCACATTAGGGGCAGGCAGGGGGTGGAAGGGGTTGCGAACAGCTGTCACTGGAGAAGCATCACAAGTGCTGGAGCTGGTGAGCAGGGCACCTGGAAGAGAGGACAGACAAAGGAGAGAAGCAAAGTGCGGAGGAGAGGAGAGGGGAGAGGATGGTGAGGACAGGAGAGGACAGGAGAGGACAGGATTAGAGGGGACCTGAGAAACCTACCTGGACAAAGGCAGCATACGGACATCCAGGAAGGCAGGCAGGCATGCAGGCAGCTCTGGCCTGGGCTCCCAGGATCCCGGGCGCACCTCCACCTGTCTTCTCTTGGCTGCCAGCCCTGAGGTCCCTCGTCGGTCAGCACTGTCTTCCCATCCTTCCGTCCCTCACTGCCAGGGCCCAGGCGTCTGGGCGCTGTTGCCTGACCTAGTGGCAGGGCAGTTGGGCTGCCCAGTGCCAGTGTGGCCAGCACAGATTGCCAGGGGCTAGGACATCACAGAGGGCTCATGTGGTTGCTAGGCCATGGGGACCCCGCCCATCCAGTTGACCAGCAGCCATGACCCCCACGCTGAACTTGACCTGAGGGGTGGTGGCCAGCCACCAGAGCCAGAGCCCCAGGCCAAAGCAGGTGCTGGTCGGCCGGGCCAAGGGGCTATGTGCAGATTGGTGTGTGTCTGGGCATGGGGCTGGCATCTGACAGTCCAGGGCGGGGGACCAAGGTCCGCCAGGCCCCTGTCCCACCATGTGCACTGACACACAGTCTTGCTGACTGACTGACAGTCCCCGCCCCAGAGATACCCACACCAAGTCCCTGGGTGCCCTGAGCTGCCCCTGAGGGTGGGTGGGTGCCTGCCTGGACACATGCCTCCGTAATGGAGGCCTCTATTAATCCCGTTGCCTACTGACAGCTGCCCTCCTGCCCCTCCTTCTCCTCCTACGCCTCCTCCTCCTCCTCTTCCTACTCTTCCTCCTCCTCTTTCTCCTCCTCCTCCTCCACCCCCTCCTCCTCTTCCTCATCCTCAGATGGACTCACTCAGGGCCCTTGGCCTAGGCAAGCCAGGGCTGCTGCTCTGGCTTCTGCAGCTTCTATCCAGTGGGGGGGTGTAGGAATCTGTTCCTGTCAGTCCCTGATTCCTGGGACCTTCCATGCCTCCAGCTGCCCCCACTCTCTAGTCCTGACCCCTCCTCAAGTATGCCCCCTTTCCCCTTACCCTCTGTCCCCCAGCTCCCAACTAACATCTACTGTGTTCCTCCCTGCGCTACTTTACTGCCACCCTGCTTCTGCCCTTCAGCCCTGAGGGCCCAGGGCCAGCCCAGCTGCCATCTCACCATACAGCAGGGGGACCTGCCCTAACTCCCTGCCACCACACCCACACACACAGCCCTGCACACACTCCTGGGCTCCCCTGCCTGCAGCCTGCCTCTCAAACAGTCTCCTTCTGCCCCCTAGCCCCCTTACAGCCTCTGCCACGGACCCCCACAGACACCTGGGCATGAGCAGTGCAGACATGCAAACAGCTCCCCTCGCCCCCACTCCAGTTGCTCCAAGGTTGTCAAGAGTCTTTTTTTCATGCTGTAGGGGAGGGAGTTGAGACAGTCCAATGTCCTGGGGAGCAAGAACTGCAAACAGTCCATCTACAATGTAACATTTGGGTCTCAGGCCGCCCAATCCCTAGTGCGCTGTGCAGACCTTTGACTGGCAAAAACACCCCATCTGAGCGTGAGATCTGGCTGGGCTAGTGGCTCTTTCTGTGGACTAAGAGACAGACAGACAGAGTTTTCAGGTTCAAAACCTATACTTGCCAGAAGATGGTCATTCACTTGGGTAAAAAAAAAAAAAAAAAAAAAAAAAAAAAAAAGGCTTTTTATTTTTTTTCCTCCTGCCTGGGTAACCTGTCTCCTGCCTGTTTCAAAGTGAAAAAAGGGAAAAATCTTTTTTGGAGCGAAAAGGACCAAAATGCAGGCAGGTGGACTCCGTGGAAGGTGGATGGGGAGTTGCTCCTGCCCTGGCACTAGAGCCCCAGCTGCTGTTCCAGGTGCTCTCTGATAACAGAGATCTCCGTGTGTCGTGTCATGACACTGTCTCCAGGACTGACCCTCAGGATAATGAGGATTCAAAACGAGGCAGGTGATACTGCCTTCAAAAGTAAATCCAGGGAGGTTTGGCGGTATGTCAGAGGGTTAAGGGCTTGTGGCGCTCACGAATAGAGGGGACAGGTGGAAGGATTTGGGGTCTGGCCCCCAGACCGCCACCTGCAGGGGAGTCGCTTTACAGGGGGTGAAGCAGGTCTTTAGGAGCTCTATCTTTCTCTCCCACCCTGTATTTCCTCTGCTCTCTCCTTTTGTGTCTGTCAGATGCAAGGTCAGTAACAACAACAACAACAACAAAAACAATAACCACCACAGTGACCAAGCAACAAGGGCAGCGAAAGGGGAACAAATGGAGTGCAGGAGCTGTGGATTATTCGTGGCGTAGGCACTCAGCTGTGGCAATAACCCCTTGAGGCAATCAATCCATACATGAAGATGTAATACAGGTAACAGAGACGTATATGTCCCTGTGTGTTTCCACTGAGTTAATGTAAATGCACTTTTATTGACTTCTTCATTTATTTATTACCTTGCCACGAGAATTTCTTTTCATTGCTAAAAAAAAGTGTCCCATCAAGGGTACCAGGTGGTGCCACACCCAGTTAAGCACTCATGTTACAATGCAGGAGGACTGGGCTTCAACACCCTGGTTCCCACATGCCAGGGGAAATCTTTACAAGTGGTGCGGAAGTGCTGCAGTTGTCTCTCTCTGTGTCTCAAACTCTCTCTACCTCCCTTCCCTCTCAATTCCTGTCTATTTATTCCAGTGAATAATCAAGAAAATAGAAAGTAAAAAAAGAAAAAGGAAAAGGAAATATTCCACGACTTCAAATGGGTTAATCAGGACAATGCTTTCCTTGTTAAGATCCTCACAGCATTCCATATGCAGAAAGGCAAAGATGCCATGTATTTTTTAACCCAGTTTTTATATTTATTTATTTATTTATTTATTTAGGTGCTTATTCATTTTTGTTATTGATGAATTAATGTTTTACATTTTACATTGACTAGGGATCTGACACTAGCGGACTCCAGTACCCCTATATGGTACTCTGCCTCTACAAAACCCATCCATTGACCTGTCCATCCATCCATCCATCCACCCATACATCTATCCATCCATTCATACATACATACATACATACATCCATCCATCCATCCATCCATCCACCAGTCAACCAAGCTAAGTACAAAAGGAGATCTCTCCTTGAATGGTGAGGAGAAACAACGATGCATAGGTAGGTTGCAAAGGCCCAGTTTGGCTGAATAGGGCAGAGGGGCTGAACCAGGGAATGTGTTGGGGCGTGTGGGTTTGGGTGGGATGAGCCGGAGACCCTGTGAGCTGGGTCACATTAGGGGCAGGCAGGGGGTGGAAGGGGTTGCGAACAGCTGTCACTGGAGAAGCATCACAAGTGCTGGAGCTGGTGAGCAGGGCACCTGGAAGAGAGGACAGACAAAGGAGAGAAGCAAAGTGCGGAGGAGAGGAGAGGGGAGAGGATGGTGAGGACAGGAGAGGACAGGAGAGGACAGGATTAGAGGGGACCTGAGAAACCTACCTGGACAAAGGCAGCATACGGACATCCAGGAAGGCAGGCAGGCATGCAGGCAGCTCTGGCCTGGGCTCCCAGGATCCCGGGCGCACCTCCACCTGTCTTCTCTTGGCTGCCAGCCCTGAGGTCCCTCGTCGGTCAGCACTGTCTTCCCATCCTTCCGTCCCTCACTGCCAGGGCCCAGGCGTCTGGGCGCTGTTGCCTGACCTAGTGGCAGGGCAGTTGGGCTGCCCAGTGCCAGTGTGGCCAGCACAGATTGCCAGGGGCTAGGACATCACAGAGGGCTCATGTGGTTGCTAGGCCATGGGGACCCCGCCCATCCAGTTGACCAGCAGCCATGACCCCCACGCTGAACTTGACCTGAGGGGTGGTGGCCAGCCACCAGAGCCAGAGCCCCAGGCCAAAGCAGGTGCTGGTCGGCCGGGCCAAGGGGCTATGTGCAGATTGGTGTGTGTCTGGGCATGGGGCTGGCATCTGACAGTCCAGGGCGGGGGACCAAGGTCCGCCAGGCCCCTGTCCCACCATGTGCACTGACACACAGTCTTGCTGACTGACTGACAGTCCCCGCCCCAGAGATACCCACACCAAGTCCCTGGGTGCCCTGAGCTGCCCCTGAGGGTGGGTGGGTGCCTGCCTGGACACATGCCTCCGTAATGGAGGCCTCTATTAATCCCGTTGCCTACTGACAGCTGCCCTCCTGCCCCTCCTTCTCCTCCTACGCCTCCTCCTCCTCCTCTTCCTACTCTTCCTCCTCCTCTTTCTCCTCCTCCTCCTCCACCCCCTCCTCCTCTTCCTCATCCTCAGATGGACTCACTCAGGGCCCTTGGCCTAGGCAAGCCAGGGCTGCTGCTCTGGCTTCTGCAGCTTCTATCCAGTGGGGGGGTGTAGGAATCTGTTCCTGTCAGTCCCTGATTCCTGGGACCTTCCATGCCTCCAGCTGCCCCCACTCTCTAGTCCTGACCCCTCCTCAAGTATGCCCCCTTTCCCCTTACCCTCTGTCCCCCAGCTCCCAACTAACATCTACTGTGTTCCTCCCTGCGCTACTTTACTGCCACCCTGCTTCTGCCCTTCAGCCCTGAGGGCCCAGGGCCAGCCCAGCTGCCATCTCACCATCCAGCAGGGGGACCTGCCCTAACTCCCTGCCACCACACCCACACACACAGCCCTGCACACACTCCTGGGCTCCCCTGCCTGCAGCCTGCCTCTCAAACAGTCTCCTTCTGCCCCCTAGCCCCCTTACAGCCTCTGCCACGGACCCCCACAGACACCTGGGCATGAGCAGTGCAGACATGCAAACAGCTCCCCTCGCCCCCACTCCAGTTGCTCCAAGGTTGTCAAGAGTCTTTTTTTCATGCTGTAGGGGAGGGAGTTGAGACAGTCCAATGTCCTGGGGAGCAAGAACTGCAAACAGTCCATCTACAATGTAACATTTGGGTCTCAGGCCGCCCAATCCCTAGTGCGCTGTGCAGACCTTTGACTGGCAAAAACACCCCATCTGAGCGTGAGATCTGGCTGGGCTAGTGGCTCTTTCTGTGGACTAAGAGACAGACAGACAGAGTTTTCAGGTTCAAAACCTATACTTGCCAGAAGATGGTCATTCACTTGGGTAAAAAAAAAAAAAAAAAAAAAAAGGCTTTTTATTTTTTTTCCTCCTGCCTGGGTAACCTGTCTCCTGCCTGTTTCAAAGTGAAAAAAGGGAAAAATCTTTTTTGGAGCGAAAAGGACCAAAATGCAGGCAGGTGGACTCCGTGGAAGGTGGATGGGGAGTTGCTCCTGCCCTGGCACTAGAGCCCCAGCTGCTGTTCCAGGTGCTCTCTGATAACAGAGATCTCCGTGTGTCGTGTCATGACACTGTCTCCAGGACTGACCCTCAGGATAATGAGGATTCAAAACGAGGCAGGTGATACTGCCTTCAAAAGTAAATCCAGGGAGGTTTGGCGGTATGTCAGAGGGTTAAGGGCTTGTGGCGCTCACGAATAGAGGGGACAGGTGGAAGGATTTGGGGTCTGGCCCCCAGACCGCCACCTGCAGGGGAGTCGCTTTACAGGGGGTGAAGCAGGTCTTTAGGAGCTCTATCTTTCTCTCCCACCCTGTATTTCCTCTGCTCTCTCCTTTTGTGTCTGTCAGATGCAAGGTCAGTAACAACAACAACAACAACAAAAACAATAACCACCACAGTGACCAAGCAACAAGGGCAGCGAAAGGGGAACAAATGGAGTGCAGGAGCTGTGGATTATTCGTGGCGTAGGCACTCAGCTGTGGCAATAACCCCTTGAGGCAATCAATCCATACATGAAGATGTAATACAGGTAACAGAGACGTATATGTCCCTGTGTGTTTCCACTGAGTTAATGTAAATGCACTTTTATTGACTTCTTCATTTATTTATTACCTTGCCACGAGAATTTCTTTTCATTGCTAAAAAAAAGTGTCCCATCAAGGGTACCAGGTGGTGCCACACCCAGTTAAGCACTCATGTTACAATGCAGGAGGACTGGGCTTCAACACCCTGGTTCCCACATGCCAGGGGAAATCTTTACAAGTGGTGCGGAAGTGCTGCAGTTGTCTCTCTCTGTGTCTCAAACTCTCTCTACCTCCCTTCCCTCTCAATTCCTGTCTATTTATTCCAGTGAATAATCAAGAAAATAGAAAGTAAAAAAAGAAAAAGGAAAAGGAAATATTCCACGACTTCAAATGGGTTAATCAGGACAATGCTTTCCTTGTTAAGATCCTCACAGCATTCCATATGCAGAAAGGCAAAGATGCCATGTATTTTTTAACCCAGTTTTTATATTTATTTATTTATTTATTTATTTAGGTGCTTATTCATTTTTGTTATTGATGAATTAATGTTTTACATTTTACATTGACTAGGGATCTGACACTAGCGGACTCCAGTACCCCTATATGGTACTCTGCCTCTACAAAACCCATCCATTGACCTGTCCATCCATCCATCCATCCACCCATACATCTATCCATCCATTCATACATACATACATACATACATCCATCCATCCATCCATCCATCCACCAGTCAACCAAGCTAAGTACAAAAGGAGATCTCTCCTTGAATGGTGAGGAGAAACAACGATGCATAGGTAGGTTGCAAAGGCCCAGTTTGGCTGAATAGGGCAGAGGGGCTGAACCAGGGAATGTGTTGGGGCGTGTGGGTTTGGGTGGGATGAGCCGGAGACCCTGTGAGCTGGGTCACATTAGGGGCAGGCAGGGGGTGGAAGGGGTTGCGAACAGCTGTCACTGGAGAAGCATCACAAGTGCTGGAGCTGGTGAGCAGGGCACCTGGAAGAGAGGACAGACAAAGGAGAGAAGCAAAGTGCGGAGGAGAGGAGAGGGGAGAGGATGGTGAGGACAGGAGAGGACAGGAGAGGACAGGATTAGAGGGGACCTGAGAAACCTACCTGGACAAAGGCAGCATACGGACATCCAGGAAGGCAGGCAGGCATGCAGGCAGCTCTGGCCTGGGCTCCCAGGATCCCGGGCGCACCTCCACCTGTCTTCTCTTGGCTGCCAGCCCTGAGGTCCCTCGTCGGTCAGCACTGTCTTCCCATCCTTCCGTCCCTCACTGCCAGGGCCCAGGCGTCTGGGCGCTGTTGCCTGACCTAGTGGCAGGGCAGTTGGGCTGCCCAGTGCCAGTGTGGCCAGCACAGATTGCCAGGGGCTAGGACATCACAGAGGGCTCATGTGGTTGCTAGGCCATGGGGACCCCGCCCATCCAGTTGACCAGCAGCCATGACCCCCACGCTGAACTTGACCTGAGGGGTGGTGGCCAGCCACCAGAGCCAGAGCCCCAGGCCAAAGCAGGTGCTGGTCGGCCGGGCCAAGGGGCTATGTGCAGATTGGTGTGTGTCTGGGCATGGGGCTGGCATCTGACAGTCCAGGGCGGGGGACCAAGGTCCGCCAGGCCCCTGTCCCACCATGTGCACTGACACACAGTCTTGCTGACTGACTGACAGTCCCCGCCCCAGAGATACCCACACCAAGTCCCTGGGTGCCCTGAGCTGCCCCTGAGGGTGGGTGGGTGCCTGCCTGGACACATGCCTCCGTAATGGAGGCCTCTATTAATCCCGTTGCCTACTGACAGCTGCCCTCCTGCCCCTCCTTCTCCTCCTACGCCTCCATCTCCTCCTCTTCCTACTCTTCCTCCTCCTCTTTCTCCTCCTCCTCCTCCACCCCCTCCTCCTCTTCCTCATCCTCAGATGGACTCACTCAGGGCCCTTGGCCTAGGCAAGCCAGGGCTGCTGCTCTGGCTTCTGCAGCTTCTATCCAGTGGGGGGGTGTAGGAATCTGTTCCTGTCAGTCCCTGATTCCTGGGACCTTCCATGCCTCCAGCTGCCCCCACTCTCTAGTCCTGACCCCTCCTCAAGGATGCCCCCTTTCCCCTTACCCTCTGTCCCCCAGCTCCCAACTAACATCTACTGTGTTCCTCCCTGCGCTACTTTACTGCCACCCTGCTTCTGCCCTTCAGCCCTGAGGGCCCAGGGCCAGCCCAGCTGCCATCTCACCATCCAGCAGGGGGACCTGCCCTAACTCCCTGCCACCACACCCACACACACAGCCCTGCACACACTCCTGGGCTCCCCTGCCTGCAGCCTGCCTCTCAAACAGTCTCCTTCTGCCCCCTAGCCCCCTTACAGCCTCTGCCACGGACCCCCACAGACACCTGGGCATGAGCAGTGCAGACATGCAAACAGCTCCCCTCGCCCCCACTCCAGTTGCTCCAAGGTTGTCAAGAGTCTTTTTTTCATGCTGTAGGGGAGGGAGTTGAGACAGTCCAATGTCCTGGGGAGCAAGAACTGCAAACAGTCCATCTACAATGTAACATTTGGGTCTCAGGCCGCCCAATCCCTAGTGCGCTGTGCAGACCTTTGACTGGCAAAAACACCCCATCTGAGCGTGAGATCTGGCTGGGCTAGTGGCTCTTTCTGTGGACTAAGAGACAGACAGACAGAGTTTTCAGGTTCAAAACCTATACTTGCCAGAAGATGGTCATTCACTTGGGTAAAAAAAAAAAAAAAAAAAAGGCTTTTTATTTTTTTTCCTCCTGCCTGGGTAACCTGTCTCCTGCCTGTTTCAAAGTGAAAAAAGGGAAAAATCTTTTTTGGAGCGAAAAGGACCAAAATGCAGGCAGGTGGACTCCGTGGAAGGTGGATGGGGAGTTGCTCCTGCCCTGGCACTAGAGCCCCAGCTGCTGTTCCAGGTGCTCTCTGATAACAGAGATCTCCGTGTGTCGTGTCATGACACTGTCTCCAGGACTGACCCTCAGGATAATGAGGATTCAAAACGAGGCAGGTGATACTGCCTTCAAAAGTAAATCCAGGGAGGTTTGGCGGTATGTCAGAGGGTTAAGGGCTTGTGGCGCTCACGAATAGAGGGGACAGGTGGAAGGATTTGGGGTCTGGCCCCCAGACCGCCACCTGCAGGGGAGTCGCTTTACAGGGGGTGAAGCAGGTCTTTAGGAGCTCTATCTTTCTCTCCCACCCTGTATTTCCTCTGCTCTCTCCTTTTGTGTCTGTCAGATGCAAGGTCAGTAACAACAACAACAACAACAAAAACAATAACCACCACAGTGACCAAGCAACAAGGGCAGCGAAAGGGGAACAAATGGAGTGCAGGAGCTGTGGATTATTCGTGGCGTAGGCACTCAGCTGTGGCAATAACCCCTTGAGGCAATCAATCCATACATGAAGATGTAATACAGGTAACAGAGACGTATATGTCCCTGTGTGTTTCCACTGAGTTAATGTAAATGCACTTTTATTGACTTCTTCATTTATTTATTACCTTGCCACGAGAATTTCTTTTCATTGCTAAAAAAAAGTGTCCCATCAAGGGTACCAGGTGGTGCCACACCCAGTTAAGCACTCATGTTACAATGCAGGAGGACTGGGCTTCAACACCCTGGTTCCCACATGCCAGGGGAAATCTTTACAAGTGGTGCGGAAGTGCTGCAGTTGTCTCTCTCTGTGTCTCAAACTCTCTCTACCTCCCTTCCCTCTCAATTCCTGTCTATTTATTCCAGTGAATAATCAAGAAAATAGAAAGTAAAAAAAGAAAAAGGAAAAGGAAATATTCCACGACTTCAAATGGGTTAATCAGGACAATGCTTTCCTTGTTAAGATCCTCACAGCATTCCATATGCAGAAAGGCAAAGATGCCATGTATTTTTTAACCCAGTTTTTATATTTATTTATTTATTTATTTATTTAGGTGCTTATTCATTTTTGTTATTGATGAATTAATGTTTTACATTTTACATTGACTAGGGATCTGACACTAGCGGACTCCAGTACCCCTATATGGTACTCTGCCTCTACAAAACCCATCCATTGACCTGTCCATCCATCCATCCATCCACCCATACATCTATCCATCCATTCATACATACATACATACATACATCCATCCATCCATCCATCCATCCACCAGTCAACCAAGCTAAGTACAAAAGGAGATCTCTCCTTGAATGGTGAGGAGAAACAACGATGCATAGGTAGGTTGCAAAGGCCCAGTTTGGCTGAATAGGGCAGAGGGGCTGAACCAGGGAATGTGTTGGGGCGTGTGGGTTTGGGTGGGATGAGCCGGAGACCCTGTGAGCTGGGTCACATTAGGGGCAGGCAGGGGGTGGAAGGGGTTGCGAACAGCTGTCACTGGAGAAGCATCACAAGTGCTGGAGCTGGTGAGCAGGGCACCTGGAAGAGAGGACAGACAAAGGAGAGAAGCAAAGTGCGGAGGAGAGGAGAGGGGAGAGGATGGTGAGGACAGGAGAGGACAGGAGAGGACAGGATTAGAGGGGACCTGAGAAACCTACCTGGACAAAGGCAGCATACGGACATCCAGGAAGGCAGGCAGGCATGCAGGCAGCTCTGGCCTGGGCTCCCAGGATCCCGGGCGCACCTCCACCTGTCTTCTCTTGGCTGCCAGCCCTGAGGTCCCTCGTCGGTCAGCACTGTCTTCCCATCCTTCCGTCCCTCACTGCCAGGGCCCAGGCGTCTGGGCGCTGTTGCCTGACCTAGTGGCAGGGCAGTTGGGCTGCCCAGTGCCAGTGTGGCCAGCACAGATTGCCAGGGGCTAGGACATCACAGAGGGCTCATGTGGTTGCTAGGCCATGGGGACCCCGCCCATCCAGTTGACCAGCAGCCATGACCCCCACGCTGAACTTGACCTGAGGGGTGGTGGCCAGCCACCAGAGCCAGAGCCCCAGGCCAAAGCAGGTGCTGGTCGGCCGGGCCAAGGGGCTATGTGCAGATTGGTGTGTGTCTGGGCATGGGGCTGGCATCTGACAGTCCAGGGCGGGGGACCAAGGTCCGCCAGGCCCCTGTCCCACCATGTGCACTGACACACAGTCTTGCTGACTGACTGACAGTCCCCGCCCCAGAGATACCCACACCAAGTCCCTGGGTGCCCTGAGCTGCCCCTGAGGGTGGGTGGGTGCCTGCCTGGACACATGCCTCCGTAATGGAGGCCTCTATTAATCCCGTTGCCTACTGACAGCTGCCCTCCTGCCCCTCCTTCTCCTCCTACGCCTCCATCTCCTCCTCTTCCTACTCTTCCTCCTCCTCTTTCTCCTCCTCCTCCTCCACCCCCTCCTCCTCTTCCTCATCCTCAGATGGACTCACTCAGGGCCCTTGGCCTAGGCAAGCCAGGGCTGCTGCTCTGGCTTCTGCAGCTTCTATCCAGTGGGGGGGTGTAGGAATCTGTTCCTGTCAGTCCCTGATTCCTGGGACCTTCCATGCCTCCAGCTGCCCCCACTCTCTAGTCCTGACCCCTCCTCAAGGATGCCCCCTTTCCCCTTACCCTCTGTCCCCCAGCTCCCAACTAACATCTACTGTGTTCCTCCCTGCGCTACTTTACTGCCACCCTGCTTCTGCCCTTCAGCCCTGAGGGCCCAGGGCCAGCCCAGCTGCCATCTCACCATCCAGCAGGGGGACCTGCCCTAACTCCCTGCCACCACACCCACACACACAGCCCTGCACACACTCCTGGGCTCCCCTGCCTGCAGCCTGCCTCTCAAACAGTCTCCTTCTGCCCCCTAGCCCCCTTACAGCCTCTGCCACGGACCCCCACAGACACCTGGGCATGAGCAGTGCAGACATGCAAACAGCTCCCCTCGCCCCCACTCCAGTTGCTCCAAGGTTGTCAAGAGTCTTTTTTTCATGCTGTAGGGGAGGGAGTTGAGACAGTCCAATGTCCTGGGGAGCAAGAACTGCAAACAGTCCATCTACAATGTAACATTTGGGTCTCAGGCCGCCCAATCCCTAGTGCGCTGTGCAGACCTTTGACTGGCAAAAACACCCCATCTGAGCGTGAGATCTGGCTGGGCTAGTGGCTCTTTCTGTGGACTAAGAGACAGACAGACAGAGTTTTCAGGTTCAAAACCTATACTTGCCAGAAGATGGTCATTCACTTGGGTAAAAAAAAAAAAAAAAAAAAAAAAAAAAAAAAAAAAAAAAGGCTTTTTATTTTTTTTCCTCCTGCCTGGGTAACCTGTCTCCTGCCTGTTTCAAAGTGAAAAAAGGGAAAAATCTTTTTTGGAGCGAAAAGGACCAAAATGCAGGCAGGTGGACTCCGTGGAAGGTGGATGGGGAGTTGCTCCTGCCCTGGCACTAGAGCCCCAGCTGCTGTTCCAGGTGCTCTCTGATAACAGAGATCTCCGTGTGTCGTGTCATGACACTGTCTCCAGGACTGACCCTCAGGATAATGAGGATTCAAAACGAGGCAGGTGATACTGCCTTCAAAAGTAAATCCAGGGAGGTTTGGCGGTATGTCAGAGGGTTAAGGGCTTGTGGCGCTCACGAATAGAGGGGACAGGTGGAAGGATTTGGGGTCTGGCCCCCAGACCGCCACCTGCAGGGGAGTCGCTTTACAGGGGGTGAAGCGGGTCTTTAGGAGCTCTATCTTTCTCTCCCACCCTGTATTTCCTCTGCTCTCTCCTTTTGTGTCTGTCAGATGCAAGGTCAGTAACAACAACAACAACAACAACAAAAACAATAACCACCACAGTGACCAAGCAACAAGGGCAGCGAAAGGGGAACAAATGGAGTGCAGGAGCTGTGGATTATTCGTGGCGTAGGCAGTCAGCTGTGGCAATAACCCCTTGAGGCAATCAATCCATACATGAAGATGTAATACAGGTAACAGAGACGTATATGTCCCTGTGTGTTTCCACTGAGTTAATGTAAATGCACTTTTATTGACTTCTTCATTTATTTATTACCTTGCCACGAGAATTTCTTTTCATTGCTAAAAAAAAGTGTCCCATCAAGGGTACCAGGTGGTGCCACACCCAGTTAAGCACTCATGTTACAATGCAGGAGGACTGGGCTTCAACACCCTGGTTCCCACATGCCAGGGGAAATCTTTACAAGTGGTGCGGAAGTGCTGCAGTTGTCTCTCTCTGTGTCTCAAACTCTCTCTACCTCCCTTCCCTCTCAATTCCTGTCTATTTATTCCAGTGAATAATCAAGAAAATAGAAAGTAAAAAAAGAAAAAGGAAAAGGAAATATTCCACGACTTCAAATGGGTTAATCAGGACAATGCTTTCCTTGTTAAGATCCTCACAGCATTCCATATGCAGAAAGGCAAAGATGCCATGTATTTTTTAACCCAGTTTTTATATTTATTTATTTATTTATTTATTTAGGTGCTTATTCATTTTTGTTATTGATGAATTAATGTTTTACATTTTACATTGACTAGGGATCTGACACTAGCGGACTCCAGTACCCCTATATGGTACTCTGCCTCTACAAAACCCATCCATTGACCTGTCCATCCATCCATCCATCCACCCATACATCTATCCATCCATTCATACATACATACATACATCCATCCATCCATCCATCCATCCACCAGTCAACCAAGCTAAGTACAAAAGGAGATCTCTCCTTGAATGGTGAGGAGAAACAACGATGCATAGGTAGGTTGCAAAGGCCCAGTTTGGCTGAATAGGGCAGAGGGGCTGAACCAGGGAATGTGTTGGGGCGTGTGGGTTTGGGTGGGATGAGCCGGAGACCCTGTGAGCTGGGTCACATTAGGGGCAGGCAGGGGGTGGAAGGGGTTGCGAACAGCTGTCACTGGAGAAGCATCACAAGTGCTGGAGCTGGTGAGCAGGGCACCTGGAAGAGAGGACAGACAAAGGAGAGAAGCAAAGTGCGGAGGAGAGGAGAGGGGAGAGGATGGTGAGGACAGGAGAGGACAGGAGAGGACAGGATTAGAGGGGACCTGAGAAACCTACCTGGACAAAGGCAGCATACGGACATCCAGGAAGGCAGGCAGGCATGCAGGCAGCTCTGGCCTGGGCTCCCAGGATCCCGGGCGCACCTCCACCTGTCTTCTCTTGGCTGCCAGCCCTGAGGTCCCTCGTCGGTCAGCACTGTCTTCCCATCCTTCCGTCCCTCACTGCCAGGGCCCAGGCGTCTGGGCGCTGTTGCCTGACCTAGTGGCAGGGCAGTTGGGCTGCCCAGTGCCAGTGTGGCCAGCACAGATTGCCAGGGGCTAGGACATCACAGAGGGCTCATGTGGTTGCTAGGCCATGGGGACCCCGCCCATCCAGTTGACCAGCAGCCATGACCCCCACGCTGAACTTGACCTGAGGGGTGGTGGCCAGCCACCAGAGCCAGAGCCCCAGGCCAAAGCAGGTGCTGGTCGGCCGGGCCAAGGGGCTATGTGCAGATTGGTGTGTGTCTGGGCATGGGGCTGGCATCTGACAGTCCAGGGCGGGGGACCAAGGTCCGCCAGGCCCCTGTCCCACCATGTGCACTGACACACAGTCTTGCTGACTGACTGACAGTCCCCGCCCCAGAGATACCCACACCAAGTCCCTGGGTGCCCTGAGCTGCCCCTGAGGGTGGGTGGGTGCCTGCCTGGACACATGCCTCCGTAATGGAGGCCTCTATTAATCCCGTTGCCTACTGACAGCTGCCCTCCTGCCCCTCCTTCTCCTCCTACGCCTCCATCTCCTCCTCTTCCTACTCTTCCTCCTCCTCTTTCTCCTCCTCCTCCTCCACCCCCTCCTCCTCTTCCTCATCCTCAGATGGACTCACTCAGGGCCCTTGGCCTAGGCAAGCCAGGGCTGCTGCTCTGGCTTCTGCAGCTTCTATCCAGTGGGGGGGTGTAGGAATCTGTTCCTGTCAGTCCCTGATTCCTGGGACCTTCCATGCCTCCAGCTGCCCCCACTCTCTAGTCCTGACCCCTCCTCAAGGATGCCCCCTTTCCCCTTACCCTCTGTCCCCCAGCTCCCAACTAACATCTACTGTGTTCCTCCCTGCGCTACTTTACTGCCACCCTGCTTCTGCCCTTCAGCCCTGAGGGCCCAGGGCCAGCCCAGCTGCCATCTCACCATCCAGCAGGGGGACCTGCCCTAACTCCCTGCCACCACACCCACACACACAGCCCTGCACACACTCCTGGGCTCCCCTGCCTGCAGCCTGCCTCTCAAACAGTCTCCTTCTGCCCCCTAGCCCCCTTACAGCCTCTGCCACGGACCCCCACAGACACCTGGGCATGAGCAGTGCAGACATGCAAACAGCTCCCCTCGCCCCCACTCCAGTTGCTCCAAGGTTGTCAAGAGTCTTTTTTTCATGCTGTAGGGGAGGGAGTTGAGACAGTCCAATGTCCTGGGGAGCAAGAACTGCAAACAGTCCATCTACAATGTAACATTTGGGTCTCAGGCCGCCCAATCCCTAGTGCGCTGTGCAGACCTTTGACTGGCAAAAACACCCCATCTGAGCGTGAGATCTGGCTGGGCTAGTGGCTCTTTCTGTGGACTAAGAGACAGACAGACAGAGTTTTCAGGTTCAAAACCTATACTTGCCAGAAGATGGTCATTCACTTGGGTAAAAAAAAAAAAAAAAAAAGGCTTTTTATTTTTTTTCCTCCTGCCTGGGTAACCTGTCTCCTGCCTGTTTCAAAGTGAAAAAAGGGAAAAATCTTTTTTGGAGCGAAAAGGACCAAAATGCAGGCAGGTGGACTCCGTGGAAGGTGGATGGGGAGTTGCTCCTGCCCTGGCACTAGAGCCCCAGCTGCTGTTCCAGGTGCTCTCTGATAACAGAGATCTCCGTGTGTCGTGTCATGACACTGTCTCCAGGACTGACCCTCAGGATAATGAGGATTCAAAACGAGGCAGGTGATACTGCCTTCAAAAGTAAATCCAGGGAGGTTTGGCGGTATGTCAGAGGGTTAAGGGCTTGTGGCGCTCACGAATAGAGGGGACAGGTGGAAGGATTTGGGGTCTGGCCCCCAGACCGCCACCTGCAGGGGAGTCGCTTTACAGGGGGTGAAGCAGGTCTTTAGGAGCTCTATCTTTCTCTCCCACCCTGTATTTCCTCTGCTCTCTCCTTTTGTGTCTGTCAGATGCAAGGTCAGTAACAACAACAACAACAACAAAAACAATAACCACCACAGTGACCAAGCAACAAGGGCAGCGAAAGGGGAACAAATGGAGTGCAGGAGCTGTGGATTATTCGTGGCGTAGGCACTCAGCTGTGGCAATAACCCCTTGAGGCAATCAATCCATACATGAAGATGTAATACAGGTAACAGAGACGTATATGTCCCTGTGTGTTTCCACTGAGTTAATGTAAATGCACTTTTATTGACTTCTTCATTTATTTATTACCTTGCCACGAGAATTTCTTTTCATTGCTAAAAAAAAGTGTCCCATCAAGGGTACCAGGTGGTGCCACACCCAGTTAAGCACTCATGTTACAATGCAGGAGGACTGGGCTTCAACACCCTGGTTCCCACATGCCAGGGGAAATCTTTACAAGTGGTGCGGAAGTGCTGCAGTTGTCTCTCTCTGTGTCTCAAACTCTCTCTACCTCCCTTCCCTCTCAATTCCTGTCTATTTATTCCAGTGAATAATCAAGAAAATAGAAAGTAAAAAAAGAAAAAGGAAAAGGAAATATTCCACGACTTCAAATGGGTTAATCAGGACAATGCTTTCCTTGTTAAGATCCTCACAGCATTCCATATGCAGAAAGGCAAAGATGCCATGTATTTTTTAACCCAGTTTTTATATTTATTTATTTATTTATTTATTTAGGTGCTTATTCATTTTTGTTATTGATGAATTAATGTTTTACATTTTACATTGACTAGGGATCTGACACTAGCGGACTCCAGTACCCCTATATGGTACTCTGCCTCTACAAAACCCATCCATTGACCTGTCCATCCATCCATCCATCCACCCATACATCTATCCATCCATTCATACATACATACATACATACATCCATCCATCCATCCATCCATCCACCAGTCAACCAAGCTAAGTACAAAAGGAGATCTCTCCTTGAATGGTGAGGAGAAACAACGATGCATAGGTAGGTTGCAAAGGCCCAGTTTGGCTGAATAGGGCAGAGGGGCTGAACCAGGGAATGTGTTGGGGCGTGTGGGTTTGGGTGGGATGAGCCGGAGACCCTGTGAGCTGGGTCACATTAGGGGCAGGCAGGGGGTGGAAGGGGTTGCGAACAGCTGTCACTGGAGAAGCATCACAAGTGCTGGAGCTGGTGAGCAGGGCACCTGGAAGAGAGGACAGACAAAGGAGAGAAGCAAAGTGCGGAGGAGAGGAGAGGGGAGAGGATGGTGAGGACAGGAGAGGACAGGAGAGGACAGGATTAGAGGGGACCTGAGAAACCTACCTGGACAAAGGCAGCATACGGACATCCAGGAAGGCAGGCAGGCATGCAGGCAGCTCTGGCCTGGGCTCCCAGGATCCCGGGCGCACCTCCACCTGTCTTCTCTTGGCTGCCAGCCCTGAGGTCCCTCGTCGGTCAGCACTGTCTTCCCATCCTTCCGTCCCTCACTGCCAGGGCCCAGGCGTCTGGGCGCTGTTGCCTGACCTAGTGGCAGGGCAGTTGGGCTGCCCAGTGCCAGTGTGGCCAGCACAGATTGCCAGGGGCTAGGACATCACAGAGGGCTCATGTGGTTGCTAGGCCATGGGGACCCCGCCCATCCAGTTGACCAGCAGCCATGACCCCCACGCTGAACTTGACCTGAGGGGTGGTGGCCAGCCACCAGAGCCAGAGCCCCAGGCCAAAGCAGGTGCTGGTCGGCCGGGCCAAGGGGCTATGTGCAGATTGGTGTGTGTCTGGGCATGGGGCTGGCATCTGACAGTCCAGGGCGGGGGACCAAGGTCCGCCAGGCCCCTGTCCCACCATGTGCACTGACACACAGTCTTGCTGACTGACTGACAGTCCCCGCCCCAGAGATACCCACACCAAGTCCCTGGGTGCCCTGAGCTGCCCCTGAGGGTGGGTGGGTGCCTGCCTGGACACATGCCTCCGTAATGGAGGCCTCTATTAATCCCGTTGCCTACTGACAGCTGCCCTCCTGCCCCTCCTTCTCCTCCTACGCCTCCATCTCCTCCTCTTCCTACTCTTCCTCCTCCTCTTTCTCCTCCTCCTCCTCCACCCCCTCCTCCTCTTCCTCATCCTCAGATGGACTCACTCAGGGCCCTTGGCCTAGGCAAGCCAGGGCTGCTGCTCTGGCTTCTGCAGCTTCTATCCAGTGGGGGGGTGTAGGAATCTGTTCCTGTCAGTCCCTGATTCCTGGGACCTTCCATGCCTCCAGCTGCCCCCACTCTCTAGTCCTGACCCCTCCTCAAGGATGCCCCCTTTCCCCTTACCCTCTGTCCCCCAGCTCCCAACTAACATCTACTGTGTTCCTCCCTGCGCTACTTTACTGCCACCCTGCTTCTGCCCTTCAGCCCTGAGGGCCCAGGGCCAGCCCAGCTGCCATCTCACCATCCAGCAGGGGGACCTGCCCTAACTCCCTGCCACCACACCCACACACACAGCCCTGCACACACTCCTGGGCTCCCCTGCCTGCAGCCTGCCTCTCAAACAGTCTCCTTCTGCCCCCTAGCCCCCTTACAGCCTCTGCCACGGACCCCCACAGACACCTGGGCATGAGCAGTGCAGACATGCAAACAGCTCCCCTCGCCCCCACTCCAGTTGCTCCAAGGTTGTCAAGAGTCTTTTTTTCATGCTGTAGGGGAGGGAGTTGAGACAGTCCAATGTCCTGGGGAGCAAGAACTGCAAACAGTCCATCTACAATGTAACATTTGGGTCTCAGGCCGCCCAATCCCTAGTGCGCTGTGCAGACCTTTGACTGGCAAAAACACCCCATCTGAGCGTGAGATCTGGCTGGGCTAGTGGCTCTTTCTGTGGACTAAGAGACAGACAGACAGAGTTTTCAGGTTCAAAACCTATACTTGCCAGAAGATGGTCATTCACTTGGGTAAAAAAAAAAAAAAAAAAAGGCTTTTTATTTTTTTTCCTCCTGCCTGGGTAACCTGTCTCCTGCCTGTTTCAAAGTGAAAAAAGGGAAAAATCTTTTTTGGAGCGAAAAGGACCAAAATGCAGGCAGGTGGACTCCGTGGAAGGTGGATGGGGAGTTGCTCCTGCCCTGGCACTAGAGCCCCAGCTGCTGTTCCAGGTGCTCTCTGATAACAGAGATCTCCGTGTGTCGTGTCATGACACTGTCTCCAGGACTGACCCTCAGGATAATGAGGATTCAAAACGAGGCAGGTGATACTGCCTTCAAAAGTAAATCCAGGGAGGTTTGGCGGTATGTCAGAGGGTTAAGGGCTTGTGGCGCTCACGAATAGAGGGGACAGGTGGAAGGATTTGGGGTCTGGCCCCCAGACCGCCACCTGCAGGGGAGTCGCTTTACAGGGGGTGAAGCAGGTCTTTAGGAGCTCTATCTTTCTCTCCCACCCTGTATTTCCTCTGCTCTCTCCTTTTGTGTCTGTCAGATGCAAGGTCAGTAACAACAACAACAACAACAAAAACAATAACCACCACAGTGACCAAGCAACAAGGGCAGCGAAAGGGGAACAAATGGAGTGCAGGAGCTGTGGATTATTCGTGGCGTAGGCACTCAGCTGTGGCAATAACCCCTTGAGGCAATCAATCCATACATGAAGATGTAATACAGGTAACAGAGACGTATATGTCCCTGTGTGTTTCCACTGAGTTAATGTAAATGCACTTTTATTGACTTCTTCATTTATTTATTACCTTGCCACGAGAATTTCTTTTCATTGCTAAAAAAAAGTGTCCCATCAAGGGTACCAGGTGGTGCCACACCCAGTTAAGCACTCATGTTACAATGCAGGAGGACTGGGCTTCAACACCCTGGTTCCCACATGCCAGGGGAAATCTTTACAAGTGGTGCGGAAGTGCTGCAGTTGTCTCTCTCTGTGTCTCAAACTCTCTCTACCTCCCTTCCCTCTCAATTCCTGTCTATTTATTCCAGTGAATAATCAAGAAAATAGAAAGTAAAAAAAGAAAAAGGAAAAGGAAATATTCCACGACTTCAAATGGGTTAATCAGGACAATGCTTTCCTTGTTAAGATCCTCACAGCATTCCATATGCAGAAAGGCAAAGATGCCATGTATTTTTTAACCCAGTTTTTATATTTATTTATTTATTTATTTATTTAGGTGCTTATTCATTTTTGTTATTGATGAATTAATGTTTTACATTTTACATTGACTAGGGATCTGACACTAGCGGACTCCAGTACCCCTATATGGTACTCTGCCTCTACAAAACCCATCCATTGACCTGTCCATCCATCCATCCATCCACCCATACATCTATCCATCCATTCATACATACATACATACATACATCCATCCATCCATACATCCATCCACCAGTCAACCAAGCTAAGTACAAAAGGAGATCTCTCCTTGAATGGTGAGGAGAAACAACGATGCATAGGTAGGTTGCAAAGGCCCAGTTTGGCTGAATAGGGCAGAGGGGCTGAACCAGGGAATGTGTTGGGGCGTGTGGGTTTGGGTGGGATGAGCCGGAGACCCTGTGAGCTGGGTCACATTAGGGGCAGGCAGGGGGTGGAAGGGGTTGCGAACAGCTGTCACTGGAGAAGCATCACAAGTGCTGGAGCTGGTGAGCAGGGCACCTGGAAGAGAGGACAGACAAAGGAGAGAAGCAAAGTGCGGAGGAGAGGAGAGGGGAGAGGATGGTGAGGACAGGAGAGGACAGGAGAGGACAGGATTAGAGGGGACCTGAGAAACCTACCTGGACAAAGGCAGCATACGGACATCCAGGAAGGCAGGCAGGCATGCAGGCAGCTCTGGCCTGGGCTCCCAGGATCCCGGGCGCACCTCCACCTGTCTTCTCTTGGCTGCCAGCCCTGAGGTCCCTCGTCGGTCAGCACTGTCTTCCCATCCTTCCGTCCCTCACTGCCAGGGCCCAGGCGTCTGGGCGCTGTTGCCTGACCTAGTGGCAGGGCAGTTGGGCTGCCCAGTGCCAGTGTGGCCAGCACAGATTGCCAGGGGCTAGGACATCACAGAGGGCTCATGTGGTTGCTAGGCCATGGGGACCCCGCCCATCCAGTTGACCAGCAGCCATGACCCCCACGCTGAACTTGACCTGAGGGGTGGTGGCCAGCCACCAGAGCCAGAGCCCCAGGCCAAAGCAGGTGCTGGTCGGCCGGGCCAAGGGGCTATGTGCAGATTGGTGTGTGTCTGGGCATGGGGCTGGCATCTGACAGTCCAGGGCGGGGGACCAAGGTCCGCCAGGCCCCTGTCCCACCATGTGCACTGACACACAGTCTTGCTGACTGACTGACAGTCCCCGCCCCAGAGATACCCACACCAAGTCCCTGGGTGCCCTGAGCTGCCCCTGAGGGTGGGTGGGTGCCTGCCTGGACACATGCCTCCGTAATGGAGGCCTCTATTAATCCCGTTGCCTACTGACAGCTGCCCTCCTGCCCCTCCTTCTCCTCCTACGCCTCCATCTCCTCCTCTTCCTACTCTTCCTCCTCCTCTTTCTCCTCCTCCTCCTCCACCCCCTCCTCCTCTTCCTCATCCTCAGATGGACTCACTCAGGGCCCTTGGCCTAGGCAAGCCAGGGCTGCTGCTCTGGCTTCTGCAGCTTCTATCCAGTGGGGGGGTGTAGGAATCTGTTCCTGTCAGTCCCTGATTCCTGGGACCTTCCATGCCTCCAGCTGCCCCCACTCTCTAGTCCTGACCCCTCCTCAAGGATGCCCCCTTTCCCCTTACCCTCTGTCCCCCAGCTCCCAACTAACATCTACTGTGTTCCTCCCTGCGCTACTTTACTGCCACCCTGCTTCTGCCCTTCAGCCCTGAGGGCCCAGGGCCAGCCCAGCTGCCATCTCACCATCCAGCAGGGGGACCTGCCCTAACTCCCTGCCACCACACCCACACACACAGCCCTGCACACACTCCTGGGCTCCCCTGCCTGCAGCCTGCCTCTCAAACAGTCTCCTTCTGCCCCCTAGCCCCCTTACAGCCTCTGCCACGGACCCCCACAGACACCTGGGCATGAGCAGTGCAGACATGCAAACAGCTCCCCTCGCCCCCACTCCAGTTGCTCCAAGGTTGTCAAGAGTCTTTTTTTCATGCTGTAGGGGAGGGAGTTGAGACAGTCCAATGTCCTGGGGAGCAAGAACTGCAAACAGTCCATCTACAATGTAACATTTGGGTCTCAGGCCGCCCAATCCCTAGTGCGCTGTGCAGACCTTTGACTGGCAAAAACACCCCATCTGAGCGTGAGATCTGGCTGGGCTAGTGGCTCTTTCTGTGGACTAAGAGACAGACAGACAGAGTTTTCAGGTTCAAAACCTATACTTGCCAGAAGATGGTCATTCACTTGGGTAAAAAAAAAAAAAAAAAAAAAAAAAAAAAAAAAAAAAAGGCTTTTTATTTTTTTTCCTCCTGCCTGGGTAACCTGTCTCCTGCCTGTTTCAAAGTGAAAAAAGGGAAAAATCTTTTTTGGAGCGAAAAGGACCAAAATGCAGGCAGGTGGACTCCGTGGAAGGTGGATGGGGAGTTGCTCCTGCCCTGGCACTAGAGCCCCAGCTGCTGTTCCAGGTGCTCTCTGATAACAGAGATCTCCGTGTGTCGTGTCATGACACTGTCTCCAGGACTGACCCTCAGGATAATGAGGATTCAAAACGAGGCAGGTGATACTGCCTTCAAAAGTAAATCCAGGGAGGTTTGGCGGTATGTCAGAGGGTTAAGGGCTTGTGGCGCTCACGAATAGAGGGGACAGGTGGAAGGATTTGGGGTCTGGCCCCCAGACCGCCACCTGCAGGGGAGTCGCTTTACAGGGGGTGAAGCGGGTCTTTAGGAGCTCTATCTTTCTCTCCCACCCTGTATTTCCTCTGCTCTCTCCTTTTGTGTCTGTCAGATGCAAGGTCAGTAACAACAACAACAACAACAACAAAAACAATAACCACCACAGTGACCAAGCAACAAGGGCAGCGAAAGGGGAACAAATGGAGTGCAGGAGCTGTGGATTATTCGTGGCGTAGGCACTCAGCTGTGGCAATAACCCCTTGAGGCAATCAATCCATACATGAAGATGTAATACAGGTAACAGAGACGTATATGTCCCTGTGTGTTTCCACTGAGTTAATGTAAATGCACTTTTATTGACTTCTTCATTTATTTATTACCTTGCCACGAGAATTTCTTTTCATTGCTAAAAAAAAGTGTCCCATCAAGGGTACCAGGTGGTGCCACACCCAGTTAAGCACTCATGTTACAATGCAGGAGGACTGGGCTTCAACACCCTGGTTCCCACATGCCAGGGGAAATCTTTACAAGTGGTGCGGAAGTGCTGCAGTTGTCTCTCTCTGTGTCTCAAACTCTCTCTACCTCCCTTCCCTCTCAATTCCTGTCTATTTATTCCAGTGAATAATCAAGAAAATAGAAAGTAAAAAAAGAAAAAGGAAAAGGAAATATTCCACGACTTCAAATGGGTTAATCAGGACAATGCTTTCCTTGTTAAGATCCTCACAGCATTCCATATGCAGAAAGGCAAAGATGCCATGTATTTTTTAACCCAGTTTTTATATTTATTTATTTATTTATTTATTTAGGTGCTTATTCATTTTTGTTATTGATGAATTAATGTTTTACATTTTACATTGACTAGGGATCTGACACTAGCGGACTCCAGTACCCCTATATGGTACTCTGCCTCTACAAAACCCATCCATTGACCTGTCCATCCATCCATCCATCCACCCATACATCTATCCATCCATTCATACATACATACATACATCCATCCATCCATCCATCCATCCACCAGTCAACCAAGCTAAGTACAAAAGGAGATCTCTCCTTGAATGGTGAGGAGAAACAACGATGCATAGGTAGGTTGCAAAGGCCCAGTTTGGCTGAATAGGGCAGAGGGGCTGAACCAGGGAATGTGTTGGGGCGTGTGGGTTTGGGTGGGATGAGCCGGAGACCCTGTGAGCTGGGTCACATTAGGGGCAGGCAGGGGGTGGAAGGGGTTGCGAACAGCTGTCACTGGAGAAGCATCACAAGTGCTGGAGCTGGTGAGCAGGGCACCTGGAAGAGAGGACAGACAAAGGAGAGAAGCAAAGTGCGGAGGAGAGGAGAGGGGAGAGGATGGTGAGGACAGGAGAGGACAGGAGAGGACAGGATTAGAGGGGACCTGAGAAACCTACCTGGACAAAGGCAGCATACGGACATCCAGGAAGGCAGGCAGGCATGCAGGCAGCTCTGGCCTGGGCTCCCAGGATCCCGGGCGCACCTCCACCTGTCTTCTCTTGGCTGCCAGCCCTGAGGTCCCTCGTCGGTCAGCACTGTCTTCCCATCCTTCCGTCCCTCACTGCCAGGGCCCAGGCGTCTGGGCGCTGTTGCCTGACCTAGTGGCAGGGCAGTTGGGCTGCCCAGTGCCAGTGTGGCCAGCACAGATTGCCAGGGGCTAGGACATCACAGAGGGCTCATGTGGTTGCTAGGCCATGGGGACCCCGCCCATCCAGTTGACCAGCAGCCATGACCCCCACGCTGAACTTGACCTGAGGGGTGGTGGCCAGCCACCAGAGCCAGAGCCCCAGGCCAAAGCAGGTGCTGGTCGGCCGGGCCAAGGGGCTATGTGCAGATTGGTGTGTGTCTGGGCATGGGGCTGGCATCTGACAGTCCAGGGCGGGGGACCAAGGTCCGCCAGGCCCCTGTCCCACCATGTGCACTGACACACAGTCTTGCTGACTGACTGACAGTCCCCGCCCCAGAGATACCCACACCAAGTCCCTGGGTGCCCTGAGCTGCCCCTGAGGGTGGGTGGGTGCCTGCCTGGACACATGCCTCCGTAATGGAGGCCTCTATTAATCCCGTTGCCTACTGACAGCTGCCCTCCTGCCCCTCCTTCTCCTCCTACGCCTCCATCTCCTCCTCTTCCTACTCTTCCTCCTCCTCTTTCTCCTCCTCCTCCTCCACCCCCTCCTCCTCTTCCTCATCCTCAGATGGACTCACTCAGGGCCCTTGGCCTAGGCAAGCCAGGGCTGCTGCTCTGGCTTCTGCAGCTTCTATCCAGTGGGGGGGTGTAGGAATCTGTTCCTGTCAGTCCCTGATTCCTGGGACCTTCCATGCCTCCAGCTGCCCCCACTCTCTAGTCCTGACCCCTCCTCAAGGATGCCCCCTTTCCCCTTACCCTCTGTCCCCCAGCTCCCAACTAACATCTACTGTGTTCCTCCCTGCGCTACTTTACTGCCACCCTGCTTCTGCCCTTCAGCCCTGAGGGCCCAGGGCCAGCCCAGCTGCCATCTCACCATCCAGCAGGGGGACCTGCCCTAACTCCCTGCCACCACACCCACACACACAGCCCTGCACACACTCCTGGGCTCCCCTGCCTGCAGCCTGCCTCTCAAACAGTCTCCTTCTGCCCCCTAGCCCCCTTACAGCCTCTGCCACGGACCCCCACAGACACCTGGGCATGAGCAGTGCAGACATGCAAACAGCTCCCCTCGCCCCCACTCCAGTTGCTCCAAGGTTGTCAAGAGTCTTTTTTTCATGCTGTAGGGGAGGGAGTTGAGACAGTCCAATGTCCTGGGGAGCAAGAACTGCAAACAGTCCATCTACAATGTAACATTTGGGTCTCAGGCCGCCCAATCCCTAGTGCGCTGTGCAGACCTTTGACTGGCAAAAACACCCCATCTGAGCGTGAGATCTGGCTGGGCTAGTGGCTCTTTCTGTGGACTAAGAGACAGACAGACAGAGTTTTCAGGTTCAAAACCTATACTTGCCAGAAGATGGTCATTCACTTGGGTAAAAAAAAAAAAAAAAAAAAAAAAAAAAAAAAAAAAAGGCTTTTTATTTTTTTTCCTCCTGCCTGGGTAACCTGTCTCCTGCCTGTTTCAAAGTGAAAAAAGGGAAAAATCTTTTTTGGAGCGAAAAGGACCAAAATGCAGGCAGGTGGACTCCGTGGAAGGTGGATGGGGAGTTGCTCCTGCCCTGGCACTAGAGCCCCAGCTGCTGTTCCAGGTGCTCTCTGATAACAGAGATCTCCGTGTGTCGTGTCATGACACTGTCTCCAGGACTGACCCTCAGGATAATGAGGATTCAAAACGAGGCAGGTGATACTGCCTTCAAAAGTAAATCCAGGGAGGTTTGGCGGTATGTCAGAGGGTTAAGGGCTTGTGGCGCTCACGAATAGAGGGGACAGGTGGAAGGATTTGGGGTCTGGCCCCCAGACCGCCACCTGCAGGGGAGTCGCTTTACAGGGGGTGAAGCGGGTCTTTAGGAGCTCTATCTTTCTCTCCCACCCTGTATTTCCTCTGCTCTCTCCTTTTGTGTCTGTCAGATGCAAGGTCAGTAACAACAACAACAACAACAACAAAAACAATAACCACCACAGTGACCAAGCAACAAGGGCAGCGAAAGGGGAACAAATGGAGTGCAGGAGCTGTGGATTATTCGTGGCGTAGGCACTCAGCTGTGGCAATAACCCCTTGAGGCAATCAATCCATACATGAAGATGTAATACAGGTAACAGAGACGTATATGTCCCTGTGTGTTTCCACTGAGTTAATGTAAATGCACTTTTATTGACTTCTTCATTTATTTATTACCTTGCCACGAGAATTTCTTTTCATTGCTAAAAAAAAGTGTCCCATCAAGGGTACCAGGTGGTGCCACACCCAGTTAAGCACTCATGTTACAATGCAGGAGGACTGGGCTTCAACACCCTGGTTCCCACATGCCAGGGGAAATCTTTACAAGTGGTGCGGAAGTGCTGCAGTTGTCTCTCTCTGTGTCTCAAACTCTCTCTACCTCCCTTCCCTCTCAATTCCTGTCTATTTATTCCAGTGAATAATCAAGAAAATAGAAAGTAAAAAAAGAAAAAGGAAAAGGAAATATTCCACGACTTCAAATGGGTTAATCAGGACAATGCTTTCCTTGTTAAGATCCTCACAGCATTCCATATGCAGAAAGGCAAAGATGCCATGTATTTTTTAACCCAGTTTTTATATTTATTTATTTATTTATTTATTTAGGTGCTTATTCATTTTTGTTATTGATGAATTAATGTTTTACATTTTACATTGACTAGGGATCTGACACTAGCGGACTCCAGTACCCCTATATGGTACTCTGCCTCTACAAAACCCATCCATTGACCTGTCCATCCATCCATCCATCCACCCATACATCTATCCATCCATTCATACATACATACATACATCCATCCATCCATCCATCCATCCACCAGTCAACCAAGCTAAGTACAAAAGGAGATCTCTCCTTGAATGGTGAGGAGAAACAACGATGCATAGGTAGGTTGCAAAGGCCCAGTTTGGCTGAATAGGGCAGAGGGGCTGAACCAGGGAATGTGTTGGGGCGTGTGGGTTTGGGTGGGATGAGCCGGAGACCCTGTGAGCTGGGTCACATTAGGGGCAGGCAGGGGGTGGAAGGGGTTGCGAACAGCTGTCACTGGAGAAGCATCACAAGTGCTGGAGCTGGTGAGCAGGGCACCTGGAAGAGAGGACAGACAAAGGAGAGAAGCAAAGTGCGGAGGAGAGGAGAGGGGAGAGGATGGTGAGGACAGGAGAGGACAGGAGAGGACAGGATTAGAGGGGACCTGAGAAACCTACCTGGACAAAGGCAGCATACGGACATCCAGGAAGGCAGGCAGGCATGCAGGCAGCTCTGGCCTGGGCTCCCAGGATCCCGGGCGCACCTCCACCTGTCTTCTCTTGGCTGCCAGCCCTGAGGTCCCTCGTCGGTCAGCACTGTCTTCCCATCCTTCCGTCCCTCACTGCCAGGGCCCAGGCGTCTGGGCGCTGTTGCCTGACCTAGTGGCAGGGCAGTTGGGCTGCCCAGTGCCAGTGTGGCCAGCACAGATTGCCAGGGGCTAGGACATCACAGAGGGCTCATGTGGTTGCTAGGCCATGGGGACCCCGCCCATCCAGTTGACCAGCAGCCATGACCCCCACGCTGAACTTGACCTGAGGGGTGGTGGCCAGCCACCAGAGCCAGAGCCCCAGGCCAAAGCAGGTGCTGGTCGGCCGGGCCAAGGGGCTATGTGCAGATTGGTGTGTGTCTGGGCATGGGGCTGGCATCTGACAGTCCAGGGCGGGGGACCAAGGTCCGCCAGGCCCCTGTCCCACCATGTGCACTGACACACAGTCTTGCTGACTGACTGACAGTCCCCGCCCCAGAGATACCCACACCAAGTCCCTGGGTGCCCTGAGCTGCCCCTGAGGGTGGGTGGGTGCCTGCCTGGACACATGCCTCCGTAATGGAGGCCTCTATTAATCCCGTTGCCTACTGACAGCTGCCCTCCTGCCCCTCCTTCTCCTCCTACGCCTCCATCTCCTCCTCTTCCTACTCTTCCTCCTCCTCTTTCTCCTCCTCCTCCTCCACCCCCTCCTCCTCTTCCTCATCCTCAGATGGACTCACTCAGGGCCCTTGGCCTAGGCAAGCCAGGGCTGCTGCTCTGGCTTCTGCAGCTTCTATCCAGTGGGGGGGTGTAGGAATCTGTTCCTGTCAGTCCCTGATTCCTGGGACCTTCCATGCCTCCAGCTGCCCCCACTCTCTAGTCCTGACCCCTCCTCAAGGATGCCCCCTTTCCCCTTACCCTCTGTCCCCCAGCTCCCAACTAACATCTACTGTGTTCCTCCCTGCGCTACTTTACTGCCACCCTGCTTCTGCCCTTCAGCCCTGAGGGCCCAGGGCCAGCCCAGCTGCCATCTCACCATCCAGCAGGGGGACCTGCCCTAACTCCCTGCCACCACACCCACACACACAGCCCTGCACACACTCCTGGGCTCCCCTGCCTGCAGCCTGCCTCTCAAACAGTCTCCTTCTGCCCCCTAGCCCCCTTACAGCCTCTGCCACGGACCCCCACAGACACCTGGGCATGAGCAGTGCAGACATGCAAACAGCTCCCCTCGCCCCCACTCCAGTTGCTCCAAGGTTGTCAAGAGTCTTTTTTTCATGCTGTAGGGGAGGGAGTTGAGACAGTCCAATGTCCTGGGGAGCAAGAACTGCAAACAGTCCATCTACAATGTAACATTTGGGTCTCAGGCCGCCCAATCCCTAGTGCGCTGTGCAGACCTTTGACTGGCAAAAACACCCCATCTGAGCGTGAGATCTGGCTGGGCTAGTGGCTCTTTCTGTGGACTAAGAGACAGACAGACAGAGTTTTCAGGTTCAAAACCTATACTTGCCAGAAGATGGTCATTCACTTGGGTAAAAAAAAAAAAAAAAAAAAAGGCTTTTTATTTTTTTTCCTCCTGCCTGGGTAACCTGTCTCCTGCCTGTTTCAAAGTGAAAAAAGGGAAAAATCTTTTTTGGAGCGAAAAGGACCAAAATGCAGGCAGGTGGACTCCGTGGAAGGTGGATGGGGAGTTGCTCCTGCCCTGGCACTAGAGCCCCAGCTGCTGTTCCAGGTGCTCTCTGATAACAGAGATCTCCGTGTGTCGTGTCATGACACTGTCTCCAGGACTGACCCTCAGGATAATGAGGATTCAAAACGAGGCAGGTGATACTGCCTTCAAAAGTAAATCCAGGGAGGTTTGGCGGTATGTCAGAGGGTTAAGGGCTTGTGGCGCTCACGAATAGAGGGGACAGGTGGAAGGATTTGGGGTCTGGCCCCCAGACCGCCACCTGCAGGGGAGTCGCTTTACAGGGGGTGAAGCGGGTCTTTAGGAGCTCTATCTTTCTCTCCCACCCTGTATTTCCTCTGCTCTCTCCTTTTGTGTCTGTCAGATGCAAGGTCAGTAACAACAACAACAACAACAACAAAAACAATAACCACCACAGTGACCAAGCAACAAGGGCAGCGAAAGGGGAACAAATGGAGTGCAGGAGCTGTGGATTATTCGTGGCGTAGGCACTCAGCTGTGGCAATAACCCCTTGAGGCAATCAATCCATACATGAAGATGTAATACAGGTAACAGAGACGTATATGTCCCTGTGTGTTTCCACTGAGTTAATGTAAATGCACTTTTATTGACTTCTTCATTTATTTATTACCTTGCCACGAGAATTTCTTTTCATTGCTAAAAAAAAGTGTCCCATCAAGGGTACCAGGTGGTGCCACACCCAGTTAAGCACTCATGTTACAATGCAGGAGGACTGGGCTTCAACACCCTGGTTCCCACATGCCAGGGGAAATCTTTACAAGTGGTGCGGAAGTGCTGCAGTTGTCTCTCTCTGTGTCTCAAACTCTCTCTACCTCCCTTCCCTCTCAATTCCTGTCTATTTATTCCAGTGAATAATCAAGAAAATAGAAAGTAAAAAAAGAAAAAGGAAAAGGAAATATTCCACGACTTCAAATGGGTTAATCAGGACAATGCTTTCCTTGTTAAGATCCTCACAGCATTCCATATGCAGAAAGGCAAAGATGCCATGTATTTTTTAACCCAGTTTTTATATTTATTTATTTATTTATTTATTTAGGTGCTTATTCATTTTTGTTATTGATGAATTAATGTTTTACATTTTACATTGACTAGGGATCTGACACTAGCGGACTCCAGTACCCCTATATGGTACTCTGCCTCTACAAAACCCATCCATTGACCTGTCCATCCATCCATCCATCCACCCATACATCTATCCATCCATTCATACATACATACATACATACATCCATCCATCCATCCATCCATCCATCCACCAGTCAACCAAGCTAAGTACAAAAGGAGATCTCTCCTTGAATGGTGAGGAGAAACAACGATGCATAGGTAGGTTGCAAAGGCCCAGTTTGGCTGAATAGGGCAGAGGGGCTGAACCAGGGAATGTGTTGGGGCGTGTGGGTTTGGGTGGGATGAGCCGGAGACCCTGTGAGCTGGGTCACATTAGGGGCAGGCAGGGGGTGGAAGGGGTTGCGAACAGCTGTCACTGGAGAAGCATCACAAGTGCTGGAGCTGGTGAGCAGGGCACCTGGAAGAGAGGACAGACAAAGGAGAGAAGCAAAGTGCGGAGGAGAGGAGAGGGGAGAGGATGGTGAGGACAGGAGAGGACAGGAGAGGACAGGATTAGAGGGGACCTGAGAAACCTACCTGGACAAAGGCAGCATACGGACATCCAGGAAGGCAGGCAGGCATGCAGGCAGCTCTGGCCTGGGCTCCCAGGATCCCGGGCGCACCTCCACCTGTCTTCTCTTGGCTGCCAGCCCTGAGGTCCCTCGTCGGTCAGCACTGTCTTCCCATCCTTCCGTCCCTCACTGCCAGGGCCCAGGCGTCTGGGCGCTGTTGCCTGACCTAGTGGCAGGGCAGTTGGGCTGCCCAGTGCCAGTGTGGCCAGCACAGATTGCCAGGGGCTAGGACATCACAGAGGGCTCATGTGGTTGCTAGGCCATGGGGACCCCGCCCATCCAGTTGACCAGCAGCCATGACCCCCACGCTGAACTTGACCTGAGGGGTGGTGGCCAGCCACCAGAGCCAGAGCCCCAGGCCAAAGCAGGTGCTGGTCGGCCGGGCCAAGGGGCTATGTGCAGATTGGTGTGTGTCTGGGCATGGGGCTGGCATCTGACAGTCCAGGGCGGGGGACCAAGGTCCGCCAGGCCCCTGTCCCACCATGTGCACTGACACACAGTCTTGCTGACTGACTGACAGTCCCCGCCCCAGAGATACCCACACCAAGTCCCTGGGTGCCCTGAGCTGCCCCTGAGGGTGGGTGGGTGCCTGCCTGGACACATGCCTCCGTAATGGAGGCCTCTATTAATCCCGTTGCCTACTGACAGCTGCCCTCCTGCCCCTCCTTCTCCTCCTACGCCTCCATCTCCTCCTCTTCCTACTCTTCCTCCTCCTCTTTCTCCTCCTCCTCCTCCACCCCCTCCTCCTCTTCCTCATCCTCAGATGGACTCACTCAGGGCCCTTGGCCTAGGCAAGCCAGGGCTGCTGCTCTGGCTTCTGCAGCTTCTATCCAGTGGGGGGGTGTAGGAATCTGTTCCTGTCAGTCCCTGATTCCTGGGACCTTCCATGCCTCCAGCTGCCCCCACTCTCTAGTCCTGACCCCTCCTCAAGGATGCCCCCTTTCCCCTTACCCTCTGTCCCCCAGCTCCCAACTAACATCTACTGTGTTCCTCCCTGCGCTACTTTACTGCCACCCTGCTTCTGCCCTTCAGCCCTGAGGGCCCAGGGCCAGCCCAGCTGCCATCTCACCATCCAGCAGGGGGACCTGCCCTAACTCCCTGCCACCACACCCACACACACAGCCCTGCACACACTCCTGGGCTCCCCTGCCTGCAGCCTGCCTCTCAAACAGTCTCCTTCTGCCCCCTAGCCCCCTTACAGCCTCTGCCACGGACCCCCACAGACACCTGGGCATGAGCAGTGCAGACATGCAAACAGCTCCCCTCGCCCCCACTCCAGTTGCTCCAAGGTTGTCAAGAGTCTTTTTTTCATGCTGTAGGGGAGGGAGTTGAGACAGTCCAATGTCCTGGGGAGCAAGAACTGCAAACAGTCCATCTACAATGTAACATTTGGGTCTCAGGCCGCCCAATCCCTAGTGCGCTGTGCAGACCTTTGACTGGCAAAAACACCCCATCTGAGCGTGAGATCTGGCTGGGCTAGTGGCTCTTTCTGTGGACTAAGAGACAGACAGACAGAGTTTTCAGGTTCAAAACCTATACTTGCCAGAAGATGGTCATTCACTTGGGTAAAAAAAAAAAAAAAAAAAAAAAAAAAAAAAAGGCTTTTTATTTTTTTTCCTCCTGCCTGGGTAACCTGTCTCCTGCCTGTTTCAAAGTGAAAAAAGGGAAAAATCTTTTTTGGAGCGAAAAGGACCAAAATGCAGGCAGGTGGACTCCGTGGAAGGTGGATGGGGAGTTGCTCCTGCCCTGGCACTAGAGCCCCAGCTGCTGTTCCAGGTGCTCTCTGATAACAGAGATCTCCGTGTGTCGTGTCATGACACTGTCTCCAGGACTGACCCTCAGGATAATGAGGATTCAAAACGAGGCAGGTGATACTGCCTTCAAAAGTAAATCCAGGGAGGTTTGGCGGTATGTCAGAGGGTTAAGGGCTTGTGGCGCTCACGAATAGAGGGGACAGGTGGAAGGATTTGGGGTCTGGCCCCCAGACCGCCACCTGCAGGGGAGTCGCTTTACAGGGGGTGAAGCAGGTCTTTAGGAGCTCTATCTTTCTCTCCCACCCTGTATTTCCTCTGCTCTCTCCTTTTGTGTCTGTCAGATGCAAGGTCAGTAACAACAACAACAACAACAAAAACAATAACCACCACAGTGACCAAGCAACAAGGGCAGCGAAAGGGGAACAAATGGAGTGCAGGAGCTGTGGATTATTCGTGGCGTAGGCACTCAGCTGTGGCAATAACCCCTTGAGGCAATCAATCCATACATGAAGATGTAATACAGGTAACAGAGACGTATATGTCCCTGTGTGTTTCCACTGAGTTAATGTAAATGCACTTTTATTGACTTCTTCATTTATTTATTACCTTGCCACGAGAATTTCTTTTCATTGCTAAAAAAAAGTGTCCCATCAAGGGTACCAGGTGGTGCCACACCCAGTTAAGCACTCATGTTACAATGCAGGAGGACTGGGCTTCAACACCCTGGTTCCCACATGCCAGGGGAAATCTTTACAAGTGGTGCGGAAGTGCTGCAGTTGTCTCTCTCTGTGTCTCAAACTCTCTCTACCTCCCTTCCCTCTCAATTCCTGTCTATTTATTCCAGTGAATAATCAAGAAAATAGAAAGTAAAAAAAGAAAAAGGAAAAGGAAATATTCCACGACTTCAAATGGGTTAATCAGGACAATGCTTTCCTTGTTAAGATCCTCACAGCATTCCATATGCAGAAAGGCAAAGATGCCATGTATTTTTTAACCCAGTTTTTATATTTATTTATTTATTTATTTATTTAGGTGCTTATTCATTTTTGTTATTGATGAATTAATGTTTTACATTTGACATTGACTAGGGATCTGACACTAGCGGACTCCAGTACCCCTATATGGTACTCTGCCTCTACAAAACCCATCCATTGACCTGTCCATCCATCCATCCATCCACCCATACATCTATCCATCCATTCATACATACATACATACATACATACATACATCCATCCATCCATCCATCCATCCACCAGTCAACCAAGCTAAGTACAAAAGGAGATCTCTCCTTGAATGGTGAGGAGAAACAACGATGCATAGGTAGGTTGCAAAGGCCCAGTTTGGCTGAATAGGGCAGAGGGGCTGAACCAGGGAATGTGTTGGGGCGTGTGGGTTTGGGTGGGATGAGCCGGAGACCCTGTGAGCTGGGTCACATTAGGGGCAGGCAGGGGGTGGAAGGGGTTGCGAACAGCTGTCACTGGAGAAGCATCACAAGTGCTGGAGCTGGTGAGCAGGGCACCTGGAAGAGAGGACAGACAAAGGAGAGAAGCAAAGTGCGGAGGAGAGGAGAGGGGAGAGGATGGTGAGGACAGGAGAGGACAGGAGAGGACAGGATTAGAGGGGACCTGAGAAACCTACCTGGACAAAGGCAGCATACGGACATCCAGGAAGGCAGGCAGGCATGCAGGCAGCTCTGGCCTGGGCTCCCAGGATCCCGGGCGCACCTCCACCTGTCTTCTCTTGGCTGCCAGCCCTGAGGTCCCTCGTCGGTCAGCACTGTCTTCCCATCCTTCCGTCCCTCACTGCCAGGGCCCAGGCGTCTGGGCGCTGTTGCCTGACCTAGTGGCAGGGCAGTTGGGCTGCCCAGTGCCAGTGTGGCCAGCACAGATTGCCAGGGGCTAGGACATCACAGAGGGCTCATGTGGTTGCTAGGCCATGGGGACCCCGCCCATCCAGTTGACCAGCAGCCATGACCCCCACGCTGAACTTGACCTGAGGGGTGGTGGCCAGCCACCAGAGCCAGAGCCCCAGGCCAAAGCAGGTGCTGGTCGGCCGGGCCAAGGGGCTATGTGCAGATTGGTGTGTGTCTGGGCATGGGGCTGGCATCTGACAGTCCAGGGCGGGGGACCAAGGTCCGCCAGGCCCCTGTCCCACCATGTGCACAGACACACAGTCTTGCTGACTGACTGACAGTCCCCGCCCCAGAGATACCCACACCAAGTCCCTGGGTGCCCTGAGCTGCCCCTGAGGGTGGGTGGGTGCCTGCCTGGACACATGCCTCCGTAATGGAGGCCTCTATTAATCCCGTTGCCTACTGACAGCTGCCCTCCTGCCCCTCCTTCTCCTCCTACGCCTCCTCCTCCTCCTCTTCCTACTCTTCCTCCTCCTCTTTCTCCTCCTCCTCCTCCACCCCCTCCTCCTCTTCCTCATCCTCAGATGGACTCACTCAGGGCCCTTGGCCTAGGCAAGCCAGGGCTGCTGCTCTGGCTTCTGCAGCTTCTATCCAGTGGGGGGGTGTAGGAATCTGTTCCTGTCAGTCCCTGATTCCTGGGACCTTCCATGCCTCCAGCTGCCCCCACTCTCTAGTCCTGACCCCTCCTCAAGGATGCCCCCTTTCCCCTTACCCTCTGTCCCCCAGCTCCCAACTAACATCTACTGTGTTCCTCCCTGCGCTACTTTACTGCCACCCTGCTTCTGCCCTTCAGCCCTGAGGGCCCAGGGCCAGCCCAGCTGCCATCTCACCATCCAGCAGGGGGACCTGCCCTAACTCCCTGCCACCACACCCACACACACAGCCCTGCACACACTCCTGGGCTCCCCTGCCTGCAGCCTGCCTCTCAAACAGTCTCCTTCTGCCCCCTAGCCCCCTTACAGCCTCTGCCACGGACCCCCACAGACACCTGGGCATGAGCAGTGCAGACATGCAAACAGCTCCCCTCGCCCCCACTCCAGTTGCTCCAAGGTTGTCAAGAGTCTTTTTTTCATGCTGTAGGGGAGGGAGTTGAGACAGTCCAATGTCCTGGGGAGCAAGAACTGCAAACAGTCCATCTACAATGTAACATTTGGGTCTCAGGCCGCCCAATCCCTAGTGCGCTGTGCAGACCTTTGACTGGCAAAAACACCCCATCTGAGCGTGAGATCTGGCTGGGCTAGTGGCTCTTTCTGTGGACTAAGAGACAGACAGACAGAGTTTTCAGGTTCAAAACCTATACTTGCCAGAAGATGGTCATTCACTTGGGTAAAAAAAAAAAAAGGCTTTTTATTTTTTTTCCTCCTGCCTGGGTAACCTGTCTCCTGCCTGTTTCAAAGTGAAAAAAGGGAAAAATCTTTTTTGGAGCGAAAAGGACCAAAATGCAGGCAGGTGGACTCCGTGGAAGGTGGATGGGGAGTTGCTCCTGCCCTGGCACTAGAGCCCCAGCTGCTGTTCCAGGTGCTCTCTGATAACAGAGATCTCCGTGTGTCGTGTCATGACACTGTCTCCAGGACTGACCCTCAGGATAATGAGGATTCAAAACGAGGCAGGTGATACTGCCTTCAAAAGTAAATCCAGGGAGGTTTGGCGGTATGTCAGAGGGTTAAGGGCTTGTGGCGCTCACGAATAGAGGGGACAGGTGGAAGGATTTGGGGTCTGGCCCCCAGACCGCCACCTGCAGGGGAGTCGCTTTACAGGGGGTGAAGCAGGTCTTTAGGAGCTCTATCTTTCTCTCCCACCCTGTATTTCCTCTGCTCTCTCCTTTTGTGTCTGTCAGATGCAAGGTCAGTAACAACAACAACAACAACAAAAACAATAACCACCACAGTGACCAAGCAACAAGGGCAGCGAAAGGGGAACAAATGGAGTGCAGGAGCTGTGGATTATTCGTGGCGTAGGCACTCAGCTGTGGCAATAACCCCTTGAGGCAATCAATCCATACATGAAGATGTAATACAGGTAACAGAGACGTATATGTCCCTGTGTGTTTCCACTGAGTTAATGTAAATGCACTTTTATTGACTTCTTCATTTATTTATTACCTTGCCACGAGAATTTCTTTTCATTGCTAAAAAAAAGTGTCCCATCAAGGGTACCAGGTGGTGCCACACCCAGTTAAGCACTCATGTTACAATGCAGGAGGACTGGGCTTCAACACCCTGGTTCCCACATGCCAGGGGAAATCTTTACAAGTGGTGCGGAAGTGCTGCAGTTGTCTCTCTCTGTGTCTCAAACTCTCTCTACCTCCCTTCCCTCTCAATTCCTGTCTATTTATTCCAGTGAATAATCAAGAAAATAGAAAGTAAAAAAAGAAAAAGGAAAAGGAAATATTCCACGACTTCAAATGGGTTAATCAGGACAATGCTTTCCTTGTTAAGATCCTCACAGCATTCCATATGCAGAAAGGCAAAGATGCCATGTATTTTTTAACCCAGTTTTTATATTTATTTATTTATTTATTTATTTAGGTGCTTATTCATTTTTGTTATTGATGAATTAATGTTTTACATTTTACATTGACTAGGGATCTGACACTAGCGGACTCCAGTACCCCTATATGGTACTCTGCCTCTACAAAACCCATCCATTGACCTGTCCATCCATCCATCCATCCACCCATACATCTATCCATCCATTCATACATACATACATACATACATCCATCCATCCATCCATCCATCCACCAGTCAACCAAGCTAAGTACAAAAGGAGATCTCTCCTTGAATGGTGAGGAGAAACAACGATGCATAGGTAGGTTGCAAAGGCCCAGTTTGGCTGAATAGGGCAGAGGGGCTGAACCAGGGAATGTGTTGGGGCGTGTGGGTTTGGGTGGGATGAGCCGGAGACCCTGTGAGCTGGGTCACATTAGGGGCAGGCAGGGGGTGGAAGGGGTTGCGAACAGCTGTCACTGGAGAAGCATCACAAGTGCTGGAGCTGGTGAGCAGGGCACCTGGAAGAGAGGACAGACAAAGGAGAGAAGCAAAGTGCGGAGGAGAGGAGAGGGGAGAGGATGGTGAGGACAGGAGAGGACAGGAGAGGACAGGATTAGAGGGGACCTGAGAAACCTACCTGGACAAAGGCAGCATACGGACATCCAGGAAGGCAGGCAGGCATGCAGGCAGCTCTGGCCTGGGCTCCCAGGATCCCGGGCGCACCTCCACCTGTCTTCTCTTGGCTGCCAGCCCTGAGGTCCCTCGTCGGTCAGCACTGTCTTCCCATCCTTCCGTCCCTCACTGCCAGGGCCCAGGCGTCTGGGCGCTGTTGCCTGACCTAGTGGCAGGGCAGTTGGGCTGCCCAGTGCCAGTGTGGCCAGCACAGATTGCCAGGGGCTAGGACATCACAGAGGGCTCATGTGGTTGCTAGGCCATGGGGACCCCGCCCATCCAGTTGACCAGCAGCCATGACCCCCACGCTGAACTTGACCTGAGGGGTGGTGGCCAGCCACCAGAGCCAGAGCCCCAGGCCAAAGCAGGTGCTGGTCGGCCGGGCCAAGGGGCTATGTGCAGATTGGTGTGTGTCTGGGCATGGGGCTGGCATCTGACAGTCCAGGGCGGGGGACCAAGGTCCGCCAGGCCCCTGTCCCACCATGTGCACTGACACACAGTCTTGCTGACTGACTGACAGTCCCCGCCCCAGAGATACCCACACCAAGTCCCTGGGTGCCCTGAGCTGCCCCTGAGGGTGGGTGGGTGCCTGCCTGGACACATGCCTCCGTAATGGAGGCCTCTATTAATCCCGTTGCCTACTGACAGCTGCCCTCCTGCCCCTCCTTCTCCTCCTACGCCTCCATCTCCTCCTCTTCCTACTCTTCCTCC
This sequence comes from Erinaceus europaeus, assembly GCF_950295315.1. Taxonomy (NCBI): domain Eukaryota; kingdom Metazoa; phylum Chordata; class Mammalia; order Eulipotyphla; family Erinaceidae; genus Erinaceus; species Erinaceus europaeus. The sequence continues at coordinate 236,435 of NW_026647124.1, read as the reverse complement.
TCCTCTTTCTCCTCCTCCTCCTCCACCCCCTCCTCCTCTTCCTCATCCTCAGATGGACTCACTCAGGGCCCTTGGCCTAGGCAAGCCAGGGCTGCTGCTCTGGCTTCTGCAGCTTCTATCCAGTGGGGGGGTGTAGGAATCTGTTCCTGTCAGTCCCTGATTCCTGGGACCTTCCATGCCTCCAGCTGCCCCCACTCTCTAGTCCTGACCCCTCCTCAAGGATGCCCCCTTTCCCCTTACCCTCTGTCCCCCAGCTCCCAACTAACATCTACTGTGTTCCTCCCTGCGCTACTTTACTGCCACCCTGCTTCTGCCCTTCAGCCCTGAGGGCCCAGGGCCAGCCCAGCTGCCATCTCACCATCCAGCAGGGGGACCTGCCCTAACTCCCTGCCACCACACCCACACACACAGCCCTGCACACACTCCTGGGCTCCCCTGCCTGCAGCCTGCCTCTCAAACAGTCTCCTTCTGCCCCCTAGCCCCCTTACAGCCTCTGCCACGGACCCCCACAGACACCTGGGCATGAGCAGTGCAGACATGCAAACAGCTCCCCTCGCCCCCACTCCAGTTGCTCCAAGGTTGTCAAGAGTCTTTTTTTCATGCTGTAGGGGAGGGAGTTGAGACAGTCCAATGTCCTGGGGAGCAAGAACTGCAAACAGTCCATCTACAATGTAACATTTGGGTCTCAGGCCGCCCAATCCCTAGTGCGCTGTGCAGACCTTTGACTGGCAAAAACACCCCATCTGAGCGTGAGATCTGGCTGGGCTAGTGGCTCTTTCTGTGGACTAAGAGACAGACAGACAGAGTTTTCAGGTTCAAAACCTATACTTGCCAGAAGATGGTCATTCACTTGGGTAAAAAAAAAAAAAAAAAAAAAAAAAAAAAAAAAGGCTTTTTATTTTTTTTCCTCCTGCCTGGGTAACCTGTCTCCTGCCTGTTTCAAAGTGAAAAAAGGGAAAAATCTTTTTTGGAGCGAAAAGGACCAAAATGCAGGCAGGTGGACTCCGTGGAAGGTGGATGGGGAGTTGCTCATGCCCTGGCACTAGAGCCCCAGCTGCTGTTCCAGGTGCTCTCTGATAACAGAGATCTCCGTGTGTCGTGTCATGACACTGTCTCCAGGACTGACCCTCAGGATAATGAGGATTCAAAACGAGGCAGGTGATACTGCCTTCAAAAGTAAATCCAGGGAGGTTTGGCGGTATGTCAGAGGGTTAAGGGCTTGTGGCGCTCACGAATAGAGGGGACAGGTGGAAGGATTTGGGGTCTGGCCCCCAGACCGCCACCTGCAGGGGAGTCGCTTTACAGGGGGTGAAGCGGGTCTTTAGGAGCTCTATCTTTCTCTCCCACCCTGTATTTCCTCTGCTCTCTCCTTTTGTGTCTGTCAGATGCAAGGTCAGTAACAACAACAACAACAACAACAAAAACAATAACCACCACAGTGACCAAGCAACAAGGGCAGCGAAAGGGGAACAAATGGAGTGCAGGAGCTGTGGATTATTCGTGGCGTAGGCACTCAGCTGTGGCAATAACCCCTTGAGGCAATCAATCCATACATGAAGATGTAATACAGGTAACAGAGACGTATATGTCCCTGTGTGTTTCCACTGAGTTAATGTAAATGCACTTTTATTGACTTCTTCATTTATTTATTACCTTGCCACGAGAATTTCTTTTCATTGCTAAAAAAAAGTGTCCCATCAAGGGTACCAGGTGGTGCCACACCCAGTTAAGCACTCATGTTACAATGCAGGAGGACTGGGCTTCAACACCCTGGTTCCCACATGCCAGGGGAAATCTTTACAAGTGGTGCGGAAGTGCTGCAGTTGTCTCTCTCTGTGTCTCAAACTCTCTCTACCTCCCTTCCCTCTCAATTCCTGTCTATTTATTCCAGTGAATAATCAAGAAAATAGAAAGTAAAAAAAGAAAAAGGAAAAGGAAATATTCCACGACTTCAAATGGGTTAATCAGGACAATGCTTTCCTTGTTAAGATCCTCACAGCATTCCATATGCAGAAAGGCAAAGATGCCATGTATTTTTTAACCCAGTTTTTATATTTATTTATTTATTTATTTATTTAGGTGCTTATTCATTTTTGTTATTGATGAATTAATGTTTTACATTTTACATTGACTAGGGATCTGACACTAGCGGACTCCAGTACCCCTATATGGTACTCTGCCTCTACAAAACCCATCCATTGACCTGTCCATCCATCCATCCATCCACCCATACATCTATCCATCCATTCATACATACATACATACATACATCCATCCATCCATCCATCCATCCACCAGTCAACCAAGCTAAGTACAAAAGGAGATCTCTCCTTGAATGGTGAGGAGAAACAACGATGCATAGGTAGGTTGCAAAGGCCCAGTTTGGCTGAATAGGGCAGAGGGGCTGAACCAGGGAATGTGTTGGGGCGTGTGGGTTTGGGTGGGATGAGCCGGAGACCCTGTGAGCTGGGTCACATTAGGGGCAGGCAGGGGGTGGAAGGGGTTGCGAACAGCTGTCACTGGAGAAGCATCACAAGTGCTGGAGCTGGTGAGCAGGGCACCTGGAAGAGAGGACAGACAAAGGAGAGAAGCAAAGTGCGGAGGAGAGGAGAGGGGAGAGGATGGTGAGGACAGGAGAGGACAGGAGAGGACAGGATTAGAGGGGACCTGAGAAACCTACCTGGACAAAGGCAGCATACGGACATCCAGGAAGGCAGGCAGGCATGCAGGCAGCTCTGGCCTGGGCTCCCAGGATCCCGGGCGCACCTCCACCTGTCTTCTCTTGGCTGCCAGCCCTGAGGTCCCTCGTCGGTCAGCACTGTCTTCCCATCCTTCCGTCCCTCACTGCCAGGGCCCAGGCGTCTGGGCGCTGTTGCCTGACCTAGTGGCAGGGCAGTTGGGCTGCCCAGTGCCAGTGTGGCCAGCACAGATTGCCAGGGGCTAGGACATCACAGAGGGCTCATGTGGTTGCTAGGCCATGGGGACCCCGCCCATCCAGTTGACCAGCAGCCATGACCCCCACGCTGAACTTGACCTGAGGGGTGGTGGCCAGCCACCAGAGCCAGAGCCCCAGGCCAAAGCAGGTGCTGGTCGGCCGGGCCAAGGGGCTATGTGCAGATTGGTGTGTGTCTGGGCATGGGGCTGGCATCTGACAGTCCAGGGCGGGGGACCAAGGTCCGCCAGGCCCCTGTCCCACCATGTGCACTGACACACAGTCTTGCTGACTGACTGACAGTCCCCGCCCCAGAGATACCCACACCAAGTCCCTGGGTGCCCTGAGCTGCCCCTGAGGGTGGGTGGGTGCCTGCCTGGACACATGCCTCCGTAATGGAGGCCTCTATTAATCCCGTTGCCTACTGACAGCTGCCCTCCTGCCCCTCCTTCTCCTCCTACGCCTCCATCTCCTCCTCTTCCTACTCTTCCTCCTCCTCTTTCTCCTCCTCCTCCTCCACCCCCTCCTCCTCTTCCTCATCCTCAGATGGACTCACTCAGGGCCCTTGGCCTAGGCAAGCCAGGGCTGCTGCTCTGGCTTCTGCAGCTTCTATCCAGTGGGGGGGTGTAGGAATCTGTTCCTGTCAGTCCCTGATTCCTGGGACCTTCCATGCCTCCAGCTGCCCCCACTCTCTAGTCCTGACCCCTCCTCAAGGATGCCCCCTTTCCCCTTACCCTCTGTCCCCCAGCTCCCAACTAACATCTACTGTGTTCCTCCCTGCGCTACTTTACTGCCACCCTGCTTCTGCCCTTCAGCCCTGAGGGCCCAGGGCCAGCCCAGCTGCCATCTCACCATCCAGCAGGGGGACCTGCCCTAACTCCCTGCCACCACACCCACACACACAGCCCTGCACACACTCCTGGGCTCCCCTGCCTGCAGCCTGCCTCTCAAACAGTCTCCTTCTGCCCCCTAGCCCCCTTACAGCCTCTGCCACGGACCCCCACAGACACCTGGGCATGAGCAGTGCAGACATGCAAACAGCTCCCCTCGCCCCCACTCCAGTTGCTCCAAGGTTGTCAAGAGTCTTTTTTTCATGCTGTAGGGGAGGGAGTTGAGACAGTCCAATGTCCTGGGGAGCAAGAACTGCAAACAGTCCATCTACAATGTAACATTTGGGTCTCAGGCCGCCCAATCCCTAGTGCGCTGTGCAGACCTTTGACTGGCAAAAACACCCCATCTGAGCGTGAGATCTGGCTGGGCTAGTGGCTCTTTCTGTGGACTAAGAGACAGACAGACAGAGTTTTCAGGTTCAAAACCTATACTTGCCAGAAGATGGTCATTCACTTGGGTAAAAAAAAAAAAAAAAAAAAAAAAAAAAAAAAGGCTTTTTATTTTTTTTCCTCCTGCCTGGGTAACCTGTCTCCTGCCTGTTTCAAAGTGAAAAAAGGGAAAAATCTTTTTTGGAGCGAAAAGGACCAAAATGCAGGCAGGTGGACTCCGTGGAAGGTGGATGGGGAGTTGCTCCTGCCCTGGCACTAGAGCCCCAGCTGCTGTTCCAGGTGCTCTCTGATAACAGCCGTGTGTCGTGTCATGACACTGTCTCCAGGACTGACCCTCAGGATAATGAGGATTCAAAACGAGGCAGGTGATACTGCCTTCAAAAGTAAATCCAGGGAGGTTTGGCGGTATGTCAGAGGGTTAAGGGCTTGTGGCGCTCACGAATAGAGGGGACAGGTGGAAGGATTTGGGGTCTGGCCCCCAGACCGCCACCTGCAGGGGAGTCGCTTTACAGGGGGTGAAGCAGGTCTTTAGGAGCTCTATCTTTCTCTCCCACCCTGTATTTCCTCTGCTCTCTCCTTTTGTGTCTGTCAGATGCAAGGTCAGTAACAACAACAACAACAACAAAAACAATAACCACCACAGTGACCAAGCAACAAGGGCAGCGAAAGGGGAACAAATGGAGTGCAGGAGCTGTGGATTATTCGTGGCGTAGGCACTCAGCTGTGGCAATAACCCCTTGAGGCAATCAATCCATACATGAAGATGTAATACAGGTAACAGAGACGTATATGTCCCTGTGTGTTTCCACTGAGTTAATGTAAATGCACTTTTATTGACTTCTTCATTTATTTATTACCTTGCCACGAGAATTTCTTTTCATTGCTAAAAAAAAGTGTCCCATCAAGGGTACCAGGTGGTGCCACACCCAGTTAAGCACTCATGTTACAATGCAGGAGGACTGGGCTTCAACACCCTGGTTCCCACATGCCAGGGGAAATCTTTACAAGTGGTGCGGAAGTGCTGCAGTTGTCTCTCTCTGTGTCTCAAACTCTCTCTACCTCCCTTCCCTCTCAATTCCTGTCTATTTATTCCAGTGAATAATCAAGAAAATAGAAAGTAAAAAAAGAAAAAGGAAAAGGAAATATTCCACGACTTCAAATGGGTTAATCAGGACAATGCTTTCCTTGTTAAGATCCTCACAGCATTCCATATGCAGAAAGGCAAAGATGCCATGTATTTTTTAACCCAGTTTTTATATTTATTTATTTATTTATTTATTTAGGTGCTTATTCATTTTTGTTATTGATGAATTAATGTTTTACATTTTACATTGACTAGGGATCTGACACTAGCGGACTCCAGTACCCCTATATGGTACTCTGCCTCTACAAAACCCATCCATTGACCTGTCCATCCATCCATCCATCCACCCATACATCTATCCATCCATTCATACATACATACATACATACATCCATCCATCCATCCATCCATCCACCAGTCAACCAAGCTAAGTACAAAAGGAGATCTCTCCTTGAATGGTGAGGAGAAACAACGATGCATAGGTAGGTTGCAAAGGCCCAGTTTGGCTGAATAGGGCAGAGGGGCTGAACCAGGGAATGTGTTGGGGCGTGTGGGTTTGGGTGGGATGAGCCGGAGACCCTGTGAGCTGGGTCACATTAGGGGCAGGCAGGGGGTGGAAGGGGTTGCGAACAGCTGTCACTGGAGAAGCATCACAAGTGCTGGAGCTGGTGAGCAGGGCACCTGGAAGAGAGGACAGACAAAGGAGAGAAGCAAAGTGCGGAGGAGAGGAGAGGGGAGAGGATGGTGAGGACAGGAGAGGACAGGAGAGGACAGGATTAGAGGGGACCTGAGAAACCTACCTGGACAAAGGCAGCATACGGACATCCAGGAAGGCAGGCAGGCATGCAGGCAGCTCTGGCCTGGGCTCCCAGGATCCCGGGCGCACCTCCACCTGTCTTCTCTTGGCTGCCAGCCCTGAGGTCCCTCGTCGGTCAGCACTGTCTTCCCATCCTTCCGTCCCTCACTGCCAGGGCCCAGGCGTCTGGGCGCTGTTGCCTGACCTAGTGGCAGGGCAGTTGGGCTGCCCAGTGCCAGTGTGGCCAGCACAGATTGCCAGGGGCTAGGACATCACAGAGGGCTCATGTGGTTGCTAGGCCATGGGGACCCCGCCCATCCAGTTGACCAGCAGCCATGACCCCCACGCTGAACTTGACCTGAGGGGTGGTGGCCAGCCACCAGAGCCAGAGCCCCAGGCCAAAGCAGGTGCTGGTCGGCCGGGCCAAGGGGCTATGTGCAGATTGGTGTGTGTCTGGGCATGGGGCTGGCATCTGACAGTCCAGGGCGGGGGACCAAGGTCCGCCAGGCCCCTGTCCCACCATGTGCACTGACACACAGTCTTGCTGACTGACTGACAGTCCCCGCCCCAGAGATACCCACACCAAGTCCCTGGGTGCCCTGAGCTGCCCCTGAGGGTGGGTGGGTGCCTGCCTGGACACATGCCTCCGTAATGGAGGCCTCTATTAATCCCGTTGCCTACTGACAGCTGCCCTCCTGCCCCTCCTTCTCCTCCTACGCCTCCATCTCCTCCTCTTCCTACTCTTCCTCCTCCTCTTTCTCCTCCTCCTCCTCCACCCCCTCCTCCTCTTCCTCATCCTCAGATGGACTCACTCAGGGCCCTTGGCCTAGGCAAGCCAGGGCTGCTGCTCTGGCTTCTGCAGCTTCTATCCAGTGGGGGGGTGTAGGAATCTGTTCCTGTCAGTCCCTGATTCCTGGGACCTTCCATGCCTCCAGCTGCCCCCACTCTCTAGTCCTGACCCCTCCTCAAGGATGCCCCCTTTCCCCTTACCCTCTGTCCCCCAGCTCCCAACTAACATCTACTGTGTTCCTCCCTGCGCTACTTTACTGCCACCCTGCTTCTGCCCTTCAGCCCTGAGGGCCCAGGGCCAGCCCAGCTGCCATCTCACCATCCAGCAGGGGGACCTGCCCTAACTCCCTGCCACCACACCCACACACACAGCCCTGCACACACTCCTGGGCTCCCCTGCCTGCAGCCTGCCTCTCAAACAGTCTCCTTCTGCCCCCTAGCCCCCTTACAGCCTCTGCCACGGACCCCCACAGACACCTGGGCATGAGCAGTGCAGACATGCAAACAGCTCCCCTCGCCCCCACTCCAGTTGCTCCAAGGTTGTCAAGAGTCTTTTTTTCATGCTGTAGGGGAGGGAGTTGAGACAGTCCAATGTCCTGGGGAGCAAGAACTGCAAACAGTCCATCTACAATGTAACATTTGGGTCTCAGGCCGCCCAATCCCTAGTGCGCTGTGCAGACCTTTGACTGGCAAAAACACCCCATCTGAGCGTGAGATCTGGCTGGGCTAGTGGCTCTTTCTGTGGACTAAGAGACAGACAGACAGAGTTTTCAGGTTCAAAACCTATACTTGCCAGAAGATGGTCATTCACTTGGGTAAAAAAAAAAAAAAAAAAAAAAAAAAAAAAAAGGCTTTTTATTTTTTTTCCTCCTGCCTGGGTAACCTGTCTCCTGCCTGTTTCAAAGTGAAAAAAGGGAAAAATCTTTTTTGGAGCGAAAAGGACCAAAATGCAGGCAGGTGGACTCCGTGGAAGGTGGATGGGGAGTTGCTCATGCCCTGGCACTAGAGCCCCAGCTGCTGTTCCAGGTGCTCTCTGATAACAGAGATCTCCGTGTGTCGTGTCATGACACTGTCTCCAGGACTGACCCTCAGGATAATGAGGATTCAAAACGAGGCAGGTGATACTGCCTTCAAAAGTAAATCCAGGGAGGTTTGGCGGTATGTCAGAGGGTTAAGGGCTTGTGGCGCTCACGAATAGAGGGGACAGGTGGAAGGATTTGGGGTCTGGCCCCCAGACCGCCACCTGCAGGGGAGTCGCTTTACAGGGGGTGAAGCGGGTCTTTAGGAGCTCTATCTTTCTCTCCCACCCTGTATTTCCTCTGCTCTCTCCTTTTGTGTCTGTCAGATGCAAGGTCAGTAACAACAACAACAACAACAACAAAAACAATAACCACCACAGTGACCAAGCAACAAGGGCAGCGAAAGGGGAACAAATGGAGTGCAGGAGCTGTGGATTATTCGTGGCGTAGGCACTCAGCTGTGGCAATAACCCCTTGAGGCAATCAATCCATACATGAAGATGTAATACAGGTAACAGAGACGTATATGTCCCTGTGTGTTTCCACTGAGTTAATGTAAATGCACTTTTATTGACTTCTTCATTTATTTATTACCTTGCCACGAGAATTTCTTTTCATTGCTAAAAAAAAGTGTCCCATCAAGGGTACCAGGTGGTGCCACACCCAGTTAAGCACTCATGTTACAATGCAGGAGGACTGGGCTTCAACACCCTGGTTCCCACATGCCAGGGGAAATCTTTACAAGTGGTGCGGAAGTGCTGCAGTTGTCTCTCTCTGTGTCTCAAACTCTCTCTACCTCCCTTCCCTCTCAATTCCTGTCTATTTATTCCAGTGAATAATCAAGAAAATAGAAAGTAAAAAAAGAAAAAGGAAAAGGAAATATTCCACGACTTCAAATGGGTTAATCAGGACAATGCTTTCCTTGTTAAGATCCTCACAGCATTCCATATGCAGAAAGGCAAAGATGCCATGTATTTTTTAACCCAGTTTTTATATTTATTTATTTATTTATTTATTTAGGTGCTTATTCATTTTTGTTATTGATGAATTAATGTTTTACATTTTACATTGACTAGGGATCTGACACTAGCGGACTCCAGTACCCCTATATGGTACTCTGCCTCTACAAAACCCATCCATTGACCTGTCCATCCATCCATCCATCCACCCATACATCTATCCATCCATTCATACATACATACATACATACATCCATCCATCCATCCATCCATCCACCAGTCAACCAAGCTAAGTACAAAAGGAGATCTCTCCTTGAATGGTGAGGAGAAACAACGATGCATAGGTAGGTTGCAAAGGCCCAGTTTGGCTGAATAGGGCAGAGGGGCTGAACCAGGGAATGTGTTGGGGCGTGTGGGTTTGGGTGGGATGAGCCGGAGACCCTGTGAGCTGGGTCACATTAGGGGCAGGCAGGGGGTGGAAGGGGTTGCGAACAGCTGTCACTGGAGAAGCATCACAAGTGCTGGAGCTGGTGAGCAGGGCACCTGGAAGAGAGGACAGACAAAGGAGAGAAGCAAAGTGCGGAGGAGAGGAGAGGGGAGAGGATGGTGAGGACAGGAGAGGACAGGAGAGGACAGGATTAGAGGGGACCTGAGAAACCTACCTGGACAAAGGCAGCATACGGACATCCAGGAAGGCAGGCAGGCATGCAGGCAGCTCTGGCCTGGGCTCCCAGGATCCCGGGCGCACCTCCACCTGTCTTCTCTTGGCTGCCAGCCCTGAGGTCCCTCGTCGGTCAGCACTGTCTTCCCATCCTTCCGTCCCTCACTGCCAGGGCCCAGGCGTCTGGGCGCTGTTGCCTGACCTAGTGGCAGGGCAGTTGGGCTGCCCAGTGCCAGTGTGGCCAGCACAGATTGCCAGGGGCTAGGACATCACAGAGGGCTCATGTGGTTGCTAGGCCATGGGGACCCCGCCCATCCAGTTGACCAGCAGCCATGACCCCCACGCTGAACTTGACCTGAGGGGTGGTGGCCAGCCACCAGAGCCAGAGCCCCAGGCCAAAGCAGGTGCTGGTCGGCCGGGCCAAGGGGCTATGTGCAGATTGGTGTGTGTCTGGGCATGGGGCTGGCATCTGACAGTCCAGGGCGGGGGACCAAGGTCCGCCAGGCCCCTGTCCCACCATGTGCACTGACACACAGTCTTGCTGACTGACTGACAGTCCCCGCCCCAGAGATACCCACACCAAGTCCCTGGGTGCCCTGAGCTGCCCCTGAGGGTGGGTGGGTGCCTGCCTGGACACATGCCTCCGTAATGGAGGCCTCTATTAATCCCGTTGCCTACTGACAGCTGCCCTCCTGCCCCTCCTTCTCCTCCTACGCCTCCATCTCCTCCTCTTCCTACTCTTCCTCCTCCTCTTTCTCCTCCTCCTCCTCCACCCCCTCCTCCTCTTCCTCATCCTCAGATGGACTCACTCAGGGCCCTTGGCCTAGGCAAGCCAGGGCTGCTGCTCTGGCTTCTGCAGCTTCTATCCAGTGGGGGGGTGTAGGAATCTGTTCCTGTCAGTCCCTGATTCCTGGGACCTTCCATGCCTCCAGCTGCCCCCACTCTCTAGTCCTGACCCCTCCTCAAGGATGCCCCCTTTCCCCTTACCCTCTGTCCCCCAGCTCCCAACTAACATCTACTGTGTTCCTCCCTGCGCTACTTTACTGCCACCCTGCTTCTGCCCTTCAGCCCTGAGGGCCCAGGGCCAGCCCAGCTGCCATCTCACCATCCAGCAGGGGGACCTGCCCTAACTCCCTGCCACCACACCCACACACACAGCCCTGCACACACTCCTGGGCTCCCCTGCCTGCAGCCTGCCTCTCAAACAGTCTCCTTCTGCCCCCTAGCCCCCTTACAGCCTCTGCCACGGACCCCCACAGACACCTGGGCATGAGCAGTGCAGACATGCAAACAGCTCCCCTCGCCCCCACTCCAGTTGCTCCAAGGTTGTCAAGAGTCTTTTTTTCATGCTGTAGGGGAGGGAGTTGAGACAGTCCAATGTCCTGGGGAGCAAGAACTGCAAACAGTCCATCTACAATGTAACATTTGGGTCTCAGGCCGCCCAATCCCTAGTGCGCTGTGCAGACCTTTGACTGGCAAAAACACCCCATCTGAGCGTGAGATCTGGCTGGGCTAGTGGCTCTTTCTGTGGACTAAGAGACAGACAGACAGAGTTTTCAGGTTCAAAACCTATACTTGCCAGAAGATGGTCATTCACTTGGGTAAAAAAAAAAAAAAAAAAAAAAAAAAAAAAAGGCTTTTTATTTTTTTTCCTCCTGCCTGGGTAACCTGTCTCCTGCCTGTTTCAAAGTGAAAAAAGGGAAAAATCTTTTTTGGAGCGAAAAGGACCAAAATGCAGGCAGGTGGACTCCGTGGAAGGTGGATGGGGAGTTGCTCCTGCCCTGGCACTAGAGCCCCAGCTGCTGTTCCAGGTGCTCTCTGATAACAGAGATCTCCGTGTGTCGTGTCATGACACTGTCTCCAGGACTGACCCTCAGGATAATGAGGATTCAAAACGAGGCAGGTGATACTGCCTTCAAAAGTAAATCCAGGGAGGTTTGGCGGTATGTCAGAGGGTTAAGGGCTTGTGGCGCTCACGAATAGAGGGGACAGGTGGAAGGATTTGGGGTCTGGCCCCCAGACCGCCACCTGCAGGGGAGTCGCTTTACAGGGGGTGAAGCAGGTCTTTAGGAGCTCTATCTTTCTCTCCCACCCTGTATTTACCCTGTATTTCCTCTGCTCTCTCCTTTTGTGTCTGTCAGATGCAAGGTCAGTAACAACAACAACAACAACAACAAAAACAATAACCACCACAGTGACCAAGCAACAAGGGCAGCGAAAGGGGAACAAATGGAGTGCAGGAGCTGTGGATTATTCGTGGCGTAGGCACTCAGCTGTGGCAATAACCCCTTGAGGCAATCAATCCATACATGAAGATGTAATACAGGTAACAGAGACGTATATGTCCCTGTGTGTTTCCACTGAGTTAATGTAAATGCACTTTTATTGACTTCTTCATTTATTTATTACCTTGCCACGAGAATTTCTTTTCATTGCTAAAAAAAAGTGTCCCATCAAGGGTACCAGGTGGTGCCACACCCAGTTAAGCACTCATGTTACAATGCAGGAGGACTGGGCTTCAACACCCTGGTTCCCACATGCCAGGGGAAATCTTTACAAGTGGTGCGGAAGTGCTGCAGTTGTCTCTCTCTGTGTCTCAAACTCTCTCTACCTCCCTTCCCTCTCAATTCCTGTCTATTTATTCCAGTGAATAATCAAGAAAATAGAAAGTAAAAAAAGAAAAAGGAAAAGGAAATATTCCACGACTTCAAATGGGTTAATCAGGACAATGCTTTCCTTGTTAAGATCCTCACAGCATTCCATATGCAGAAAGGCAAAGATGCCATGTATTTTTTAACCCAGTTTTTATATTTATTTATTTATTTATTTATTTAGGTGCTTATTCATTTTTGTTATTGATGAATTAATGTTTTACATTTTACATTGACTAGGGATCTGACACTAGCGGACTCCAGTACCCCTATATGGTACTCTGCCTCTACAAAACCCATCCATTGACCTGTCCATCCATCCATCCATCCACCCATACATCTATCCATCCATTCATACATACATACATACATACATCCATCCATCCATCCATCCATCCATCCACCAGTCAACCAAGCTAAGTACAAAAGGAGATCTCTCCTTGAATGGTGAGGAGAAACAACGATGCATAGGTAGGTTGCAAAGGCCCAGTTTGGCTGAATAGGGCAGAGGGGCTGAACCAGGGAATGTGTTGGGGCGTGTGGGTTTGGGTGGGATGAGCCGGAGACCCTGTGAGCTGGGTCACATTAGGGGCAGGCAGGGGGTGGAAGGGGTTGCGAACAGCTGTCACTGGAGAAGCATCACAAGTGCTGGAGCTGGTGAGCAGGGCACCTGGAAGAGAGGACAGACAAAGGAGAGAAGCAAAGTGCGGAGGAGAGGAGAGGGGAGAGGATGGTGAGGACAGGAGAGGACAGGAGAGGACAGGATTAGAGGGGACCTGAGAAACCTACCTGGACAAAGGCAGCATACGGACATCCAGGAAGGCAGGCAGGCATGCAGGCAGCTCTGGCCTGGGCTCCCAGGATCCCGGGCGCACCTCCACCTGTCTTCTCTTGGCTGCCAGCCCTGAGGTCCCTCGTCGGTCAGCACTGTCTTCCCATCCTTCCGTCCCTCACTGCCAGGGCCCAGGCGTCTGGGCGCTGTTGCCTGACCTAGTGGCAGGGCAGTTGGGCTGCCCAGTGCCAGTGTGGCCAGCACAGATTGCCAGGGGCTAGGACATCACAGAGGGCTCATGTGGTTGCTAGGCCATGGGGACCCCGCCCATCCAGTTGACCAGCAGCCATGACCCCCACGCTGAACTTGACCTGAGGGGTGGTGGCCAGCCACCAGAGCCAGAGCCCCAGGCCAAAGCAGGTGCTGGTCGGCCGGGCCAAGGGGCTATGTGCAGATTGGTGTGTGTCTGGGCATGGGGCTGGCATCTGACAGTCCAGTGCGGGGGACCAAGGTCCGCCAGGCCCCTGTCCCACCATGTGCACTGACACACAGTCTTGCTGACTGACTGACAGTCCCCGCCCCAGAGATACCCACACCAAGTCCCTGGGTGCCCTGAGCTGCCCCTGAGGGTGGGTGGGTGCCTGCCTGGACACATGCCTCCGTAATGGAGGCCTCTATTAATCCCGTTGCCTACTGACAGCTGCCCTCCTGCCCCTCCTTCTCCTCCTACGCCTCCATCTCCTCCTCTTCCTACTCTTCCTCCTCCTCTTTCTCCTCCTCCTCCTCCACCCCCTCCTCCTCTTCCTCATCCTCAGATGGACTCACTCAGGGCCCTTGGCCTAGGCAAGCCAGGGCTGCTGCTCTGGCTTCTGCAGCTTCTATCCAGTGGGGGGGTGTAGGAATCTGTTCCTGTCAGTCCCTGATTCCTGGGACCTTCCATGCCTCCAGCTGCCCCCACTCTCTAGTCCTGACCCCTCCTCAAGGATGCCCCCTTTCCCCTTACCCTCTGTCCCCCAGCTCCCAACTAACATCTACTGTGTTCCTCCCTGCGCTACTTTACTGCCACCCTGCTTCTGCCCTTCAGCCCTGAGGGCCCAGGGCCAGCCCAGCTGCCATCTCACCATCCAGCAGGGGGACCTGCCCTAACTCCCTGCCACCACACCCACACACACAGCCCTGCACACACTCCTGGGCTCCCCTGCCTGCAGCCTGCCTCTCAAACAGTCTCCTTCTGCCCCCTAGCCCCCTTACAGCCTCTGCCACGGACCCCCACAGACACCTGGGCATGAGCAGTGCAGACATGCAAACAGCTCCCCTCGCCCCCACTCCAGTTGCTCCAAGGTTGTCAAGAGTCTTTTTTTCATGCTGTAGGGGAGGGAGTTGAGACAGTCCAATGTCCTGGGGAGCAAGAACTGCAAACAGTCCATCTACAATGTAACATTTGGGTCTCAGGCCGCCCAATCCCTAGTGCGCTGTGCAGACCTTTGACTGGCAAAAACACCCCATCTGAGCGTGAGATCTGGCTGGGCTAGTGGCTCTTTCTGTGGACTAAGAGACAGACAGACAGAGTTTTCAGGTTCAAAACCTATACTTGCCAGAAGATGGTCATTCACTTGGGTAAAAAAAAAAAAAGGCTTTTTATTTTTTTTCCTCCTGCCTGGGTAACCTGTCTCCTGCCTGTTTCAAAGTGAAAAAAGGGAAAAATCTTTTTTGGAGCGAAAAGGACCAAAATGCAGGCAGGTGGACTCCGTGGAAGGTGGATGGGGAGTTGCTCCTGCCCTGGCACTAGAGCCCCAGCTGCTGTTCCAGGTGCTCTCTGATAACAGAGATCTCCGTGTGTCGTGTCATGACACTGTCTCCAGGACTGACCCTCAGGATAATGAGGATTCAAAACGAGGCAGGTGATACTGCCTTCAAAAGTAAATCCAGGGAGGTTTGGCGGTATGTCAGAGGGTTAAGGGCTTGTGGCGCTCACGAATAGAGGGGACAGGTGGAAGGATTTGGGGTCTGGCCCCCAGACCGCCACCTGCAGGGGAGTCGCTTTACAGGGGGTGAAGCAGGTCTTTAGGAGCTCTATCTTTCTCTCCCACCCTGTATTTCCTCTGCTCTCTCCTTTTGTGTCTGTCAGATGCAAGGTCAGTAACAACAACAACAACAACAAAAACAATAACCACCACAGTGACCAAGCAACAAGGGCAGCGAAAGGGGAACAAATGGAGTGCAGGAGCTGTGGATTATTCGTGGCGTAGGCACTCAGCTGTGGCAATAACCCCTTGAGGCAATCAATCCATACATGAAGATGTAATACAGGTAACAGAGACGTATATGTCCCTGTGTGTTTCCACTGAGTTAATGTAAATGCACTTTTATTGACTTCTTCATTTATTTATTACCTTGCCACGAGAATTTCTTTTCATTGCTAAAAAAAAGTGTCCCATCAAGGGTACCAGGTGGTGCCACACCCAGTTAAGCACTCATGTTACAATGCAGGAGGACTGGGCTTCAACACCCTGGTTCCCACATGCCAGGGGAAATCTTTACAAGTGGTGCGGAAGTGCTGCAGTTGTCTCTCTCTGTGTCTCAAACTCTCTCTACCTCCCTTCCCTCTCAATTCCTGTCTATTTATTCCAGTGAATAATCAAGAAAATAGAAAGTAAAAAAAGAAAAAGGAAAAGGAAATATTCCACGACTTCAAATGGGTTAATCAGGACAATGCTTTCCTTGTTAAGATCCTCACAGCATTCCATATGCAGAAAGGCAAAGATGCCATGTATTTTTTAACCCAGTTTTTATATTTATTTATTTATTTATTTAGGTGCTTATTCATTTTTGTTATTGATGAATTAATGTTTTACATTTTACATTGACTAGGGATCTGACACTAGCGGACTCCAGTACCCCTATATGGTACTCTGCCTCTACAAAACCCATCCATTGACCTGTCCATCCATCCATCCATCCACCCATACATCTATCCATCCATTCATACATACATACATACATACATCCATCCATCCATCCATCCATCCACCAGTCAACCAAGCTAAGTACAAAAGGAGATCTCTCCTTGAATGGTGAGGAGAAACAACGATGCATAGGTAGGTTGCAAAGGCCCAGTTTGGCTGAATAGGGCAGAGGGGCTGAACCAGGGAATGTGTTGGGGCGTGTGGGTTTGGGTGGGATGAGCCGGAGACCCTGTGAGCTGGGTCACATTAGGGGCAGGCAGGGGGTGGAAGGGGTTGCGAACAGCTGTCACTGGAGAAGCATCACAAGTGCTGGAGCTGGTGAGCAGGGCACCTGGAAGAGAGGACAGACAAAGGAGAGAAGCAAAGTGCGGAGGAGAGGAGAGGGGAGAGGATGGTGAGGACAGGAGAGGACAGGAGAGGACAGGATTAGAGGGGACCTGAGAAACCTACCTGGACAAAGGCAGCATACGGACATCCAGGAAGGCAGGCAGGCATGCAGGCAGCTCTGGCCTGGGCTCCCAGGATCCCGGGCGCACCTCCACCTGTCTTCTCTTGGCTGCCAGCCCTGAGGTCCCTCGTCGGTCAGCACTGTCTTCCCATCCTTCCGTCCCTCACTGCCAGGGCCCAGGCGTCTGGGCGCTGTTGCCTGACCTAGTGGCAGGGCAGTTGGGCTGCCCAGTGCCAGTGTGGCCAGCACAGATTGCCAGGGGCTAGGACATCACAGAGGGCTCATGTGGTTGCTAGGCCATGGGGACCCCGCCCATCCAGTTGACCAGCAGCCATGACCCCCACGCTGAACTTGACCTGAGGGGTGGTGGCCAGCCACCAGAGCCAGAGCCCCAGGCCAAAGCAGGTGCTGGTCGGCCGGGCCAAGGGGCTATGTGCAGATTGGTGTGTGTCTGGGCATGGGGCTGGCATCTGACAGTCCAGGGCGGGGGACCAAGGTCCGCCAGGCCCCTGTCCCACCATGTGCACAGACACACAGTCTTGCTGACTGACTGACAGTCCCCGCCCCAGAGATACCCACACCAAGTCCCTGGGTGCCCTGAGCTGCCCCTGAGGGTGGGTGGGTGCCTGCCTGGACACATGCCTCCGTAATGGAGGCCTCTATTAATCCCGTTGCCTACTGACAGCTGCCCTCCTGCCCCTCCTTCTCCTCCTACGCCTCCTCCTCCTCCTCTTCCTACTCTTCCTCCTCCTCTTTCTCCTCCTCCTCCTCCACCCCCTCCTCCTCTTCCTCATCCTCAGATGGACTCACTCAGGGCCCTTGGCCTAGGCAAGCCAGGGCTGCTGCTCTGGCTTCTGCAGCTTCTATCCAGTGGGGGGGTGTAGGAATCTGTTCCTGTCAGTCCCTGATTCCTGGGACCTTCCATGCCTCCAGCTGCCCCCACTCTCTAGTCCTGACCCCTCCTCAAGGATGCCCCCTTTCCCCTTACCCTCTGTCCCCCAGCTCCCAACTAACATCTACTGTGTTCCTCCCTGCGCTACTTTACTGCCACCCTGCTTCTGCCCTTCAGCCCTGAGGGCCCAGGGCCAGCCCAGCTGCCATCTCACCATCCAGCAGGGGGACCTGCCCTAACTCCCTGCCACCACACCCACACACACAGCCCTGCACACACTCCTGGGCTCCCCTGCCTGCAGCCTGCCTCTCAAACAGTCTCCTTCTGCCCCCTAGCCCCCTTACAGCCTCTGCCACGGACCCCCACAGACACCTGGGCATGAGCAGTGCAGACATGCAAACAGCTCCCCTCGCCCCCACTCCAGTTGCTCCAAGGTTGTCAAGAGTCTTTTTTTCATGCTGTAGGGGAGGGAGTTGAGACAGTCCAATGTCCTGGGGAGCAAGAACTGCAAACAGTCCATCTACAATGTAACATTTGGGTCTCAGGCCGCCCAATCCCTAGTGCGCTGTGCAGACCTTTGACTGGCAAAAACACCCCATCTGAGCGTGAGATCTGGCTGGGCTAGTGGCTCTTTCTGTGGACTAAGAGACAGACAGACAGAGTTTTCAGGTTCAAAACCTATACTTGCCAGAAGATGGTCATTCACTTGGGTAAAAAAAAAAAAAGGCTTTTTATTTTTTTTCCTCCTGCCTGGGTAACCTGTCTCCTGCCTGTTTCAAAGTGAAAAAAGGGAAAAATCTTTTTTGGAGCGAAAAGGACCAAAATGCAGGCAGGTGGACTCCGTGGAAGGTGGATGGGGAGTTGCTCCTGCCCTGGCACTAGAGCCCCAGCTGCTGTTCCAGGTGCTCTCTGATAACAGAGATCTCCGTGTGTCGTGTCATGACACTGTCTCCAGGACTGACCCTCAGGATAATGAGGATTCAAAACGAGGCAGGTGATACTGCCTTCAAAAGTAAATCCAGGGAGGTTTGGCGGTATGTCAGAGGGTTAAGGGCTTGTGGCGCTCACGAATAGAGGGGACAGGTGGAAGGATTTGGGGTCTGGCCCCCAGACCGCCACCTGCAGGGGAGTCGCTTTACAGGGGGTGAAGCAGGTCTTTAGGAGCTCTATCTTTCTCTCCCACCCTGTATTTCCTCTGCTCTCTCCTTTTGTGTCTGTCAGATGCAAGGTCAGTAACAACAACAACAACAACAAAAACAATAACCACCACAGTGACCAAGCAACAAGGGCAGCGAAAGGGGAACAAATGGAGTGCAGGAGCTGTGGATTATTCGTGGCGTAGGCACTCAGCTGTGGCAATAACCCCTTGAGGCAATCAATCCATACATGAAGATGTAATACAGGTAACAGAGACGTATATGTCCCTGTGTGTTTCCACTGAGTTAATGTAAATGCACTTTTATTGACTTCTTCATTTATTTATTACCTTGCCACGAGAATTTCTTTTCATTGCTAAAAAAAAGTGTCCCATCAAGGGTACCAGGTGGTGCCACACCCAGTTAAGCACTCATGTTACAATGCAGGAGGACTGGGCTTCAACACCCTGGTTCCCACATGCCAGGGGAAATCTTTACAAGTGGTGCGGAAGTGCTGCAGTTGTCTCTCTCTGTGTCTCAAACTCTCTCTACCTCCCTTCCCTCTCAATTCCTGTCTATTTATTCCAGTGAATAATCAAGAAAATAGAAAGTAAAAAAAGAAAAAGGAAAAGGAAATATTCCACGACTTCAAATGGGTTAATCAGGACAATGCTTTCCTTGTTAAGATCCTCACAGCATTCCATATGCAGAAAGGCAAAGATGCCATGTATTTTTTAACCCAGTTTTTATATTTATTTATTTATTTATTTATTTAGGTGCTTATTCATTTTTGTTATTGATGAATTAATGTTTTACATTTTACATTGACTAGGGATCTGACACTAGCGGACTCCAGTACCCCTATATGGTACTCTGCCTCTACAAAACCCATCCATTGACCTGTCCATCCATCCATCCATCCACCCATACATCTATCCATCCATTCATACATACATACATACATACATACATCCATCCATCCATCCATCCACCAGTCAACCAAGCTAAGTACAAAAGGAGATCTCTCCTTGAATGGTGAGGAGAAACAACGATGCATAGGTAGGTTGCAAAGGCCCAGTTTGGCTGAATAGGGCAGAGGGGCTGAACCAGGGAATGTGTTGGGGCGTGTGGGTTTGGGTGGGATGAGCCGGAGACCCTGTGAGCTGGGTCACATTAGGGGCAGGCAGGGGGTGGAAGGGGTTGCGAACAGCTGTCACTGGAGAAGCATCACAAGTGCTGGAGCTGGTGAGCAGGGCACCTGGAAGAGAGGACAGACAAAGGAGAGAAGCAAAGTGCGGAGGAGAGGAGAGGGGAGAGGATGGTGAGGACAGGAGAGGACAGGAGAGGACAGGATTAGAGGGGACCTGAGAAACCTACCTGGACAAAGGCAGCATACGGACATCCAGGAAGGCAGGCAGGCATGCAGGCAGCTCTGGCCTGGGCTCCCAGGATCCCGGGCGCACCTCCACCTGTCTTCTCTTGGCTGCCAGCCCTGAGGTCCCTCGTCGGTCAGCACTGTCTTCCCATCCTTCCGTCCCTCACTGCCAGGGCCCAGGCGTCTGGGCGCTGTTGCCTGACCTAGTGGCAGGGCAGTTGGGCTGCCCAGTGCCAGTGTGGCCAGCACAGATTGCCAGGGGCTAGGACATCACAGAGGGCTCATGTGGTTGCTAGGCCATGGGGACCCCGCCCATCCAGTTGACCAGCAGCCATGACCCCCACGCTGAACTTGACCTGAGGGGTGGTGGCCAGCCACCAGAGCCAGAGCCCCAGGCCAAAGCAGGTGCTGGTCGGCCGGGCCAAGGGGCTATGTGCAGATTGGTGTGTGTCTGGGCATGGGGCTGGCATCTGACAGTCCAGGGCGGGGGACCAAGGTCCGCCAGGCCCCTGTCCCACCATGTGCACTGACACACAGTCTTGCTGACTGACTGACAGTCCCCGCCCCAGAGATACCCACACCAAGTCCCTGGGTGCCCTGAGCTGCCCCTGAGGGTGGGTGGGTGCCTGCCTGGACACATGCCTCCGTAATGGAGGCCTCTATTAATCCCGTTGCCTACTGACAGCTGCCCTCCTGCCCCTCCTTCTCCTCCTACGCCTCCATCTCCTCCTCTTCCTACTCTTCCTCCTCCTCTTTCTCCTCCTCCTCCTCCACCCCCTCCTCCTCTTCCTCATCCTCAGATGGACTCACTCAGGGCCCTTGGCCTAGGCAAGCCAGGGCTGCTGCTCTGGCTTCTGCAGCTTCTATCCAGTGGGGGGGTGTAGGAATCTGTTCCTGTCAGTCCCTGATTCCTGGGACCTTCCATGCCTCCAGCTGCCCCCACTCTCTAGTCCTGACCCCTCCTCAAGGATGCCCCCTTTCCCCTTACCCTCTGTCCCCCAGCTCCCAACTAACATCTACTGTGTTCCTCCCTGCGCTACTTTACTGCCACCCTGCTTCTGCCCTTCAGCCCTGAGGGCCCAGGGCCAGCCCAGCTGCCATCTCACCATCCAGCAGGGGGACCTGCCCTAACTCCCTGCCACCACACCCACACACACAGCCCTGCACACACTCCTGGGCTCCCCTGCCTGCAGCCTGCCTCTCAAACAGTCTCCTTCTGCCCCCTAGCCCCCTTACAGCCTCTGCCACGGACCCCCACAGACACCTGGGCATGAGCAGTGCAGACATGCAAACAGCTCCCCTCGCCCCCACTCCAGTTGCTCCAAGGTTGTCAAGAGTCTTTTTTTCATGCTGTAGGGGAGGGAGTTGAGACAGTCCAATGTCCTGGGGAGCAAGAACTGCAAACAGTCCATCTACAATGTAACATTTGGGTCTCAGGCCGCCCAATCCCTAGTGCGCTGTGCAGACCTTTGACTGGCAAAAACACCCCATCTGAGCGTGAGATCTGGCTGGGCTAGTGGCTCTTTCTGTGGACTAAGAGACAGACAGACAGAGTTTTCAGGTTCAAAACCTATACTTGCCAGAAGATGGTCATTCACTTGGGTAAAAAAAAAAAAAAAAAAAAAAAAAAAAGGCTTTTTATTTTTTTTCCTCCTGCCTGGGTAACCTGTCTCCTGCCTGTTTCAAAGTGAAAAAAGGGAAAAATCTTTTTTGGAGCGAAAAGGACCAAAATGCAGGCAGGTGGACTCCGTGGAAGGTGGATGGGGAGTTGCTCCTGCCCTGGCACTAGAGCCCCAGCTGCTGTTCCAGGTGCTCTCTGATAACAGAGATCTCCGTGTGTCGTGTCATGACACTGTCTCCAGGACTGACCCTCAGGATAATGAGGATTCAAAACGAGGCAGGTGATACTGCCTTCAAAAGTAAATCCAGGGAGGTTTGGCGGTATGTCAGAGGGTTAAGGGCTTGTGGCGCTCACGAATAGAGGGGACAGGTGGAAGGATTTGGGGTCTGGCCCCCAGACCGCCACCTGCAGGGGAGTCGCTTTACAGGGGGTGAAGCGGGTCTTTAGGAGCTCTATCTTTCTCTCCCACCCTGTATTTCCTCTGCTCTCTCCTTTTGTGTCTGTCAGATGCAAGGTCAGTAACAACAACAACAACAACAACAAAAACAATAACCACCACAGTGACCAAGCAACAAGGGCAGCGAAAGGGGAACAAATGGAGTGCAGGAGCTGTGGATTATTCGTGGCGTAGGCACTCAGCTGTGGCAATAACCCCTTGAGGCAATCAATCCATACATGAAGATGTAATACAGGTAACAGAGACGTATATGTCCCTGTGTGTTTCCACTGAGTTAATGTAAATGCACTTTTATTGACTTCTTCATTTATTTATTACCTTGCCACGAGAATTTCTTTTCATTGCTAAAAAAAAGTGTCCCATCAAGGGTACCAGGTGGTGCCACACCCAGTTAAGCACTCATGTTACAATGCAGGAGGACTGGGCTTCAACACCCTGGTTCCCACATGCCAGGGGAAATCTTTACAAGTGGTGCGGAAGTGCTGCAGTTGTCTCTCTCTGTGTCTCAAACTCTCTCTACCTCCCTTCCCTCTCAATTCCTGTCTATTTATTCCAGTGAATAATCAAGAAAATAGAAAGTAAAAAAAGAAAAAGGAAAAGGAAATATTCCACGACTTCAAATGGGTTAATCAGGACAATGCTTTCCTTGTTAAGATCCTCACAGCATTCCATATGCAGAAAGGCAAAGATGCCATGTATTTTTTAACCCAGTTTTTATATTTATTTATTTATTTATTTATTTAGGTGCTTATTCATTTTTGTTATTGATGAATTAATGTTTTACATTTTACATTGACTAGGGATCTGACACTAGCGGACTCCAGTACCCCTATATGGTACTCTGCCTCTACAAAACCCATCCATTGACCTGTCCATCCATCCATCCATCCACCCATACATCTATCCATCCATTCATACATACATACATACATACATCCATCCATCCATCCATCCATCCATCCACCAGTCAACCAAGCTAAGTACAAAAGGAGATCTCTCCTTGAATGGTGAGGAGAAACAACGATGCATAGGTAGGTTGCAAAGGCCCAGTTTGGCTGAATAGGGCAGAGGGGCTGAACCAGGGAATGTGTTGGGGCGTGTGGGTTTGGGTGGGATGAGCCGGAGACCCTGTGAGCTGGGTCACATTAGGGGCAGGCAGGGGGTGGAAGGGGTTGCGAACAGCTGTCACTGGAGAAGCATCACAAGTGCTGGAGCTGGTGAGCAGGGCACCTGGAAGAGAGGACAGACAAAGGAGAGAAGCAAAGTGCGGAGGAGAGGAGAGGGGAGAGGATGGTGAGGACAGGAGAGGACAGGAGAGGACAGGATTAGAGGGGACCTGAGAAACCTACCTGGACAAAGGCAGCATACGGACATCCAGGAAGGCAGGCAGGCATGCAGGCAGCTCTGGCCTGGGCTCCCAGGATCCCGGGCGCACCTCCACCTGTCTTCTCTTGGCTGCCAGCCCTGAGGTCCCTCGTCGGTCAGCACTGTCTTCCCATCCTTCCGTCCCTCACTGCCAGGGCCCAGGCGTCTGGGCGCTGTTGCCTGACCTAGTGGCAGGGCAGTTGGGCTGCCCAGTGCCAGTGTGGCCAGCACAGATTGCCAGGGGCTAGGACATCACAGAGGGCTCATGTGGTTGCTAGGCCATGGGGACCCCGCCCATCCAGTTGACCAGCAGCCATGACCCCCACGCTGAACTTGACCTGAGGGGTGGTGGCCAGCCACCAGAGCCAGAGCCCCAGGCCAAAGCAGGTGCTGGTCGGCCGGGCCAAGGGGCTATGTGCAGATTGGTGTGTGTCTGGGCATGGGGCTGGCATCTGACAGTCCAGTGCGGGGGACCAAGGTCCGCCAGGCCCCTGTCCCACCATGTGCACTGACACACAGTCTTGCTGACTGACTGACAGTCCCCGCCCCAGAGATACCCACACCAAGTCCCTGGGTGCCCTGAGCTGCCCCTGAGGGTGGGTGGGTGCCTGCCTGGACACATGCCTCCGTAATGGAGGCCTCTATTAATCCCGTTGCCTACTGACAGCTGCCCTCCTGCCCCTCCTTCTCCTCCTACGCCTCCATCTCCTCCTCTTCCTACTCTTCCTCCTCCTCTTTCTCCTCCTCCTCCTCCACCCCCTCCTCCTCTTCCTCATCCTCAGATGGACTCACTCAGGGCCCTTGGCCTAGGCAAGCCAGGGCTGCTGCTCTGGCTTCTGCAGCTTCTATCCAGTGGGGGGGTGTAGGAATCTGTTCCTGTCAGTCCCTGATTCCTGGGACCTTCCATGCCTCCAGCTGCCCCCACTCTCTAGTCCTGACCCCTCCTCAAGGATGCCCCCTTTCCCCTTACCCTCTGTCCCCCAGCTCCCAACTAACATCTACTGTGTTCCTCCCTGCGCTACTTTACTGCCACCCTGCTTCTGCCCTTCAGCCCTGAGGGCCCAGGGCCAGCCCAGCTGCCATCTCACCATCCAGCAGGGGGACCTGCCCTAACTCCCTGCCACCACACCCACACACACAGCCCTGCACACACTCCTGGGCTCCCCTGCCTGCAGCCTGCCTCTCAAACAGTCTCCTTCTGCCCCCTAGCCCCCTTACAGCCTCTGCCACGGACCCCCACAGACACCTGGGCATGAGCAGTGCAGACATGCAAACAGCTCCCCTCGCCCCCACTCCAGTTGCTCCAAGGTTGTCAAGAGTCTTTTTTTCATGCTGTAGGGGAGGGAGTTGAGACAGTCCAATGTCCTGGGGAGCAAGAACTGCAAACAGTCCATCTACAATGTAACATTTGGGTCTCAGGCCGCCCAATCCCTAGTGCGCTGTGCAGACCTTTGACTGGCAAAAACACCCCATCTGAGCGTGAGATCTGGCTGGGCTAGTGGCTCTTTCTGTGGACTAAGAGACAGACAGACAGAGTTTTCAGGTTCAAAACCTATACTTGCCAGAAGATGGTCATTCACTTGGGTAAAAAAAAAAAAAGGCTTTTTATTTTTTTTCCTCCTGCCTGGGTAACCTGTCTCCTGCCTGTTTCAAAGTGAAAAAAGGGAAAAATCTTTTTTGGAGCGAAAAGGACCAAAATGCAGGCAGGTGGACTCCGTGGAAGGTGGATGGGGAGTTGCTCCTGCCCTGGCACTAGAGCCCCAGCTGCTGTTCCAGGTGCTCTCTGATAACAGAGATCTCCGTGTGTCGTGTCATGACACTGTCTCCAGGACTGACCCTCAGGATAATGAGGATTCAAAACGAGGCAGGTGATACTGCCTTCAAAAGTAAATCCAGGGAGGTTTGGCGGTATGTCAGAGGGTTAAGGGCTTGTGGCGCTCACGAATAGAGGGGACAGGTGGAAGGATTTGGGGTCTGGCCCCCAGACCGCCACCTGCAGGGGAGTCGCTTTACAGGGGGTGAAGCAGGTCTTTAGGAGCTCTATCTTTCTCTCCCACCCTGTATTTCCTCTGCTCTCTCCTTTTGTGTCTGTCAGATGCAAGGTCAGTAACAACAACAACAACAACAAAAACAATAACCACCACAGTGACCAAGCAACAAGGGCAGCGAAAGGGGAACAAATGGAGTGCAGGAGCTGTGGATTATTCGTGGCGTAGGCACTCAGCTGTGGCAATAACCCCTTGAGGCAATCAATCCATACATGAAGATGTAATACAGGTAACAGAGACGTATATGTCCCTGTGTGTTTCCACTGAGTTAATGTAAATGCACTTTTATTGACTTCTTCATTTATTTATTACCTTGCCACGAGAATTTCTTTTCATTGCTAAAAAAAAGTGTCCCATCAAGGGTACCAGGTGGTGCCACACCCAGTTAAGCACTCATGTTACAATGCAGGAGGACTGGGCTTCAACACCCTGGTTCCCACATGCCAGGGGAAATCTTTACAAGTGGTGCGGAAGTGCTGCAGTTGTCTCTCTCTGTGTCTCAAACTCTCTCTACCTCCCTTCCCTCTCAATTCCTGTCTATTTATTCCAGTGAATAATCAAGAAAATAGAAAGTAAAAAAAGAAAAAGGAAAAGGAAATATTCCACGACTTCAAATGGGTTAATCAGGACAATGCTTTCCTTGTTAAGATCCTCACAGCATTCCATATGCAGAAAGGCAAAGATGCCATGTATTTTTTAACCCAGTTTTTATATTTATTTATTTATTTATTTAGGTGCTTATTCATTTTTGTTATTGATGAATTAATGTTTTACATTTTACATTGACTAGGGATCTGACACTAGCGGACTCCAGTACCCCTATATGGTACTCTGCCTCTACAAAACCCATCCATTGACCTGTCCATCCATCCATCCATCCACCCATACATCTATCCATCCATTCATACATACATACATACATACATCCATCCATCCATCCATCCATCCACCAGTCAACCAAGCTAAGTACAAAAGGAGATCTCTCCTTGAATGGTGAGGAGAAACAACGATGCATAGGTAGGTTGCAAAGGCCCAGTTTGGCTGAATAGGGCAGAGGGGCTGAACCAGGGAATGTGTTGGGGCGTGTGGGTTTGGGTGGGATGAGCCGGAGACCCTGTGAGCTGGGTCACATTAGGGGCAGGCAGGGGGTGGAAGGGGTTGCGAACAGCTGTCACTGGAGAAGCATCACAAGTGCTGGAGCTGGTGAGCAGGGCACCTGGAAGAGAGGACAGACAAAGGAGAGAAGCAAAGTGCGGAGGAGAGGAGAGGGGAGAGGATGGTGAGGACAGGAGAGGACAGGAGAGGACAGGATTAGAGGGGACCTGAGAAACCTACCTGGACAAAGGCAGCATACGGACATCCAGGAAGGCAGGCAGGCATGCAGGCAGCTCTGGCCTGGGCTCCCAGGATCCCGGGCGCACCTCCACCTGTCTTCTCTTGGCTGCCAGCCCTGAGGTCCCTCGTCGGTCAGCACTGTCTTCCCATCCTTCCGTCCCTCACTGCCAGGGCCCAGGCGTCTGGGCGCTGTTGCCTGACCTAGTGGCAGGGCAGTTGGGCTGCCCAGTGCCAGTGTGGCCAGCACAGATTGCCAGGGGCTAGGACATCACAGAGGGCTCATGTGGTTGCTAGGCCATGGGGACCCCGCCCATCCAGTTGACCAGCAGCCATGACCCCCACGCTGAACTTGACCTGAGGGGTGGTGGCCAGCCACCAGAGCCAGAGCCCCAGGCCAAAGCAGGTGCTGGTCGGCCGGGCCAAGGGGCTATGTGCAGATTGGTGTGTGTCTGGGCATGGGGCTGGCATCTGACAGTCCAGGGCGGGGGACCAAGGTCCGCCAGGCCCCTGTCCCACCATGTGCACAGACACACAGTCTTGCTGACTGACTGACAGTCCCCGCCCCAGAGATACCCACACCAAGTCCCTGGGTGCCCTGAGCTGCCCCTGAGGGTGGGTGGGTGCCTGCCTGGACACATGCCTCCGTAATGGAGGCCTCTATTAATCCCGTTGCCTACTGACAGCTGCCCTCCTGCCCCTCCTTCTCCTCCTACGCCTCCTCCTCCTCCTCTTCCTACTCTTCCTCCTCCTCTTTCTCCTCCTCCTCCTCCACCCCCTCCTCCTCTTCCTCATCCTCAGATGGACTCACTCAGGGCCCTTGGCCTAGGCAAGCCAGGGCTGCTGCTCTGGCTTCTGCAGCTTCTATCCAGTGGGGGGGTGTAGGAATCTGTTCCTGTCAGTCCCTGATTCCTGGGACCTTCCATGCCTCCAGCTGCCCCCACTCTCTAGTCCTGACCCCTCCTCAAGGATGCCCCCTTTCCCCTTACCCTCTGTCCCCCAGCTCCCAACTAACATCTACTGTGTTCCTCCCTGCGCTACTTTACTGCCACCCTGCTTCTGCCCTTCAGCCCTGAGGGCCCAGGGCCAGCCCAGCTGCCATCTCACCATCCAGCAGGGGGACCTGCCCTAACTCCCTGCCACCACACCCACACACACAGCCCTGCACACACTCCTGGGCTCCCCTGCCTGCAGCCTGCCTCTCAAACAGTCTCCTTCTGCCCCCTAGCCCCCTTACAGCCTCTGCCACGGACCCCCACAGACACCTGGGCATGAGCAGTGCAGACATGCAAACAGCTCCCCTCGCCCCCACTCCAGTTGCTCCAAGGTTGTCAAGAGTCTTTTTTTCATGCTGTAGGGGAGGGAGTTGAGACAGTCCAATGTCCTGGGGAGCAAGAACTGCAAACAGTCCATCTACAATGTAACATTTGGGTCTCAGGCCGCCCAATCCCTAGTGCGCTGTGCAGACCTTTGACTGGCAAAAACACCCCATCTGAGCGTGAGATCTGGCTGGGCTAGTGGCTCTTTCTGTGGACTAAGAGACAGACAGACAGAGTTTTCAGGTTCAAAACCTATACTTGCCAGAAGATGGTCATTCACTTGGGTAAAAAAAAAAAAAGGCTTTTTATTTTTTTTCCTCCTGCCTGGGTAACCTGTCTCCTGCCTGTTTCAAAGTGAAAAAAGGGAAAAATCTTTTTTGGAGCGAAAAGGACCAAAATGCAGGCAGGTGGACTCCGTGGAAGGTGGATGGGGAGTTGCTCCTGCCCTGGCACTAGAGCCCCAGCTGCTGTTCCAGGTGCTCTCTGATAACAGAGATCTCCGTGTGTCGTGTCATGACACTGTCTCCAGGACTGACCCTCAGGATAATGAGGATTCAAAACGAGGCAGGTGATACTGCCTTCAAAAGTAAATCCAGGGAGGTTTGGCGGTATGTCAGAGGGTTAAGGGCTTGTGGCGCTCACGAATAGAGGGGACAGGTGGAAGGATTTGGGGTCTGGCCCCCAGACCGCCACCTGCAGGGGAGTCGCTTTACAGGGGGTGAAGCAGGTCTTTAGGAGCTCTATCTTTCTCTCCCACCCTGTATTTCCTCTGCTCTCTCCTTTTGTGTCTGTCAGATGCAAGGTCAGTAACAACAACAACAACAACAAAAACAATAACCACCACAGTGACCAAGCAACAAGGGCAGCGAAAGGGGAACAAATGGAGTGCAGGAGCTGTGGATTATTCGTGGCGTAGGCACTCAGCTGTGGCAATAACCCCTTGAGGCAATCAATCCATACATGAAGATGTAATACAGGTAACAGAGACGTATATGTCCCTGTGTGTTTCCACTGAGTTAATGTAAATGCACTTTTATTGACTTCTTCATTTATTTATTACCTTGCCACGAGAATTTCTTTTCATTGCTAAAAAAAAGTGTCCCATCAAGGGTACCAGGTGGTGCCACACCCAGTTAAGCACTCATGTTACAATGCAGGAGGACTGGGCTTCAACACCCTGGTTCCCACATGCCAGGGGAAATCTTTACAAGTGGTGCGGAAGTGCTGCAGTTGTCTCTCTCTGTGTCTCAAACTCTCTCTACCTCCCTTCCCTCTCAATTCCTGTCTATTTATTCCAGTGAATAATCAAGAAAATAGAAAGTAAAAAAAGAAAAAGGAAAAGGAAATATTCCACGACTTCAAATGGGTTAATCAGGACAATGCTTTCCTTGTTAAGATCCTCACAGCATTCCATATGCAGAAAGGCAAAGATGCCATGTATTTTTTAACCCAGTTTTTATATTTATTTATTTATTTATTTAGGTGCTTATTCATTTTTGTTATTGATGAATTAATGTTTTACATTTTACATTGACTAGGGATCTGACACTAGCGGACTCCAGTACCCCTATATGGTACTCTGCCTCTACAAAACCCATCCATTGACCTGTCCATCCATCCATCCATCCACCCATACATCTATCCATCCATTCATACATACATACATACATACATACATCCATCCATCCATCCACCAGTCAACCAAGCTAAGTACAAATGGAGATCTCTCCTTGAATGGTGAGGAGAAACAACGATGCATAGGTAGGTTGCAAAGGCCCAGTTTGGCTGAATAGGGCAGAGGGGCTGAACCAGGGAATGTGTTGGGGCGTGTGGGTTTGGGTGGGATGAGCCGGAGACCCTGTGAGCTGGGTCACATTAGGGGCAGGCAGGGGGTGGAAGGGGTTGCGAACAGCTGTCACTGGAGAAGCATCACAAGTGCTGGAGCTGGTGAGCAGGGCACCTGGAAGAGAGGACAGACAAAGGAGAGAAGCAAAGTGCGGAGGAGAGGAGAGGGGAGAGGATGGTGAGGACAGGAGAGGACAGGAGAGGACAGGATTAGAGGGGACCTGAGAAACCTACCTGGACAAAGGCAGCATACGGACATCCAGGAAGGCAGGCAGGCATGCAGGCAGCTCTGGCCTGGGCTCCCAGGATCCCGGGCGCACCTCCACCTGTCTTCTCTTGGCTGCCAGCCCTGAGGTCCCTCGTCGGTCAGCACTGTCTTCCCATCCTTCCGTCCCTCACTGCCAGGGCCCAGGCGTCTGGGCGCTGTTGCCTGACCTAGTGGCAGGGCAGTTGGGCTGCCCAGTGCCAGTGTGGCCAGCACAGATTGCCAGGGGCTAGGACATCACAGAGGGCTCATGTGGTTGCTAGGCCATGGGGACCCCGCCCATCCAGTTGACCAGCAGCCATGACCCCCACGCTGAACTTGACCTGAGGGGTGGTGGCCAGCCACCAGAGCCAGAGCCCCAGGCCAAAGCAGGTGCTGGTCGGCCGGGCCAAGGGGCTATGTGCAGATTGGTGTGTGTCTGGGCATGGGGCTGGCATCTGACAGTCCAGGGCGGGGGACCAAGGTCCGCCAGGCCCCTGTCCCACCATGTGCACAGACACACAGTCTTGCTGACTGACTGACAGTCCCCGCCCCAGAGATACCCACACCAAGTCCCTGGGTGCCCTGAGCTGCCCCTGAGGGTGGGTGGGTGCCTGCCTGGACACATGCCTCCGTAATGGAGGCCTCTATTAATCCCGTTGCCTACTGACAGCTGCCCTCCTGCCCCTCCTTCTCCTCCTACGCCTCCTCCTCCTCCTCTTCCTACTCTTCCTCCTCCTCTTTCTCCTCCTCCTCCTCCACCCCCTCCTCCTCTTCCTCATCCTCAGATGGACTCACTCAGGGCCCTTGGCCTAGGCAAGCCAGGGCTGCTGCTCTGGCTTCTGCAGCTTCTATCCAGTGGGGGGGTGTAGGAATCTGTTCCTGTCAGTCCCTGATTCCTGGGACCTTCCATGCCTCCAGCTGCCCCCACTCTCTAGTCCTGACCCCTCCTCAAGGATGCCCCCTTTCCCCTTACCCTCTGTCCCCCAGCTCCCAACTAACATCTACTGTGTTCCTCCCTGCGCTACTTTACTGCCACCCTGCTTCTGCCCTTCAGCTCTGAGGGCCCAGGGCCAGCCCAGCTGCCATCTCACCATCCAGCAGGGGGACCTGCCCTAACTCCCTGCCACCACACCCACACACACAGCCCTGCACACACTCCTGGGCTCCCCTGCCTGCAGCCTGCCTCTCAAACAGTCTCCTTCTGCCCCCTAGCCCCCTTACAGCCTCTGCCACGGACCCCCACAGACACCTGGGCATGAGCAGTGCAGACATGCAAACAGCTCCCCTCGCCCCCACTCCAGTTGCTCCAAGGTTGTCAAGAGTCTTTTTTTCATGCTGTAGGGGAGGGAGTTGAGACAGTCCAATGTCCTGGGGAGCAAGAACTGCAAACAGTCCATCTACAATGTAACATTTGGGTCTCAGGCCGCCCAATCCCTAGTGCGCTGTGCAGACCTTTGACTGGCAAAAACACCCCATCTGAGCGTGAGATCTGGCTGGGCTAGTGGCTCTTTCTGTGGACTAAGAGACAGACAGACAGAGTTTTCAGGTTCAAAACCTATACTTGCCAGAAGATGGTCATTCACTTGGGTAAAAAAAAAAAAAAAAAAAAAAAAAAAAAAAAAGGCTTTTTATTTTTTTTCCTCCTGCCTGGGTAACCTGTCTCCTGCCTGTTTCAAAGTGAAAAAAGGGAAAAATCTTTTTTGGAGCGAAAAGGACCAAAATGCAGGCAGGTGGACTCCGTGGAAGGTGGATGGGGAGTTGCTCCTGCCCTGGCACTAGAGCCCCAGCTGCTGTTCCAGGTGCTCTCTGATAACAGAGATCTCCGTGTGTCGTGTCATGACACTGTCTCCAGGACTGACCCTCAGGATAATGAGGATTCAAAACGAGGCAGGTGATACTGCCTTCAAAAGTAAATCCAGGGAGGTTTGGCGGTATGTCAGAGGGTTAAGGGCTTGTGGCGCTCACGAATAGAGGGGACAGGTGGAAGGATTTGGGGTCTGGCCCCCAGACCGCCACCTGCAGGGGAGTCGCTTTACAGGGGGTGAAGCGGGTCTTTAGGAGCTCTATCTTTCTCTCCCACCCTGTATTTCCTCTGCTCTCTCCTTTTGTGTCTGTCAGATGCAAGGTCAGTAACAACAACAACAACAACAACAAAAACAATAACCACCACAGTGACCAAGCAACAAGGGCAGCGAAAGGGGAACAAATGGAGTGCAGGAGCTGTGGATTATTCGTGGCGTAGGCACTCAGCTGTGGCAATAACCCCTTGAGGCAATCAATCCATACATGAAGATGTAATACAGGTAACAGAGACGTATATGTCCCTGTGTGTTTCCACTGAGTTAATGTAAATGCACTTTTATTGACTTCTTCATTTATTGATTACCTTGCCACGAGAATTTCTTTTCATTGCTAAAAAAAAGTGTCCCATCAAGGGTACCAGGTGGTGCCACACCCAGTTAAGCACTCATGTTACAATGCAGGAGGACTGGGCTTCAACACCCTGGTTCCCACATGCCAGGGGAAATCTTTACAAGTGGTGCGGAAGTGCTGCAGTTGTCTCTCTCTGTGTCTCAAACTCTCTCTACCTCCCTTCCCTCTCAATTCCTGTCTATTTATTCCAGTGAATAATCAAGAAAATAGAAAGTAAAAAAAGAAAAAGGAAAAGGAAATATTCCACGACTTCAAATGGGTTAATCAGGACAATGCTTTCCTTGTTAAGATCCTCACAGCATTCCATATGCAGAAAGGCAAAGATGCCATGTATTTTTTAACCCAGTTTTTATATTTATTTATTTATTTATTTAGGTGCTTATTCATTTTTGTTATTGATGAATTAATGTTTTACATTTTACATTGACTAGGGATCTGACACCAGCGGACTCCAGTACCCCTATATGGTACTCTGCCTCTACAAAACCCATCCATTGACCTGTCCATCCATCCATCCATCCACCCATACATCTATCCATCCATTCATACATACATACATACATACATCCATCCATCCATCCATCCATCCACCAGTCAACCAAGCTAAGTACAAAAGGAGATCTCTCCTTGAATGGTGAGGAGAAACAACGATGCATAGGTAGGTTGCAAAGGCCCAGTTTGGCTGAATAGGGCAGAGGGGCTGAACCAGGGAATGTGTTGGGGCGTGTGGGTTTGGGTGGGATGAGCCAGAGACCCTGTGAGCTGGGTCACATTAGGGGCAGGCAGGGGGTGGAAGGGGTTGCGAACAGCTGTCACTGGAGAAGCATCACAAGTGCTGGAGCTGGTGAGCAGGGCACCTGGAAGAGAGGACAGACAAAGGAGAGAAGCAAAGTGCGGAGGAGAGGAGAGGGGAGAGGATGGTGAGGACAGGAGAGGACAGGAGAGGACAGGATTAGAGGGGACCTGAGAAACCTACCTGGACAAAGGCAGCATACGGACATCCAGGAAGGCAGGCAGGCATGCAGGCAGCTCTGGCCTGGGCTCCCAGGATCCCGGGCGCACCTCCACCTGTCTTCTCTTGGCTGCCAGCCCTGAGGTCCCTCGTCGGTCAGCACTGTCTTCCCATCCTTCCGTCCCTCTGTGCCAGGGCCCAGGCGTCTGGGCGCTGTTGCCTGACCTAGTGGCAGGGCAGTTGGGCTGCCCAGTGCCAGTGTGGCCAGCACAGATTGCCAGGGGCTAGGACATCACAGAGGGCTCATGTGGTTGCTAGGCCATGGGGACCCCGCCCATCCAGTTGACCAGCAGCCATGACCCCCACGCTGAACTTGACCTGAGGGGTGGTGGCCAGCCACCAGAGCCAGAGCCCCAGGCCAAAGCAGGTGCTGGTCGGCCGGGCCAAGGGGCTATGTGCAGATTGGTGTGTGTCTGGGCATGGGGCTGGCATCTGACAGTCCAGGGCGGGGGACCAAGGTCCGCCAGGCCCCTGTCCCACCATGTGCACTGACACACAGTCTTGCTGACTGACTGACAGTCCCCGCCCCAGAGATACCCACACCAAGTCCCTGGGTGCCCTGAGCTGCCCCTGAGGGTTGGTGGGTGCCTGCCTGGACACATGCCTCCGTAATGGAGGCCTCTATTAATCCCGTTGCCTACTGACAGCTGCCCTCCTGCCCCTCCTCCTCCTCCTACGCCTTCTCCTCCTCCTCCTCTTCCTACTCTTCCTCCTCCTCTTTCTCCTCCTCCTCCTCCACCCCCTCCTCCTCTTCCTCATCCTCAGATGGACTCACTCAGGGCCCTTGGCCTAGGCAAGCCAGGGCTGCTGCTCTGGCTTCTGCAGCTTCTATCCAGTGGGGGGGTGTAGGAATCTGTTCCTGTCAGTCCCTGATTCCTGGGACCTTCCATGCCTCCAGCTGCCCCCACTCTCTAGTCCTGACCCCTCCTCAAGGATGCCCCCTTTCCCCTTACCCTCTGTCCCCCAGCTCCCAACTAACATCTACTGTGTTCCTCCCTGCGCTACTTTACTGCCACCCTGCTTCTGCCCTTCAGCCCTGAGGGCCCAAGGCCAGCCCAGCTGCCATCTCACCATACAGCAGGGGGACCTGCCCTAACGCCCTGCCACCACACCCACACACACAGCCCTGCACACACTCCTGGGCTCCCCTGCCTGCAGCCTGCCTCTCAAACAGTCTCCTTCTGCCCCCTAGCCCCCTAACAGCCTCTGCCACGGACCCCCACAGACACCTGGGCATGAGCAGTGCAGACATGCAAACAGCTCCCCTCCCCCCCACTCCAGTTGCTCCAAGGTTGTCAAGAGTCTTTTTTTCATGCTGTAGGGGAGGGAGTTGAGACAGTCCAATGTCCTGGGGAGCAAGAACTGCAAACAGTCCATCTACAATGCAACATTTGGGTCTCAGGCCGCCCAATCCCTAGTGCGCTGTGCAGACCTTTGACTGGCAAAAACACCCCATCTGAGTGTGAGATCTGGCTGGGCTAGTGGCTCTTTCTGTGGACTAAGAGACAGACAGACAGAGTTTTCAGGTTCAAAACCTATACTTGCCAGAAGATGGTCATTCACTTCGGTAAAAAAAAAAAAAAAAAAAAAAAAAAAAAAAAAAAAAAAAGGCTTTTTATTTTTTTCCCCCTGCCTGGGTAACCTGTCTCCTGCCTGTTTCAAAGTGAAAAAAGGGAAAAATCTTTTTTGGAGGGAAAAAGACCAAAATGCTGGCAGGTGGACTCCGTGGAAGGTGGATGGGGAGTTGCTCCTGCCCTGGCACTAGAGCCCCAGCTGCTGTTCCAGGTGCTCTCTGATAACAGAGATCTCCGTGTGTCGTGTCATGACACTGTCTCCAGGACTGACCCTCAGGATAATGAGGATTCAAAACGAGGCAGGTGATACTGCCTTCAAAAGTAAATCCAGGGAGGTTTGGCGGTATGTCAGAGGGTTAAGGGCTTGTGGCGCTCACGAATAGAGGGGACAGGTGGAAGGATTTGGGGTCTGGCCCCCAGACCGCCACCTGCAGGGGAGTCGCTTTACAGGGGGTGAAGCGGGTCTTTAGGAGCTCTATCTTTCTCTCCCACCCTGTATTTCCTCTGCTCTCTCCTTTTGTGTCTGTCAGATGCAAGGTCAGTAACAACAACAACAACAACAACAAAAACAATAACCACCACAGTGACCAAGCAACAAGGGCAGCGAAAGGGGAACAAATGGAGTGCAGGAGCTGTGGATTATTCGTGGCGTAGGCACTCAGCTGTGGCAATAACCCCTTGAGGCAATCAATCCATACATGAAGATGTAATACAGGTAACAGAGACGTATATGTCCCTGTGTGTTTCCACTGAGTTAATGTAAATGCACTTTTATTGACTTCTTCATTTATTTATTACCTTGCCACGAGAATTTCTTTTCATTGCTAAAAAAAAGTGTCCCATCAAGGGTACCAGGTGGTGCCACACCCAGTTAAGCACTCATGTTACAATGCAGGAGGACTGGGCTTCAACACCCTGGTTCCCACATGCCAGGGGAAATCTTTACAAGTGGTGCGGAAGTGCTGCAGTTGTCTCTCTCTGTGTCTCAAACTCTCTCTACCTCCCTTCCCTCTCAATTCCTGTCTATTTATTCCAGTGAATAATCAAGAAAATAGAAAGTAAAAAAAGAAAAAGGAAAAGGAAATATTCCACGACTTCAAATGGGTTAATCAGGACAATGCTTTCCTTGTTAAGATCCTCACAGCATTCCATATGCAGAAAGGCAAAGACGCCATGTATTTTTTAACCCAGTTTTTATATTTATTTATTTATTTATTTAGGTGCTTATTCATTTTTGTTATTGATGAATTAATGTTTTACATTTGACATTGACTAGGGATCTGACACCAGCGGACTCCAGTACCCCTATATGGTACTCTGCCTCTACAAAACCGATCCATTGACCTGTCCATCCATCCATCCATCCACCCATACATCTATCCATCCATTCATACATACATCCATCCATCCATCCATCCATCCATCCATCCACCAGTCAACCAAGCTAAGTACAAAAGGAGATCTCTCCTTGAATGGTGAGGAGAAACAACGATGCATAGGTAGGTTGCAAAGGCCCAGTTTGGCTGAATAGGGCAGAGGGGCTGAACCAGGGAATGTGTTGGGGCGTGTGGGTTTGGGTGGGATGAGCCGGAGACCCTGTGAGCTGGGTCACATTAGGGGCAGGCAGGGGGTGGAAGGGGTTGCGAACAGCTGTCACTGGAGAAGCATCACAAGTGCTGGAGCTGGTGAGCAGGGCACCTGGAAGAGAGGACAGACAAAGGAGAGAAGCAAAGTGCGGAGGAGAGGAGAGGGGAGAGGATGGTGAGGACAGGAGAGGACAGGAGAGGACAGGATTAGAGGGGACCTGAGAAACCTACCTGGACAAAGGCAGCATACGGACATCCAGGAAGGCAGGCAGGCATGCAGGCAGCTCTGGCCTGGGCTCCCAGGATCCCGGGCGCACCTCCACCTGTCTTCTCTTGGCTGCCAGCCCTGAGGTCCCTCGTCGGTCAGCACTGTCTTCCCATCCTTCCGTCCCTCACTGCCAGGGCCCAGGCGTCTGGGCGCTGTTGCCTGACCTAGTGGCAGGGCAGTTGGGCTGCCCAGTGCCAGTGTGGCCAGCACAGATTGCCAGGGGCTAGGACATCACAGAGGGCTCATGTGGTTGCTAGGCCATGGGGACCCCGCCCATCCAGTTGACCAGCAGCCATGACCCCCACGCTGAACTTGACCTGAGGGGTGGTGGCCAGCCACCAGAGCCAGAGCCCCAGGCCAAAGCAGGTGCTGGTCGGCCGGGCCAAGGGGCTATGTGCAGATTGGTGTGTGTCTGGGCATGGGGCTGGCATCTGACAGTCCAGGGCGGGGGACCAAGGTCCGCCAGGCCCCTGTCCCACCATGTGCACTGACACACAGTCTTGCTGACTGACTGACAGTCCCCGCCCCAGAGATACCCACACCAAGTCCCTGGGTGCCCTGAGCTGCCCCTGAGGGTGGGTGGGTGCCTGCCTGGACACATGCCTCCGTAATGGAGGCCTCTATTAATCCCGTTGCCTACTGACAGCTGCCCTCCTGCCCCTCCTTCTCCTCCTACGCCTCCTCCTCCTCCTCTTCCTACTCTTCCTCCTCCTCTTTCTCCTCCTCCTCCTCCACCCCCTCCTCCTCTTCCTCATCCTCAGATGGACTCACTCAGGGCCCTTGGCCTAGGCAAGCCAGGGCTGCTGCTCTGGCTTCTGCAGCTTCTATCCAGTGGGGGGGTGTAGGAATCTGTTCCTGTCAGTCCCTGATTCCTGGGACCTTCCATGCCTCCAGCTGCCCCCACTCTCTAGTCCTGACCCCTCCTCAAGGATGCCCCCTTTCCCCTTACCCTCTGTCCCCCAGCTCCCAACTAACATCTACTGTGTTCCTCCCTGCGCTACTTTACTGCCACCCTGCTTCTGCCCTTCAGCCCTGAGGGCCCAAGGCCAGCCCAGCTGCCATCTCACCATCCAGCAGGGGGACCTGCCCTAACTCCCTGCCACCACACCCACACACACAGCCCTGCACACACTCCTGGGCTCCCCTGCCTGCAGCCTGCCTCTCAAACAGTCTCCTTCTGCCCCCTAGCCCCCTTACAGCCTCTGCCACGGACCCCCACAGACACCTGGGCATGAGCAGTGCAGACATGCAAACAGCTCCCCTCGCCCCCACTCCAGTTGCTCCAAGGTTGTCAAGAGTCTTTTTTTCATGCTGTAGGGGAGGGAGTTGAGACAGTCCAATGTCCTGGGGAGCAAGAACTGCAAACAGTCCATCTACAATGTAACATTTGGGTCTCAGGCCGCCCAATCCCTAGTGCGCTGTGCAGACCTTTGACTGGCAAAAACACCCCATCTGAGCGTGAGATCTGGCTGGGCTAGTGGCTCTTTCTGTGGACTAAGAGACAGACAGACAGAGTTTTCAGGTTCAAAACCTATACTTGCCAGAAGATGGTCATTCACTTGGGTAAAAAAAAAAAAAAAAAAAAAAAAAAAAAAAGGCTTTTTATTTTTTTTCCTCCTGCCTGGGTAACCTGTCTCCTGCCTGTTTCAAAGTGAAAAAAGGGAAAAATCTTTTTTGGAGCGAAAAGGACCAAAATGCAGGCAGGTGGACTCCGTGGAAGGTGGATGGGGAGTTGCTCCTGCCCTGGCACTAGAGCCCCAGCTGCTGTTCCAGGTGCTCTCTGATAACAGAGATCTCCGTGTGTCGTGTCATGACACTGTCTCCAGGACTGACCCTCAGGATAATGAGGATTCAAAACGAGGCAGGTGATACTGCCTTCAAAAGTAAATCCAGGGAGGTTTGGCGGTATGTCAGAGGGTTAAGGGCTTGTGGCGCTCACGAATAGAGGGGACAGGTGGAAGGATTTGGGGTCTGGCCCCCAGACCGCCACCTGCAGGGGAGTCGCTTTACAGGGGGTGAAGCGGGTCTTTAGGAGCTCTATCTTTCTCTCCCACCCTGTATTTCCTCTGCTCTCTCCTTTTGTGTCTGTCAGATGCAAGGTCAGTAACAACAACAACAACAACAACAAAAACAATAACCACCACAGTGACCAAGCAACAAGGGCAGCGAAAGGGGAACAAATGGAGTGCAGGAGCTGTGGATTATTCGTGGCGTAGGCACTCAGCTGTGGCAATAACCCCTTGAGGCAATCAATCCATACATGAAGATGTAATACAGGTAACAGAGACGTATATGTCCCTGTGTGTTTCCACTGAGTTAATGTAAATGCACTTTTATTGACTTCTTCATTTATTTATTACCTTGCCACGAGAATTTCTTTTCATTGCTAAAAAAAAGTGTCCCATCAAGGGTACCAGGTGGTGCCACACCCAGTTAAGCACTCATGTTACAATGCAGGAGGACTGGGCTTCAACACCCTGGTTCCCACATGCCAGGGGAAATCTTTACAAGTGGTGCGGAAGTGCTGCAGTTGTCTCTCTCTGTGTCTCAAACTCTCTCTACCTCCCTTCCCTCTCAATTCCTGTCTATTTATTCCAGTGAATAATCAAGAAAATAGAAAGTAAAAAAAGAAAAAGGAAAAGGAAATATTCCACGACTTCAAATGGGTTAATCAGGACAATGCTTTCCTTGTTAAGATCCTCACAGCATTCCATATGCAGAAAGGCAAAGATGCCATGTATTTTTTAACCCAGTTTTTATATTTATTTATTTATTTATTTATTTAGGTGCTTATTCATTTTTGTTATTGATGAATTAATGTTTTACATTTTACATTGACTAGGGATCTGACACTAGCGGACTCCAGTACCCCTATATGGTACTCTGCCTCTACAAAACCCATCCATTGACCTGTCCATCCATCCATCCATCCACCCATACATCTATCCATCCATTCATACATACATACATACATACATCCATCCATCCATACATCCATCCACCAGTCAACCAAGCTAAGTACAAAAGGAGATCTCTCCTTGAATGGTGAGGAGAAACAACGATGCATAGGTAGGTTGCAAAGGCCCAGTTTGGCTGAATAGGGCAGAGGGGCTGAACCAGGGAATGTGTTGGGGCGTGTGGGTTTGGGTGGGATGAGCCGGAGACCCTGTGAGCTGGGTCACATTAGGGGCAGGCAGGGGGTGGAAGGGGTTGCGAACAGCTGTCACTGGAGAAGCATCACAAGTGCTGGAGCTGGTGAGCAGGGCACCTGGAAGAGAGGACAGACAAAGGAGAGAAGCAAAGTGCGGAGGAGAGGAGAGGGGAGAGGATGGTGAGGACAGGAGAGGACAGGAGAGGACAGGATTAGAGGGGACCTGAGAAACCTACCTGGACAAAGGCAGCATACGGACATCCAGGAAGGCAGGCAGGCATGCAGGCAGCTCTGGCCTGGGCTCCCAGGATCCCGGGCGCACCTCCACCTGTCTTCTCTTGGCTGCCAGCCCTGAGGTCCCTCGTCGGTCAGCACTGTCTTCCCATCCTTCCGTCCCTCTGTGCCAGGGCCCAGGCGTCTGGGCGCTGTTGCCTGACCTAGTGGCAGGGCAGTTGGGCTGCCCAGTGCCAGTGTGGCCAGCACAGATTGCCAGGGGCTAGGACATCACAGAGGGCTCATGTGGTTGCTAGGCCATGGGGACCCCGCCCATCCAGTTGACCAGCAGCCATGACCCCCACGCTGAACTTGACCTGAGGGGTGGTGGCCAGCCACCAGAGCCAGAGCCCCAGGCCAAAGCAGGTGCTGGTCGGCCGGGCCAAGGGGCTATGTGCAGATTGGTGTGTGTCTGGGCATGGGGCTGCCATCTGACAGTCCAGGGCGGGGGACCAAGGTCCGCCAGGCCCCTGTCCCACCATGTGCACTGACACACAGTCTTGCTGACTGACTGACAGTCCCCGCCCCAGAGATACCCACACCAAGTCCCTGGGTGCCCTGAGCTGCCCCTGAGGGTTGGTGGGTGCCTGCCTGGACACATGCCTCCGTAATGGAGGCCTCTATTAATCCCGTTGCCTACTGACAGCTGCCCTCCTGCCCCTCCTCCTCCTCCTACGCCTTCTCCTCCTCCTCTTCCTACTCTTCCTCCTCCTCTTTCTCCTCCTCCTCCTCCACCCCCTCCTCCTCTTCCTCATCCTCAGATGGACTCACTCAGGGCCCTTGGCCTAGGCAAGCCAGGGCTGCTGCTCTGGCTTCTGCAGCTTCTATCCAGTGGGGGGGTGTAGGAATCTGTTCCTGTCAGTCCCTGATTCCTGGGACCTTCCATGCCTCCAGCTGCCCCCACTCTCTAGTCCTGACCCCTCCTCAAGGATGCCCCCTTTCCCCTTACCCTCTGTCCCCCAGCTCCCAACTAACATCTACTGTGTTCCTCCCTGCGCTACTTTACTGCCACCCTGCTTCTGCCCTTCAGCCCTGAGGGCCCAAGGCCAGCCCAGCTGCCATCTCACCATACAGCAGGGGGACCTGCCCTAACGCCCTGCCACCACACACACACACACAGCCCTGCACACACTCCTGGGCTCCCCTGCCTGCAGCCTGCCTCTCAAACAGTCTCCTTCTGCCCCCTAGCCCCCTAACAGCCTCTGCCACGGACCCCCACAGACACCTGGGCATGAGCAGTGCAGACATGCAAACAGCTCCCCTCCCCCCCACTCCAGTTGCTCCAAGGTTGTCAAGAGTCTTTTTTTCATGCTGTAGGGGAGGGAGTTGAGACAGTCCAATGTCCTGGGGAGCAAGAACTGCAAACAGTCCATCTACAATGCAACATTTGGGTCTCAGGCCGCCCAATCCCTAGTGCGCTGTGCAGACCTTTGACTGGCAAAAACACCCCATCTGAGTGTGAGATCTGGCTGGGCTAGTGGCTCTTTCTGTGGACTAAGAGACAGACAGACAGAGTTTTCAGGTTCAAAACCTATACTTGCCAGAAGATGGTCATTCACTTCGGTAAAAAAAAAAAAAAAAAAAAAAAAGGCTTTTTATTTTTTTCCCCCTGCCTGGGTAACCTGTCTCCTGCCTGTTTCAAAGTGAAAAAAGGGAAAAATCTTTTTTGGAGGGAAAAAGACCAAAATGCTGGCAGGTGGACTCCGTGGAAGGTGGATGGGGAGTTGCTCCTGCCCTGGCACTAGAGCCCCAGCTGCTGTTCCAGGTGCTCTCTGATAACAGAGATCTCCGTGTGTCGTGTCATGACACTGTCTCCAGGACTGACCCTCAGGATAATGAGGATTCAAAACGAGGCAGGTGATACTGCCTTCAAAAGTAAATCCAGGGAGGTTTGGCGGTATGTCAGAGGGTTAAGGGCTTGTGGCGCTCACGAATAGAGGGGACAGGTGGAAGGATTTGGGGTCTGGCCCCCAGACCGCCACCTGCAGGGGAGTCGCTTTACAGGGGGTGAAGCGGGTCTTTAGGAGCTCTATCTTTCTCTCCCACCCTGTATTTCCTCTGCTCTCTCCTTTTGTGTCTGTCAGATGCAAGGTCAGTAACAACAACAACAACAACAACAAAAACAATAACCACCACAGTGACCAAGCAACAAGGGCAGCGAAAGGGGAACAAATGGAGTGCAGGAGCTGTGGATTATTCGTGGCGTAGGCACTCAGCTGTGGCAATAACCCCTTGAGGCAATCAATCCATACATGAAGATGTAATACAGGTAACAGAGACGTATATGTCCCTGTGTGTTTCCACTGAGTTAATGTAAATGCACTTTTATTGACTTCTTCATTTATTTATTACCTTGCCACGAGAATTTCTTTTCATTGCTAAAAAAAAGTGTCCCATCAAGGGTACCAGGTGGTGCCACACCCAGTTAAGCACTCATGTTACAATGCAGGAGGACTGGGCTTCAACACCCTGGTTCCCACATGCCAGGGGAAATCTTTACAAGTGGTGCGGAAGTGCTGCAGTTGTCTCTCTCTGTGTCTCAAACTCTCTCTACCTCCCTTCCCTCTCAATTCCTGTCTATTTATTCCAGTGAATAATCAAGAAAATAGAAAGTAAAAAAAGAAAAAGGAAAAGGAAATATTCCACGACTTCAAATGGGTTAATCAGGACAATGCTTTCCTTGTTAAGATCCTCACAGCATTCCATATGCAGAAAGGCAAAGACGCCATGTATTTTTTAACCCAGTTTTTATATTTATTTATTTATTTATTTAGGTGCTTATTCTTTTTTGTTATTGATGAATTAATGTTTTACATTTGACATTGACTAGGGATCTGACACCAGCGGACTCCAGTACCCCTATATGGTACTC
Organism: Erinaceus europaeus; assembly: GCF_950295315.1. Taxonomy (NCBI): domain Eukaryota; kingdom Metazoa; phylum Chordata; class Mammalia; order Eulipotyphla; family Erinaceidae; genus Erinaceus; species Erinaceus europaeus. The sequence continues at coordinate 193,272 of NW_026647124.1, read as the reverse complement.
TGCCTCTACAAAACCGATCCATTGACCTGTCCATCCATCCATCCATCCACCCATACATCTATCCATCCATTCATACATACATACATCCATCCATCCATCCATCCATCCATCCACCAGTCAACCAAGCTAAGTACAAAAGGAGATCTCTCCTTGAATGGTGAGGAGAAACAACGATGCATAGGTAGGTTGCAAAGGCCCAGTTTGGCTGAATAGGGCAGAGGGGCTGAACCAGGCAATGTGTTGGGGCGTGTGGGTTTGGGTGGGATGAGCCGGAGACCCTGTGAGCTGGGTCACATTAGGGGCAGGCAGGGGGTGGAAGGGGTTGCGAACAGCTGTCACTGGAGAAGCATCACAAGTGCTGGAGCTGGTGAGCAGGGCACCAGGAAGAGAGGACAGACAAAGGAGAGAAGCAAAGTGCGGAGGAGAGGAGAGGGGAGAGGATGGTGAGGACAGGAGAGGACAGGAGAGGACAGGATTAGAGGGGACCTGAGAAACCTACCTGGACAAAGGCAGCATACGGACATCCAGGAAGGCAGGCAGGCATGCAGGCAGCTCTGGCCTGGGCTCCCAGGATCCCGGGCGCACCTCCACCTGTCTTCTCTTGGCTGCCAGCCCTGAGGTCCCTCGTCGATCAGCACTGTCTTCCCATCCTTCCGTCCCTCTGTGCCAGGGCCCAGGCGTCTGGGCGCTGTTGCCTGACCTAGTGGCAGGGCAGTTGGGCTGCCCAGTGCCAGTGTGGCCAGCACAGATTGCCAGGGGCTAGGACATCACAGAGGGCTCATGTGGTTGCTAGGCCATGGGGACCCCGCCCATCCAGTTGACCAGCAGCCATGACCCCCACGCTGAACTTGACCTGAGGGGTGGTGGCCAGCCACCAGAGCCAGAGCCCCAGGCCAAAGCAGGTGCTGGTCGGCCGGGCCAAGGGGCTATGTGCAGATTGGTGTGTGTCTGGGCATGGGGCTGGCATCTGACAGTCCAGGGCGGGGGACCAAGGTCCGCCAGGCCCCTGTCCCACCATGTGCACTGACACACAGTCTTGCTGACTGACTGACAGTCCCCGCCCCAGAGATACCCACACCAAGTCCCTGGGTGCCCTGAGCTGCCCCTGAGGGTGGGTGGGTGCCTGCCTGGACACATGCCTCCGTAATGGAGGCCTCTATTAATCCCGTTGCCTACTGACAGCTGCCCTCCTGCCCCTCCTCCTCCTCCTACGCCTTCTCCTCCTCCTCTTCCTACTCTTCCTCCTCCTCTTTCTCCTCCTCCTCCTCTACCCCCTCCTCCTCTTCCTCATCCTCAGATGGACTCACTCAGGGCCCTTGGCCTAGGCAAGCCAGGGCTGCTGCTCTGGCTTCTGCAGCTTCTATCCAGTGGGGGGGTGTAGGAATCTGTTCCTGTCAGTCCCTGATTCCTGGGACCTTCCATGCCTCCAGCTGCCCCCACTCTCTAGTCCTGACCCCTCCTCAAGGATGCCCCCTTTCCCCTTACCCTCTGTCCCCCAGCTCCCAACTAACATCTACTGTGTTCCTCCCTGCGCTACTTTACTGCCACCCTGCTTCTGCCCTTCAGCCCTGAGGGCCCAAGGCCAGCCCAGCTGCCATCTCACCATACAGCAGGGGGACCTGCCCTAACGCCCTGCCACCACACCCACACACACAGCCCTGCACACACTCCTGGGCTCCCCTGCCTGCAGCCTGCCTCTCAAACAGTCTCCTTCTGCCCCCTAGCCCCCTTACAGCCTCTGCCACGGACCCCCACAGACACCTGGGCATGAGCAGTGCAGACATGCAAACAGCTCCCCTCCCCCCCACTCCAGTTGCTCCAAGGTTGTCAAGAGTCTTTTTTTCATGCTGTAGGGGAGGGAGTTGAGACAGTCCAATGTCCTGGGGAGCAAGAACTGCAAACAGTCCATCTACAATGTAACATTTGGGTCTCAGGCCGCCCAATCCCTAGTGCGCTGTGCAGACCTTTGACTGGCAAAAACACCCCATCTGAGTGTGAGATCTGGCTGGGCTAGTGGCTCTTTCTGTGGACTAAGAGACAGACAGACAGAGTTTTCAGGTTCAAAACCTATACTTCCCAGAAGATGGTCATTCACTTCGGTAAAAAAAAAAAAAAAAAAAAAAAAAAAAAAAGGCTTTTTATTTTTTTTCCCCCTGCCTGGGTAACCTGTCTCCTGCCTGTTTCAAAGTGAAAAAAGGGAAAAATCTTTTTTGGAGGGAAAAGGACCAAAATGCTGGCAGGTGGACTCCGTGGAAGGTGGATGGGGAGTTGCTCCTGCCCTGGCACTAGAGCCCCAGCTGCTGTTCCAGGTGCTCTCTGATAACAGAGATCTCCATGTGTCGTGTCATGACACTGTCTCCAGGACTGACCCTCAGGATAATGAGGATTCAAAACGAGGCAGGTGATACTGCCTTCAAAAGTAAATCCAGGGAGGTTTGGCGGTATGTCAGAGGGTTAAGGGCTTGTGGCGCTCACGAATAGAGGGGACAGGTGGAAGGATTTGGGGTCTGGCCCCCAGACCGCCACCTGCAGGGGAGTCGCTTTACAGGGGGTGAAGCAGGTCTTTAGGAGCTCTATCTTTCTCTCCCACCCTGTATTTCCTCTGCTCTCTCCTTTTGTGTCTGTCAGATGCAAGGTCAGTAACAACAACAACAACAACAAAAACAATAACCACCACAGTGACCAAGCAACAAGGGCAGCGAAAGGGGAACAAATGGAGTGCAGGAGCTGTGGATTATTCGTGGCGTAGGCACTCAGCTGTGGCAATAACCCCTTGAGGCAATCAATCCATACATGAAGATGTAATACAGGTAACAGAGACATATATGTCCCTGTGTGTTTCCACTGAGTTAATGTAAATGCACTTTTATTGACTTCTTCATTTATTTATTACCTTGCCACGAGAATTTCTTTTCATTGCTAAAAAAAAGTGTCCCATCAAGGGTACCAGGTGGTGCCACACCCAGTTAAGCACTCATGTTACAATGCAGGAGGACTGGGCTTCAACACCCTGGTTCCCACATGCCAGGGGAAATCTTTACAAGTGCTGCAGTTGTCTCTCTCTGTGTCTCAAACTCTCTCTACCTCCCTTCCCTCTCAATTCCTGTCTATTTATTCCAGTGAATAATCAAGAAAATAGAAAGTAAAAAAAGAAAAAGGAAAAGGAAATATTCCACGACTTCAAATGGGTTAATCAGGACAATGCTTTCCTTGTTAAGATCCTCACAGCATTCCATATGCAGAAAGGCAAAGATGCCATGTATTTTTAACCCAGTTTTTATATTTATTTATTTATTTATTTATTTAGGTGCTTATTCATTTTTGTTATTGATGAATTAATGTTTTACATTTGACATTGACTAGGGATCTGACACCAGCGGACTCCAGTACCCCTATATGGTACTCTGCCTCTACAAAACCCATCCATTGACCTGTCCATCCATCCATCCATCCACCCATACATCTATCCATCCATTCATACATCCATCCATCCATCCATCCATCCATCCATCCATCCACCAGTCAACCAAGCTAAGTACAAAAGGAGATCTCTCCTTGAATGGTGAGGAGAAACAACGATGCATAGGTAGGTTGCAAAGGCCCAGTTTGGCTGAATAGGGCAGAGGGGCTGAACCAGGGAATGTGTTGGGGCGTGTGGGTTTGGGTGGGATGAGCCGGAGACCCTGTGAGCTGGGTCACATTAGGGGCAGGCAGGGGGTGGAAGGGGTTGCGAACAGCTGTCACTGGAGAAGCATCACAAGTGCTGGAGCTGGTGAGCAGGGCACCTGGAAGAGAGGACAGACAAAGGAGAGAAGCAAAGTGCGGAGGAGAGGAGAGGGGAGAGGATGGTGAGGACAGGAAAGGACAGGAGAGGACAGGATTAGAGGGGACCTGAGAAACCTACCTGGACAAAGGCAGCATACGGACATCCAGGAAGGCAGGCAGGCATGCAGGCAGCTCTGGCCTGGGCTCCCAGGATCCCGGGCGCACCTCCACCTGTCTTCTCTTGGCTGCCAGCCCTGAGGTCCCTCGTCGGTCAGCACTGTCTTCCCATCCTTCCGTCCCTCTGTGCCAGGGCCCAGGCGTCTGGGCGCTGTTGCCTGACCTAGTGGCAGGGCAGTTGGGCTGCCCAGTGCCAGTGTGGCCAGCACAGATTGCCAGGGGCTAGGACATCACAGAGGGCTCATGTGGTTGCTAGGCCATGGGGACCCCGCCCATCCAGTTGACCAGCAGCCATGACCCCCACGCTGAACTTGACCTGAGGGGTGGTGGCCAGCCACCAGAGCCAGAGCCCCAGGCCAAAGCAGGTGCTGGTCGGCCGGGCCAAGGGGCTATGTGCAGATTGGTGTGTGTCTGGGCATGGGGCTGGCATCTGACAGTCCAGGGCGGGGGACCAAGGTCCGCCAGGCCCCTGTCCCACCATGTGCACTGACACACAGTCTTGCTGACTGACTGACAGTCCCCGCCCCAGAGATACCCACACCAAGTCCCTGGGTGCCCTGAGCTGCCCCTGAGGGTTGGTGGGTGCCTGCCTGGACACATGCCTCCGTAATGGAGGCCTCTATTAATCCCGTTGCCTACTGACAGCTGCCCTCCTGCCCCTCCTCCTCCTCCTACGCCTTCTCCTCCTCCTCTTCCTACTCTTCCTCCTCCTCTTTCTCCTCCTCCTCCTCCACCCCCTCCTCCTCTTCCTCATCCTCAGATGGACTCACTCAGGGCCCTTGGCCTAGGCAAGCCAGGGCTGCTGCTCTGGCTTCTGCAGCTTCTATCCAGTGGGGGGGTGTAGGAATCTGTTCCTGTCAGTCCCTGATTCCTGGGACCTTCCATGCCTCCAGCTGCCCCCACTCTCTAGTCCTGACCCCTCCTCAAGGATGCCCCCTTTCCCCTTACCCTCTGTCCCCCAGCTCCCAACTAACATCTACTGTGTTCCTCCCTGCGCTACTTTACTGCCACCCTGCTTCTGCCCTTCAGCCCTGAGGGCCCAAGGCCAGCCCAGCTGCCATCTCACCATACAGCAGGGGGACCTGCCCTAACGCCCTGCCACCACACCCACACACACAGCCCTGCACACACTCCTGGGCTCCCCTGCCTGCAGCCTGCCTCTCAAACAGTCTCCTTCTGCCCCCTAGCCCCCTAACAGCCTCTGCCACGGACCCCCACAGACACCTGGGCATGAGCAGTGCAGACATGCAAACAGCTCCCCTCCCCCCCACTCCAGTTGCTCCAAGGTTGTCAAGAGTCTTTTTTTCATGCTTTAGGGGAGGGAGTTGAGACAGTCCAATGTCCTGGGGAGCAAGAACTGCAAACAGTCCATCTACAATGCAACATTTGGGTCTCAGGCCGCCCAATCCCTAGTGCGCTGTGCAGACCTTTGACTGGCAAAAACACCCCATCTGAGTGTGAGATCTGGCTGGGCTAGTGGCTCTTTCTGTGGACTAAGAGACAGACAGACAGAGTTTTCAGGTTCAAAACCTATACTTGCCAGAAGATGGTCATTCACTTCGGTAAAAAAAAAAAAAAAAAAAGGCTTTTTATTTTTTTCCCCCTGCCTGGGTAACCTGTCTCCTGCCTGTTTCAAAGTGAAAAAAGGGAAAAATCTTTTTTGGAGGGAAAAAGACCAAAATGCTGGCAGGTGGACTCCGTGGAAGGTGGATGGGGAGTTGCTCCTGCCCTGGCACTAGAGCCCCAGCTGCTGTTCCAGGTGCTCTCTGATAACAGAGATCTCCGTGTGTCGTGTCATGACACTGTCTCCAGGACTGACCCTCAGGATAATGAGGATTCAAAACGAGGCAGGTGATACTGCCTTCAAAAGTAAATCCAGGGAGGTTTGGCGGTATGTCAGAGGGTTAAGGGCTTGTGGCGCTCACGAATAGAGGGGACAGGTGGAAGGATTTGGGGTCTGGCCCCCAGACCGCCACCTGCAGGGGAGTCGCTTTACAGGGGGTGAAGCAGGTCTTTAGGAGCTCTATCTTTCTCTCCCACCCTGTATTTCCTCTGCTCTCTCCTTTTGTGTCTGTCAGATGCAAGGTCAGTAACAACAACAACAACAACAAAAACAATAACCACCACAGTGACCAAGCAACAAGGGCAGCGAAAGGGGAACAAATGGAGTGCAGGAGCTGTGGATTATTCGTGGCGTAGGCACTCAGCTGTGGCAATAACCCCTTGAGGCAATCAATCCATACATGAAGATGTAATACAGGTAACAGAGACGTATATGTCCCTGTGTGTTTCCACTGAGTTAATGTAAATGCACTTTTATTGACTTCTTCATTTATTTATTACCTTGCCACGAGAATTTCTTTTCATTGCTAAAAAAAAGTGTCCCATCAAGGGTACCAGGTGGTGCCACACCCAGTTAAGCACTCATGTTACAATGCAGGAGGACTGGGCTTCAACACCCTGGTTCCCACATGCCAGGGGAAATCTTTACAAGTGGTGCGGAAGTGCTGCAGTTGTCTCTCTCTGTGTCTCAAACTCTCTCTACCTCCCTTCCCTCTCAATTCCTGTCTATTTATTCCAGTGAATAATCAAGAAAATAGAAAGTAAAAAAAGAAAAAGGAAAAGGAAATATTCCACGACTTCAAATGGGTTAATCAGGACAATGCTTTCCTTGTTAAGATCCTCACAGCATTCCATATGCAGAAAGGCAAAGATGCCATGTATTTTTTAACCCAGTTTTTATATTTATTTATTTATTTATTTAGGTGCTTATTCATTTTTGTTATTGATGAATTAATGTTTTACATTTTACATTGACTAGGGATCTGACACCAGCGGACTCCAGTACCCCTATATGGTACTCTGCCTCTACAAAACCCATCCATTGACCTGTCCATCCATCCATCCATCCACCCATACATCTATCCATCCATTCATACATACATACATACATACATACATCCATCCATCCATCCATCCACCAGTCAACCAAGCTAAGTACAAAAGGAGATCTCTCCTTGAATGGTGAGGAGAAACAACGATGCATAGGTAGGTTGCAAAGGCCCAGTTTGGCTGAATAGGGCAGAGGGGCTGAACCAGGGAATGTGTTGGGGCGTGTGGGTTTGGGTGGGATGAGCCGGAGACCCTGTGAGCTGGGTCACATTAGGGGCAGGCAGGGGGTGGAAGGGGTTGCGAACAGCTGTCACTGGAGAAGCATCACAAGTGCTGGAGCTGGTGAGCAGGGCACCTGGAAGAGAGGACAGACAAAGGAGAGAAGCAAAGTGCGGAGGAGAGGAGAGGGGAGAGGATGGTGAGGACAGGAGAGGACAGGAGAGGACAGGATTAGAGGGGACCTGAGAAACCTACCTGGACAAAGGCAGCATACGGACATCCAGGAAGGCAGGCAGGCATGCAGGCAGCTCTGGCCTGGGCTCCCAGGATCCCGGGCGCACCTCCACCTGTCTTCTCTTGGCTGCCAGCCCTGAGGTCCCTCGTCGGTCAGCACTGTCTTCCCATCCTTCCGTCCCTCTGTGCCAGGGCCCAGGCGTCTGGGCGCTGTTGCCTGACCTAGTGGCAGGGCAGTTGGGCTGCCCAGTGCCAGTGTGGCCAGCACAGATTGCCAGGGGCTAGGACATCACAGAGGGCTCATGTGGTTGCTAGGCCATGGGGACCCCGCCCATCCAGTTGACCAGCAGCCATGACCCCCACGCTGAACTTGACCTGAGGGGTGGTGGCCAGCCACCAGAGCCAGAGCCCCAGGCCAAAGCAGGTGCTGGTCGGCCGGGCCAAGGGGCTATGTGCAGATTGGTGTGTGTCTGGGCATGGGGCTGGCATCTGACAGTCCAGGGCGGGGGACCAAGGTCCGCCAGGCCCCTGTCCCACCATGTGCACTGACACACAGTCTTGCTGACTGACTGACAGTCCCCGCCCCAGAGATACCCACACCAAGTCCCTGGGTGCCCTGAGCTGCCCCTGAGGGTTGGTGGGTGCCTGCCTGGACACATGCCTCCGTAATGGAGGCCTCTATTAATCCCGTTGCCTACTGACAGCTGCCCTCCTGCCCCTCCTCCTCCTCCTACGCCTTCTCCTCCTCCTCTTCCTACTCTTCCTCCTCCTCTTTCTCCTCCTCCTCCTCCACCCCCTCCTCCTCTTCCTCATCCTCAGATGGACTCACTCAGGGCCCTTGGCCTAGGCAAGCCAGGGCTGCTGCTCTGGCTTCTGCAGCTTCTATCCAGTGGGGGGGTGTAGGAATCTGTTCCTGTCAGTCCCTGATTCCTGGGACCTTCCATGCCTCCAGCTGCCCCCACTCTCTAGTCCTGACCCCTCCTCAAGGATGCCCCCTTTCCCCTTACCCTCGTCCCCCAGCTCCCAACTAACATCTACTGTGTTCCTCCCTGCGCTACTTTACTGCCACCCTGCTTCTGCCCTTCAGCCCTGAGGGCCCAAGGCCAGCCCAGCTGCCATCTCACCATACAGCAGGGGGACCTGCCCTAACGCCCTGCCACCACACCCACACACACAGCCCTGCACACACTCCTGGGCTCCCCTGCCTGCAGCCTGCCTCTCAAACAGTCTCCTTCTGCCCCCTAGCCCCCTAACAGCCTCTGCCACGGACCCCCACAGACACCTGGGCATGAGCAGTGCAGACATGCAAACAGCTCCCCTCCCCCCCACTCCAGTTGCTCCAAGGTTGTCAAGAGTCTTTTTTTCATGCTGTAGGGGAGGGAGTTGAGACAGTCCAATGTCCTGGGGAGCAAGAACTGCAAACAGTCCATCTACAATGCAACATTTGGGTCTCAGGCCGCCCAATCCCTAGTGCGCTGTGCAGACCTTTGACTGGCAAAAACACCCCATCTGAGTGTGAGATCTGGCTGGGCTAGTGGCTCTTTCTGTGGACTAAGAGACAGACAGACAGAGTTTTCAGGTTCAAAACCTATACTTGCCAGAAGATGGTCATTCACTTCGGTAAAAAAAAAAAAAAAAAAAAAAAAAAAAAAGGCTTTTTATTTTTTTCCCCCTGCCTGGGTAACCTGTCTCCTGCCTGTTTCAAAGTGAAAAAAGGGAAAAATCTTTTTTGGAGGGAAAAAGACCAAAATGCTGGCAGGTGGACTCCGTGGAAGGTGGATGGGGAGTTGCTCCTGCCCTGGCACTAGAGCCCCAGCTGCTGTTCCAGGTGCTCTCTGATAACAGAGATCTCCGTGTGTCGTGTCATGACACTGTCTCCAGGACTGACCCTCAGGATAATGAGGATTCAAAACGAGGCAGGTGATACTGCCTTCAAAAGTAAATCCAGGGAGGTTTGGCGGTATGTCAGAGGGTTAAGGGCTTGTGGCGCTCACGAATAGAGGGGACAGGTGGAAGGATTTGGGGTCTGGCCCCCAGACCGCCACCTGCAGGGGAGTCGCTTTACAGGGGGTGAAGCAGGTCTTTAGGAGCTCTATCTTTCTCTCCCACCCTGTATTTCCTCTGCTCTCTCCTTTTGTGTCTGTCAGATGCAAGGTCAGTAACAACAACAACAACAACAAAAACAATAACCACCACAGTGACCAAGCAACAAGGGCAGCGAAAGGGGAACAAATGGAGTGCAGGAGCTGTGGATTATTCGTGGCGTAGGCACTCAGCTGTGGCAATAACCCCTTGAGGCAATCAATCCATACATGAAGATGTAATACAGGTAACAGAGACGTATATGTCCCTGTGTGTTTCCACTGAGTTAATGTAAATGCACTTTTATTGACTTCTTCATTTATTTATTACCTTGCCACGAGAATTTCTTTTCATTGCTAAAAAAAAGTGTCCCATCAAGGGTACCAGGTGGTGCCACACCCAGTTAAGCACTCATGTTACAATGCAGGAGGACTGGGCTTCAACACCCTGGTTCCCACATGCCAGGGGAAATCTTTACAAGTGGTGCGGAAGTGCTGCAGTTGTCTCTCTCTGTGTCTCAAACTCTCTCTACCTCCCTTCCCTCTCAATTCCTGTCTATTTATTCCAGTGAATAATCAAGAAAATAGAAAGTAAAAAAAGAAAAAGGAAAAGGAAATATTCCACGACTTCAAATGGGTTAATCAGGACAATGCTTTCCTTGTTAAGATCCTCACAGCATTCCATATGCAGAAAGGCAAAGATGCCATGTATTTTTTAACCCAGTTTTTATATTTATTTATTTATTTATTTAGGTGCTTATTCATTTTTGTTATTGATGAATTAATGTTTTACATTTTACATTGACTAGGGATCTGACACCAGCGGACTCCAGTACCCCTATATGGTACTCTGCCTCTACAAAACCCATCCATTGACCTGTCCATCCATCCATCCATCCACCCATACATCTATCCATCCATTCATACATACATACATACATACATCCATCCATCCATCCATCCATCCACCAGTCAACCAAGCTAAGTACAAAAGGAGATCTCTCCTTGAATGGTGAGGAGAAACAACGATGCATAGGTAGGTTGCAAAGGCCCAGTTTGGCTGAATAGGGCAGAGGGGCTGAACCAGGGAATGTGTTGGGGCGTGTGGGTTTGGGTGGGATGAGCCGGAGACCCTGTGAGCTGGGTCACATTAGGGGCAGGCAGGGGGTGGAAGGGGTTGCGAACAGCTGTCACTGGAGAAGCATCACAAGTGCTGGAGCTGGTGAGCAGGGCACCTGGAAGAGAGGACAGACAAAGGAGAGAAGCAAAGTGCGGAGGAGAGGAGAGGGGAGAGGATGGTGAGGACAGGAGAGGACAGGAGAGGACAGGATTAGAGGGGACCTGAGAAACCTACCTGGACAAAGGCAGCATACGGACATCCAGGAAGGCAGGCAGGCATGCAGGCAGCTCTGGCCTGGGCTCCCAGGATCACGGGCGCACCTCCACCTGTCTTCTCTTGGCTGCCAGCCCTGAGGTCCCTCGTCGGTCAGCACTGTCTTCCCATCCTTCCGTCCCTCTGTGCCAGGGCCCAGGCGTCTGGGCGCTGTTGCCTGACCTAGTGGCAGGGCAGTTGGGCTGCCCAGTGCCAGTGTGGCCAGCACAGATTGCCAGGGGCTAGGACATCACAGAGGGCTCATGTGGTTGCTAGGCCATGGGGACCCCGCCCATCCAGTTGACCAGCAGCCATGACCCCCACGCTGAACTTGACCTGAGGGGTGGTGGCCAGCCACCAGAGCCAGAGCCCCAGGCCAAAGCAGGTGCTGGTCGGCCGGGCCAAGGGGCTATGTGCAGATTGGTGTGTGTCTGGGCATGGGGCTGGCATCTGACAGTCCAGGGCGGGGGACCAAGGTCCGCCAGGCCCCTGTCCCACCATGTGCACTGACACACAGTCTTGCTGACTGACTGACAGTCCCCGCCCCAGAGATACCCACACCAAGTCCCTGGGTGCCCTGAGCTGCCCCTGAGGGTTGGTGGGTGCCTGCCTGGACACATGCCTCCGTAATGGAGGCCTCTATTAATCCCGTTGCCTACTGACAGCTGCCCTCCTGCCCCTCCTCCTCCTCCTACGCCTTCTCCTCCTCCTCTTCCTACTCTTCCTCCTCCTCTTTCTCCTCCTCCTCCTCCACCCCCTCCTCCTCTTCCTCATCCTCAGATGGACTCACTCAGGGCCCTTGGCCTAGGCAAGCCAGGGCTGCTGCTCTGGCTTCTGCAGCTTCTATCCAGTGGGGGGGTGTAGGAATCTGTTCCTGTCAGTCCCTGATTCCTGGGACCTTCCATGCCTCCAGCTGCCCCCACTCTCTAGTCCTGACCCCTCCTCAAGGATGCCCCCTTTCCCCTTACCCTCTGTCCCCCAGCTCCCAACTAACATCTACTGTGTTCCTCCCTGCGCTACTTTACTGCCACCCTGCTTCTGCCCTTCAGCCCTGAGGGCCCAAGGCCAGCCCAGCTGCCATCTCACCATACAGCAGGGGGACCTGCCCTAACGCCCTGCCACCACACCCACACACACAGCCCTGCACACACTCCTGGGCTCCCCTGCCTGCAGCCTGCCTCTCAAACAGTCTCCTTCTGCCCCCTAGCCCCCTAACAGCCTCTGCCACGGACCCCCACAGACACCTGGGCATGAGCAGTGCAGACATGCAAACAGCTCCCCTCCCCCCCACTCCAGTTGCTCCAAGGTTGTCAAGAGTCTTTTTTTCATGCTGTAGGGGAGGGAGTTGAGACAGTCCAATGTCCTGGGGAGCAAGAACTGCAAACAGTCCATCTACAATGCAACATTTGGGTCTCAGGCCGCCCAATCCCTAGTGCGCTGTGCAGACCTTTGACTGGCAAAAACACCCCATCTGAGTGTGAGATCTGGCTGGGCTAGTGGCTCTTTCTGTGGACTAAGAGACAGACAGACAGAGTTTTCAGGTTCAAAACCTATACTTGCCAGAAGATGGTCATTCACTTCGGTAAAAAAAAAAAAAAAAAAAAAAAAAAAAAAGGCTTTTTATTTTTTTCCCCCTGCCTGGGTAACCTGTCTCCTGCCTGTTTCAAAGTGAAAAAAGGGAAAAATCTTTTTTGGAGGGAAAAAGACCAAAATGCTGGCAGGTGGACTCCGTGGAAGGTGGATGGGGAGTTGCTCCTGCCCTGGCACTAGAGCCCCAGCTGCTGTTCCAGGTGCTCTCTGATAACAGAGATCTCCGTGTGTCGTGTCATGACACTGTCTCCAGGACTGACCCTCAGGATAATGAGGATTCAAAACGAGGCAGGTGATACTGCCTTCAAAAGTAAATCCAGGGAGGTTTGGCGGTATGTCAGAGGGTTAAGGGCTTGTGGCGCTCACGAATAGAGGGGACAGGTGGAAGGATTTGGGGTCTGGCCCCCAGACCGCCACCTGCAGGGGAGTCGCTTTACAGGGGGTGAAGCAGGTCTTTAGGAGCTCTATCTTTCTCTCCCACCCTGTATTTCCTCTGCTCTCTCCTTTTGTGTCTGTCAGATGCAAGGTCAGTAACAACAACAACAACAACAAAAACAATAACCACCACAGTGACCAAGCAACAAGGGCAGCGAAAGGGGAACAAATGGAGTGCAGGAGCTGTGGATTATTCGTGGCGTAGGCACTCAGCTGTGGCAATAACCCCTTGAGGCAATCAATCCATACATGAAGATGTAATACAGGTAACAGAGACGTATATGTCCCTGTGTGTTTCCACTGAGTTAATGTAAATGCACTTTTATTGACTTCTTCATTTATTTATTACCTTGCCACGAGAATTTCTTTTCATTGCTAAAAAAAAGTGTCCCATCAAGGGTACCAGGTGGTGCCACACCCAGTTAAGCACTCATGTTACAATGCAGGAGGACTGGGCTTCAACACCCTGGTTCCCACATGCCAGGGGAAATCTTTACAAGTGGTGCGGAAGTGCTGCAGTTGTCTCTCTCTGTGTCTCAAACTCTCTCTACCTCCCTTCCCTCTCAATTCCTGTCTATTTATTCCAGTGAATAATCAAGAAAATAGAAAGTAAAAAAAGAAAAAGGAAAAGGAAATATTCCACGACTTCAAATGGGTTAATCAGGACAATGCTTTCCTTGTTAAGATCCTCACAGCATTCCATATGCAGAAAGGCAAAGACGCCATGTATTTTTTAACCCAGTTTTTATATTTATTTATTTATTTATTTAGGTGCTTATTCATTTTTGTTATTGATGAATTAATGTTTTACATTTGACATTGACTAGGGATCTGACACCAGCGGACTCCAGTACCCCTATATGGTACTCTGCCTCTACAAAACCGATCCATTGACCTGTCCATCCATCCATCCATCCACCCATACATCTATCCATCCATTCATACATACATACATACATCCATCCATCCATCCATCCATCCATCCACCAGTCAACCAAGCTAAGTACAAAAGGAGATCTCTCCTTGAATGGTGAGGAGAAACAACGATGCATAGGTAGGTTGCAAAGGCCCAGTTTGGCTGAATAGGGCAGAGGGGCTGAACCAGGCAATGTGTTGGGGCGTGTGGGTTTGGGTGGGATGAGCCGGAGACCCTGTGAGCTGGGTCACATTAGGGGCAGGCAGGGGGTGGAAGGGGTTGCGAACAGCTGTCACTGGAGAAGCATCACAAGTGCTGGAGCTGGTGAGCAGGGCACCTGGAAGAGAGGACAGACAAAGGAGAGAAGCAAAGTGCGGAGGAGAGGAGAGGGGAGAGGATGGTGAGGACAGGAGAGGACAGGAGAGGACAGGATTAGAGGGGACCTGAGAAACCTACCTGGACAAAGGCAGCATACGGACATCCAGGAAGGCAGGCAGGCATGCAGGCAGCTCTGGCCTGGGCTCCCAGGATCCCGGGCGCACCTCCACCTGTCTTCTCTTGGCTGCCAGCCCTGAGGTCCCTCGTCGATCAGCACTGTCTTCCCGTCCTTCCGTCCCTCTGTGCCAGGGCCCAGGCGTCTGGGCGCTGTTGCCTGACCTAGTGGCAGGGCAGTTGGGCTGCCCAGTGCCAGTGTGGCCAGCACAGATTGCCAGGGGCTAGGACATCACAGAGGGCTCATGTGGTTGCTAGGCCATGGGGACCCCGCCCATCCAGTTGACCAGCAGCCATGACCCCCACGCTGAACTTGACCTGAGGGGTGGTGGCCAGCCACCAGAGCCAGAGCCCCAGGCCAAAGCAGGTGCTGGTCGGCCGGGCCAAGGGGCTATGTGCAGATTGGTGTGTGTCTGGGCATGGGGCTGGCATCTGACAGTCCAGGGCGGGGGACCAAGGTCCGCCAGGCCCCTGTCCCACCATGTGCACTGACACACAGTCTTGCTGACTGACTGACAGTCCCCACCCCAGAGATACCCACACCAAGTCCCTGGGTGCCCTGAGCTGCCCCTGAGGGTTGGTGGGTGCCTGCCTGGACACATGCCTCCGTAATGGAGGCCTCTATTAATCCCGTTGCCTACTGACAGCTGCCCTCCTGCCCCTCCTCCTCCTCCTACGCCTTCTCCTCCTCCTCTTCCTACTCTTCCTCCTCCTCTTTCTCCTCCTCCTCCTCTACCCCCTCCTCCTCTTCCTCATCCTCAGATGGACTCACTCAGGGCCCTTGGCCTAGGCAAGCCAGGGCTGCTGCTCTGGCTTCTGCAGCTTCTATCCAGTGGGGGGGTGTAGGAATCTGTTCCTGTCAGTCCCTGATTCCTGGGACCTTCCATGCCTCCAGCTGCCCCCACTCTCTAGTCCTGACCCCTCCTCAAGGATGCCCCCTTTCCCCTTACCCTCTGTCCCCCAGCTCCCAACTAACATCTACTGTGTTCCTCCCTGCGCTACTTTACTGCCACCCTGCTTCTGCCCTTCAGCCCTGAGGGCCCAAGGCCAGCCCAGCTGCCATCTCACCATACAGCAGGGGGACCTGCCCTAACGCCCTGCCACCACACCCACACACACAGCCCTGCACACACTCCTGGGCTCCCCTGCCTGCAGCCTGCCTCTCAAACAGTCTCCTTCTGCCCCCTAGCCCCCTTACAGCCTCTGCCACGGACCCCCACAGACACCTGGGCATGAGCAGTGCAGACATGCAAACAGCTCCCCTCCCCCCCACTCCAGTTGCTCCAAGGTTGTCAAGAGTCTTTTTTTCATGCTGTAGGGGAGGGAGTTGAGACAGTCCAATGTCCTGGGGAGCAAGAACTGCAAACAGTCCATCTACAATGTAACATTTGGGTCTCAGGCCGCCCAATCCCTAGTGCGCTGTGCAGACCTTTGACTGGCAAAAACACCCCATCTGAGTGTGAGATCTGGCTGGGCTAGTGGCTCTTTCTGTGGACTAAGAGACAGACAGACAGAGTTTTCAGGTTCAAAACCTATACTTCCCAGAAGATGGTCATTCACTTCGGTAAAAAAAAAAAAAAAAAAAAAAAAAAAAAAGGCTTTTTATTTTTTTTCCCCCTGCCTGGGTAACCTGTCTCCTGCCTGTTTCAAAGTGAAAAAAGGGAAAAATCTTTTTTGGAGGGAAAAGGACCAAAATGCTGGCAGGTGGACTCCGTGGAAGGTGGATGGGGAGTTGCTCCTGCCCTGGCACTAGAGCCCCAGCTGCTGTTCCAGGTGCTCTCTGATAACAGAGATCTCCATGTGTCGTGTCATGACACTGTCTCCAGGACTGACCCTCAGGATAATGAGGATTCAAAACGAGGCAGGTGATACTGCCTTCAAAAGTAAATCCAGGGAGGTTTGGCGGTATGTCAGAGGGTTAAGGGCTTGTGGCGCTCACGAATAGAGGGGACAGGTGGAAGGATTTGGGGTCTGGCCCCCAGACCGCCACCTGCAGGGGAGTCGCTTTACAGGGGGTGAAGCAGGTCTTTAGGAGCTCTATCTTTCTCTCCCACCCTGTATTTCCTCTGCTCTCTCCTTTTGTGTCTGTCAGATGCAAGGTCAGTAACAACAACAACAACAACAAAAACAATAACCACCACAGTGACCAAGCAACAAGGGCAGCGAAAGGGGAACAAATGGAGTGCAGGAGCTGTGGATTATTCGTGGCGTAGGCACTCAGCTGTGGCAATAACCCCTTGAGGCAATCAATCCATACATGAAGATGTAATACAGGTAACAGAGACATATATGTCCCTGTGTGTTTCCACTGAGTTAATGTAAATGCACTTTTATTGACTTCTTCATTTATTTATTACCTTGCCACGAGAATTTCTTTTCATTGCTAAAAAAAAGTGTCCCATCAAGGGTACCAGGTGGTGCCACACCCAGTTAAGCACTCATGTTACAATGCAGGAGGACTGGGCTTCAACACCCTGGTTCCCACATGCCAGGGGAAATCTTTACAAGTGCTGCAGTTGTCTCTCTCTGTGTCTCAAACTCTCTCTACCTCCCTTCCCTCTCAATTCCTGTCTATTTATTCCAGTGAATAATCAAGAAAATAGAAAGTAAAAAAAGAAAAAGGAAAAGGAAATATTCCACGACTTCAAATGGGTTAATCAGGACAATGCTTTCCTTGTTAAGATCCTCACAGCATTCCATATGCAGAAAGGCAAAGATGCCATGTATTTTTTAACCCAGTTTTTATATTTATTTATTTATTTATTTAGGTGCTTATTCATTTTTGTTATTGATGAATTAATGTTTTACATTTGACATTGACTAGGGATCTGACACCAGCGGACTCCAGTACCCCTATATGGTACTCTGCCTCTACAAAACCCATCCATTGACCTGTCCATCCATCCATCCATCCACCCATACATCTATCCATCCATTCATACATCCATCCATCCATCCATCCATCCATCCATCCATCCACCAGTCAACCAAGCTAAGTACAAAAGGAGATCTCTCCTTGAATGGTGAGGAGAAACAACGATGCATAGGTAGGTTGCAAAGGCCCAGTTTGGCTGAATAGGGCAGAGGGGCTGAACCAGGGAATGTGTTGGGGCGTGTGGGTTTGGGTGGGATGAGCCGGAGACCCTGTGAGCTGGGTCACATTAGGGGCAGGCAGGGGGTGGAAGGGGTTGCGAACAGCTGTCACTGGAGAAGCATCACAAGTGCTGGAGCTGGTGAGCAGGGCACCTGGAAGAGAGGACAGACAAAGGAGAGAAGCAAAGTGCGGAGGAGAGGAGAGGGGAGAGGATGGTGAGGACAGGAAAGGACAGGAGAGGACAGGATTAGAGGGGACCTGAGAAACCTACCTGGACAAAGGCAGCATACGGACATCCAGGAAGGCAGGCAGGCATGCAGGCAGCTCTGGCCTGGGCTCCCAGGATCCCGGGCGCACCTCCACCTGTCTTCTCTTGGCTGCCAGCCCTGAGGTCCCTCGTCGGTCAGCACTGTCTTCCCATCCTTCCGTCCCTCTGTGCCAGGGCCCAGGCGTCTGGGCGCTGTTGCCTGACCTAGTGGCAGGGCAGTTGGGCTGCCCAGTGCCAGTGTGGCCAGCACAGATTGCCAGGGGCTAGGACATCACAGAGGGCTCATGTGGTTGCTAGGCCATGGGGACCCCGCCCATCCAGTTGACCAGCAGCCATGACCCCCACGCTGAACTTGACCTGAGGGGTGGTGGCCAGCCACCAGAGCCAGAGCCCCAGGCCAAAGCAGGTGCTGGTCGGCCGGGCCAAGGGGCTATGTGCAGATTGGTGTGTGTCTGGGCATGGGGCTGGCATCTGACAGTCCAGGGCGGGGGACCAAGGTCCGCCAGGCCCCTGTCCCACCATGTGCACTGACACACAGTCTTGCTGACTGACTGACAGTCCCCGCCCCAGAGATACCCACACCAAGTCCCTGGGTGCCCTGAGCTGCCCCTGAGGGTTGGTGGGTGCCTGCCTGGACACATGCCTCCGTAATGGAGGCCTCTATTAATCCCGTTGCCTACTGACAGCTGCCCTCCTGCCCCTCCTCCTCCTCCTACGCCTTCTCCTCCTCCTCTTCCTACTCTTCCTCCTCCTCTTTCTCCTCCTCCTCCTCCACCCCCTCCTCCTCTTCCTCATCCTCAGATGGACTCACTCAGGGCCCTTGGCCTAGGCAAGCCAGGGCTGCTGCTCTGGCTTCTGCAGCTTCTATCCAGTGGGGGGGTGTAGGAATCTGTTCCTGTCAGTCCCTGATTCCTGGGACCTTCCATGCCTCCAGCTGCCCCCACTCTCTAGTCCTGACCCCTCCTCAAGGATGCCCCCTTTCCCCTTACCCTCTGTCCCCCAGCTCCCAACTAACATCTACTGTGTTCCTCCCTGCGCTACTTTACTGCCACCCTGCTTCTGCCCTTCAGCCCTGAGGGCCCAAGGCCAGCCCAGCTGCCATCTCACCATACAGCAGGGGGACCTGCCCTAACGCCCTGCCACCACACCCACACACACAGCCCTGCACACACTCCTGGGCTCCCCTGCCTGCAGCCTGCCTCTCAAACAGTCTCCTTCTGCCCCCTAGCCCCCTAACAGCCTCTGCCACGGACCC
The DNA here is from genome assembly GCF_950295315.1 of Erinaceus europaeus. Classification (NCBI taxonomy): domain Eukaryota; kingdom Metazoa; phylum Chordata; class Mammalia; order Eulipotyphla; family Erinaceidae; genus Erinaceus; species Erinaceus europaeus. The sequence goes on along the minus strand of NW_026647124.1, from coordinate 174,482 downwards.
CCACAGACACCTGGGCATGAGCAGTGCAGACATGCAAACAGCTCCCCTCCCCCCCACTCCAGTTGCTCCAAGGTTGTCAAGAGTCTTTTTTTCATGCTTTAGGGGAGGGAGTTGAGACAGTCCAATGTCCTGGGGAGCAAGAACTGCAAACAGTCCATCTACAATGCAACATTTGGGTCTCAGGCCGCCCAATCCCTAGTGCGCTGTGCAGACCTTTGACTGGCAAAAACACCCCATCTGAGTGTGAGATCTGGCTGGGCTAGTGGCTCTTTCTGTGGACTAAGAGACAGACAGACAGAGTTTTCAGGTTCAAAACCTATACTTGCCAGAAGATGGTCATTCACTTCGGTAAAAAAAAAAAAAAAAAAAGGCTTTTTATTTTTTTCCCCCTGCCTGGGTAACCTGTCTCCTGCCTGTTTCAAAGTGAAAAAAGGGAAAAATCTTTTTTGGAGGGAAAAAGACCAAAATGCTGGCAGGTGGACTCCGTGGAAGGTGGATGGGGAGTTGCTCCTGCCCTGGCACTAGAGCCCCAGCTGCTGTTCCAGGTGCTCTCTGATAACAGAGATCTCCGTGTGTCGTGTCATGACACTGTCTCCAGGACTGACCCTCAGGATAATGAGGATTCAAAACGAGGCAGGTGATACTGCCTTCAAAAGTAAATCCAGGGAGGTTTGGCGGTATGTCAGAGGGTTAAGGGCTTGTGGCGCTCACGAATAGAGGGGACAGGTGGAAGGATTTGGGGTCTGGCCCCCAGACCGCCACCTGCAGGGGAGTCGCTTTACAGGGGGTGAAGCAGGTCTTTAGGAGCTCTATCTTTCTCTCCCACCCTGTATTTCCTCTGCTCTCTCCTTTTGTGTCTGTCAGATGCAAGGTCAGTAACAACAACAACAACAACAAAAACAATAACCACCACAGTGACCAAGCAACAAGGGCAGCGAAAGGGGAACAAATGGAGTGCAGGAGCTGTGGATTATTCGTGGCGTAGGCACTCAGCTGTGGCAATAACCCCTTGAGGCAATCAATCCATACATGAAGATGTAATACAGGTAACAGAGACGTATATGTCCCTGTGTGTTTCCACTGAGTTAATGTAAATGCACTTTTATTGACTTCTTCATTTATTTATTACCTTGCCACGAGAATTTCTTTTCATTGCTAAAAAAAAGTGTCCCATCAAGGGTACCAGGTGGTGCCACACCCAGTTAAGCACTCATGTTACAATGCAGGAGGACTGGGCTTCAACACCCTGGTTCCCACATGCCAGGGGAAATCTTTACAAGTGGTGCGGAAGTGCTGCAGTTGTCTCTCTCTGTGTCTCAAACTCTCTCTACCTCCCTTCCCTCTCAATTCCTGTCTATTTATTCCAGTGAATAATCAAGAAAATAGAAAGTAAAAAAAGAAAAAGGAAAAGGAAATATTCCACGACTTCAAATGGGTTAATCAGGACAATGCTTTCCTTGTTAAGATCCTCACAGCATTCCATATGCAGAAAGGCAAAGATGCCATGTATTTTTTAACCCAGTTTTTATATTTATTTATTTATTTATTTAGGTGCTTATTCATTTTTGTTATTGATGAATTAATGTTTTACATTTTACATTGACTAGGGATCTGACACCAGCGGACTCCAGTACCCCTATATGGTACTCTGCCTCTACAAAACCCATCCATTGACCTGTCCATCCATCCATCCATCCACCCATACATCTATCCATCCATTCATACATACATACATACATACATACATCCATCCATCCATCCATCCACCAGTCAACCAAGCTAAGTACAAAAGGAGATCTCTCCTTGAATGGTGAGGAGAAACAACGATGCATAGGTAGGTTGCAAAGGCCCAGTTTGGCTGAATAGGGCAGAGGGGCTGAACCAGGGAATGTGTTGGGGCGTGTGGGTTTGGGTGGGATGAGCCGGAGACCCTGTGAGCTGGGTCACATTAGGGGCAGGCAGGGGGTGGAAGGGGTTGCGAACAGCTGTCACTGGAGAAGCATCACAAGTGCTGGAGCTGGTGAGCAGGGCACCTGGAAGAGAGGACAGACAAAGGAGAGAAGCAAAGTGCGGAGGAGAGGAGAGGGGAGAGGATGGTGAGGACAGGAGAGGACAGGAGAGGACAGGATTAGAGGGGACCTGAGAAACCTACCTGGACAAAGGCAGCATACGGACATCCAGGAAGGCAGGCAGGCATGCAGGCAGCTCTGGCCTGGGCTCCCAGGATCCCGGGCGCACCTCCACCTGTCTTCTCTTGGCTGCCAGCCCTGAGGTCCCTCGTCGGTCAGCACTGTCTTCCCATCCTTCCGTCCCTCTGTGCCAGGGCCCAGGCGTCTGGGCGCTGTTGCCTGACCTAGTGGCAGGGCAGTTGGGCTGCCCAGTGCCAGTGTGGCCAGCACAGATTGCCAGGGGCTAGGACATCACAGAGGGCTCATGTGGTTGCTAGGCCATGGGGACCCCGCCCATCCAGTTGACCAGCAGCCATGACCCCCACGCTGAACTTGACCTGAGGGGTGGTGGCCAGCCACCAGAGCCAGAGCCCCAGGCCAAAGCAGGTGCTGGTCGGCCGGGCCAAGGGGCTATGTGCAGATTGGTGTGTGTCTGGGCATGGGGCTGGCATCTGACAGTCCAGGGCGGGGGACCAAGGTCCGCCAGGCCCCTGTCCCACCATGTGCACTGACACACAGTCTTGCTGACTGACTGACAGTCCCCGCCCCAGAGATACCCACACCAAGTCCCTGGGTGCCCTGAGCTGCCCCTGAGGGTTGGTGGGTGCCTGCCTGGACACATGCCTCCGTAATGGAGGCCTCTATTAATCCCGTTGCCTACTGACAGCTGCCCTCCTGCCCCTCCTCCTCCTCCTACGCCTTCTCCTCCTCCTCTTCCTACTCTTCCTCCTCCTCTTTCTCCTCCTCCTCCTCCACCCCCTCCTCCTCTTCCTCATCCTCAGATGGACTCACTCAGGGCCCTTGGCCTAGGCAAGCCAGGGCTGCTGCTCTGGCTTCTGCAGCTTCTATCCAGTGGGGGGGTGTAGGAATCTGTTCCTGTCAGTCCCTGATTCCTGGGACCTTCCATGCCTCCAGCTGCCCCCACTCTCTAGTCCTGACCCCTCCTCAAGGATGCCCCCTTTCCCCTTACCCTCTGTCCCCCAGCTCCCAACTAACATCTACTGTGTTCCTCCCTGCGCTACTTTACTGCCACCCTGCTTCTGCCCTTCAGCCCTGAGGGCCCAAGGCCAGCCCAGCTGCCATCTCACCATACAGCAGGGGGACCTGCCCTAACGCCCTGCCACCACACCCACACACACAGCCCTGCACACACTCCTGGGCTCCCCTGCCTGCAGCCTGCCTCTCAAACAGTCTCCTTCTGCCCCCTAGCCCCCTAACAGCCTCTGCCACGGACCCCCACAGACACCTGGGCATGAGCAGTGCAGACATGCAAACAGCTCCCCTCCCCCCCACTCCAGTTGCTCCAAGGTTGTCAAGAGTCTTTTTTTCATGCTGTAGGGGAGGGAGTTGAGACAGTCCAATGTCCTGGGGAGCAAGAACTGCAAACAGTCCATCTACAATGCAACATTTGGGTCTCAGGCCGCCCAATCCCTAGTGCGCTGTGCAGACCTTTGACTGGCAAAAACACCCCATCTGAGTGTGAGATCTGGCTGGGCTAGTGGCTCTTTCTGTGGACTAAGAGACAGACAGACAGAGTTTTCAGGTTCAAAACCTATACTTGCCAGAAGATGGTCATTCACTTCGGTAAAAAAAAAAAAAAAAAAAAAAAAAAAAAAGGCTTTTTATTTTTTCCCCCTGCCTGGGTAACCTGTCTCCTGCCTGTTTCAAAGTGAAAAAAGGGAAAAATCTTTTTTGGAGGGAAAAAGACCAAAATGCTGGCAGGTGGACTCCGTGGAAGGTGGATGGGGAGTTGCTCCTGCCCTGGCACTAGAGCCCCAGCTGCTGTTCCAGGTGCTCTCTGATAACAGAGATCTCCGTGTGTCGTGTCATGACACTGTCTCCAGGACTGACCCTCAGGATAATGAGGATTCAAAACGAGGCAGGTGATACTGCCTTCAAAAGTAAATCCAGGGAGGTTTGGCGGTATGTCAGAGGGTTAAGGGCTTGTGGCGCTCACGAATAGAGGGGACAGGTGGAAGGATTTGGGGTCTGGCCCCCAGACCGCCACCTGCAGGGGAGTCGCTTTACAGGGGGTGAAGCAGGTCTTTAGGAGCTCTATCTTTCTCTCCCACCCTGTATTTCCTCTGCTCTCTCCTTTTGTGTCTGTCAGATGCAAGGTCAGTAACAACAACAACAACAACAAAAACAATAACCACCACAGTGACCAAGCAACAAGGGCAGCGAAAGGGGAACAAATGGAGTGCAGGAGCTGTGGATTATTCGTGGCGTAGGCACTCAGCTGTGGCAATAACCCCTTGAGGCAATCAATCCATACATGAAGATGTAATACAGGTAACAGAGACGTATATGTCCCTGTGTGTTTCCACTGAGTTAATGTAAATGCACTTTTATTGACTTCTTCATTTATTTATTACCTTGCCACGAGAATTTCTTTTCATTGCTAAAAAAAAGTGTCCCATCAAGGGTACCAGGTGGTGCCACACCCAGTTAAGCACTCATGTTACAATGCAGGAGGACTGGGCTTCAACACCCTGGTTCCCACATGCCAGGGGAAATCTTTACAAGTGGTGCGGAAGTGCTGCAGTTGTCTCTCTCTGTGTCTCAAACTCTCTCTACCTCCCTTCCCTCTCAATTCCTGTCTATTTATTCCAGTGAATAATCAAGAAAATAGAAAGTAAAAAAAGAAAAAGGAAAAGGAAATATTCCACGACTTCAAATGGGTTAATCAGGACAATGCTTTCCTTGTTAAGATCCTCACAGCATTCCATATGCAGAAAGGCAAAGATGCCATGTATTTTTTAACCCAGTTTTTATATTTATTTATTTATTTATTTAGGTGCTTATTCATTTTTGTTATTGATGAATTAATGTTTTACATTTTACATTGACTAGGGATCTGACACCAGCGGACTCCAGTACCCCTATATGGTACTCTGCCTCTACAAAACCCATCCATTGACCTGTCCATCCATCCATCCATCCACCCATACATCTATCCATCCATTCATACATACATACATACATACATCCATCCATCCATCCATCCATCCACCAGTCAACCAAGCTAAGTACAAAAGGAGATCTCTCCTTGAATGGTGAGGAGAAACAACGATGCATAGGTAGGTTGCAAAGGCCCAGTTTGGCTGAATAGGGCAGAGGGGCTGAACCAGGGAATGTGTTGGGGCGTGTGGGTTTGGGTGGGATGAGCCGGAGACCCTGTGAGCTGGGTCACATTAGGGGCAGGCAGGGGGTGGAAGGGGTTGCGAACAGCTGTCACTGGAGAAGCATCACAAGTGCTGGAGCTGGTGAGCAGGGCACCTGGAAGAGAGGACAGACAAAGGAGAGAAGCAAAGTGCGGAGGAGAGGAGAGGGGAGAGGATGGTGAGGACAGGAGAGGACAGGAGAGGACAGGATTAGAGGGGACCTGAGAAACCTACCTGGACAAAGGCAGCATACGGACATCCAGGAAGGCAGGCAGGCATGCAGGCAGCTCTGGCCTGGGCTCCCAGGATCACGGGCGCACCTCCACCTGTCTTCTCTTGGCTGCCAGCCCTGAGGTCCCTCGTCGGTCAGCACTGTCTTCCCATCCTTCCGTCCCTCTGTGCCAGGGCCCAGGCGTCTGGGCGCTGTTGCCTGACCTAGTGGCAGGGCAGTTGGGCTGCCCAGTGCCAGTGTGGCCAGCACAGATTGCCAGGGGCTAGGACATCACAGAGGGCTCATGTGGTTGCTAGGCCATGGGGACCCCGCCCATCCAGTTGACCAGCAGCCATGACCCCCACGCTGAACTTGACCTGAGGGGTGGTGGCCAGCCACCAGAGCCAGAGCCCCAGGCCAAAGCAGGTGCTGGTCGGCCGGGCCAAGGGGCTATGTGCAGATTGGTGTGTGTCTGGGCATGGGGCTGGCATCTGACAGTCCAGGGCGGGGGACCAAGGTCCGCCAGGCCCCTGTCCCACCATGTGCACTGACACACAGTCTTGCTGACTGACTGACAGTCCCCGCCCCAGAGATACCCACACCAAGTCCCTGGGTGCCCTGAGCTGCCCCTGAGGGTTGGTGGGTGCCTGCCTGGACACATGCCTCCGTAATGGAGGCCTCTATTAATCCCGTTGCCTACTGACAGCTGCCCTCCTGCCCCTCCTCCTCCTCCTACGCCTTCTCCTCCTCCTCTTCCTACTCTTCCTCCTCCTCTTTCTCCTCCTCCTCCTCCACCCCCTCCTCCTCTTCCTCATCCTCAGATGGACTCACTCAGGGCCCTTGGCCTAGGCAAGCCAGGGCTGCTGCTCTGGCTTCTGCAGCTTCTATCCAGTGGGGGGGTGTAGGAATCTGTTCCTGTCAGTCCCTGATTCCTGGGACCTTCCATGCCTCCAGCTGCCCCCACTCTCTAGTCCTGACCCCTCCTCAAGGATGCCCCCTTTCCCCTTACCCTCTGTCCCCCAGCTCCCAACTAACATCTACTGTGTTCCTCCCTGCGCTACTTTACTGCCACCCTGCTTCTGCCCTTCAGCCCTGAGGGCCCAAGGCCAGCCCAGCTGCCATCTCACCATACAGCAGGGGGACCTGCCCTAACGCCCTGCCAAAACACCCACACACACAGCCCTGCACACACTCCTGGGCTCCCCTGCCTGCAGCCTGCCTCTCAAACAGTCTCCTTCTGCCCCCTAGCCCCCTAACAGCCTCTGCCACGGACCCCCACAGACACCTGGGCATGAGCAGTGCAGACATGCAAACAGCTCCCCTCCCCCCCACTCCAGTTGCTCCAAGGTTGTCAAGAGTCTTTTTTTCATGCTGTAGGGGAGGGAGTTGAGACAGTCCAATGTCCTGGGGAGCAAGAACTGCAAACAGTCCATCTACAATGCAACATTTGGGTCTCAGGCCGCCCAATCCCTAGTGCGCTGTGCAGACCTTTGACTGGCAAAAACACCCCATCTGAGTGTGAGATCTGGCTGGGCTAGTGGCTCTTTCTGTGGACTAAGAGACAGACAGACAGAGTTTTCAGGTTCAAAACCTATACTTGCCAGAAGATGGTCATTCACTTCGGTAAAAAAAAAAAAAAAAAAAAAAAAAAAAAAAGGCTTTTTATTTTTTTCCCCCTGCCTGGGTAACCTGTCTCCTGCCTGTTTCAAAGTGAAAAAAGGGAAAAATCTTTTTTGGAGGGAAAAAGACCAAAATGATGGCAGGTGGACTCCGTGGAAGGTGGATGGGGAGTTGCTCCTGCCCTGGCACTAGAGCCCCAGCTGCTGTTCCAGGTGCTCTCTGATAACAGAGATCTCCGTGTGTCGTGTCATGACACTGTCTCCAGGACTGACCCTCAGGATAATGAGGATTCAAAACGAGGCAGGTGATACTGCCTTCAAAAGTAAATCCAGGGAGGTTTGGCGGTATGTCAGAGGGTTAAGGGCTTGTGGCGCTCACGAATAGAGGGGACAGGTGGAAGGATTTGGGGTCTGGCCCCCAGACCGCCACCTGCAGGGGAGTCGCTTTACAGGGGGTGAAGCAGGTCTTTAGGAGCTCTATCTTTCTCTCCCACCCTGTATTTCCTCTGCTCTCTCCTTTTGTGTCTGTCAGATGCAAGGTCAGTAACAACAACAACAACAACAAAAACAATAACCACCACAGTGACCAAGCAACAAGGGCAGCGAAAGGGGAACAAATGGAGTGCAGGAGCTGTGGATTATTCGTGGCGTAGGCACTCAGCTGTGGCAATAACCCCTTGAGGCAATCAATCCATACATGAAGATGTAATACAGGTAACAGAGACGTATATGTCCCTGTGTGTTTCCACTGAGTTAATGTAAATGCACTTTTATTGACTTCTTCATTTATTTATTACCTTGCCACGAGAATTTCTTTTCATTGCTAAAAAAAAGTGTCCCATCAAGGGTACCAGGTGGTGCCACACCCAGTTAAGCACTCATGTTACAATGCAGGAGGACTGGGCTTCAACACCCTGGTTCCCACATGCCAGGGGAAATCTTTACAAGTGGTGCGGAAGTGCTGCAGTTGTCTCTCTCTGTGTCTCAAACTCTCTCTACCTCCCTTCCCTCTCAATTCCTGTCTATTTATTCCAGTGAATAATCAAGAAAATAGAAAGTAAAAAAAGAAAAAGGAAAAGGAAATATTCCACGACTTCAAATGGGTTAATCAGGACAATGCTTTCCTTGTTAAGATCCTCACAGCATTCCATATGCAGAAAGGCAAAGACGCCATGTATTTTTTAACCCAGTTTTTATATTTATTTATTTATTTATTTAGGTGCTTATTCATTTTTGTTATTGATGAATTAATGTTTTACATTTGACATTGACTAGGGATCTGACACCAGCGGACTCCAGTACCCCTATATGGTACTCTGCCTCTACAAAACCGATCCATTGACCTGTCCATCCATCCATCCATCCACCCATACATCTATCCATCCATTCATACATACATACATACATCCATCCATCCATCCATCCATCCATCCACCAGTCAACCAAGCTAAGTACAAAAGGAGATCTCTCCTTGAATGGTGAGGAGAAACAACGATGCATAGGTAGGTTGCAAAGGCCCAGTTTGGCTGAATAGGGCAGAGGGGCTGAACCAGGCAATGTGTTGGGGCGTGTGGGTTTGGGTGGGATGAGCCGGAGACCCTGTGAGCTGGGTCACATTAGGGGCAGGCAGGGGGTGGAAGGGGTTGCGAACAGCTGTCACTGGAGAAGCATCACAAGTGCTGGAGCTGGTGAGCAGGGCACCTGGAAGAGAGGACAGACAAAGGAGAGAAGCAAAGTGCGGAGGAGAGGAGAGGGGAGAGGATGGTGAGGACAGGAGAGGACAGGAGAGGACAGGATTAGAGGGGACCTGAGAAACCTACCTGGACAAAGGCAGCATACGGACATCCAGGAAGGCAGGCAGGCATGCAGGCAGCTCTGGCCTGGGCTCCCAGGATCCCGGGCGCACCTCCACCTGTCTTCTCTTGGCTGCCAGCCCTGAGGTCCCTCGTCGATCAGCACTGTCTTCCCGTCCTTCCGTCCCTCTGTGCCAGGGCCCAGGCGTCTGGGCGCTGTTGCCTGACCTAGTGGCAGGGCAGTTGGGCTGCCCAGTGCCAGTGTGGCCAGCACAGATTGCCAGGGGCTAGGACATCACAGAGGGCTCATGTGGTTGCTAGGCCATGGGGACCCCGCCCATCCAGTTGACCAGCAGCCATGACCCCCACGCTGAACTTGACCTGAGGGGTGGTGGCCAGCCACCAGAGCCAGAGCCCCAGGCCAAAGCAGGTGCTGGTCGGCCGGGCCAAGGGGCTATGTGCAGATTGGTGTGTGTCTGGGCATGGGGCTGGCATCTGACAGTCCAGGGCGGGGGACCAAGGTCCGCCAGGCACCTGTCCCACCATGTGCACTGACACACAGTCTTGCTGACTGACTGACAGTCCCCGCCCCAGAGATACCCACACCAAGTCCCTGGGTGCCCTGAGCTGCCCCTGAGGGTTGGTGGGTGCCTGCCTGGACACATGCCTCCGTAATGGAGGCCTCTATTAATCCCGTTGCCTACTGACAGCTGCCCTCCTGCCCCTCCTCCTCCTCCTACGCCTTCTCCTCCTCCTCTTCCTACTCTTCCTCCTCCTCTTTCTCCTCCTCCTCCTCTACCCCCTCCTCCTCTTCCTCATCCTCAGATGGACTCACTCAGGGCCCTTGGCCTAGGCAAGCCAGGGCTGCTGCTCTGGCTTCTGCAGCTTCTATCCAGTGGGGGGGTGTAGGAATCTGTTCCTGTCAGTCCCTGATTCCTGGGACCTTCCATGCCTCCAGCTGCCCCCACTCTCTAGTCCTGACCCCTCCTCAAGGATGCCCCCTTTCCCCTTACCCTCTGTCCCCCAGCTCCCAACTAACATCTACTGTGTTCCTCCCTGCGCTACTTTACTGCCACCCTGCTTCTGCCCTTCAGCCCTGAGAGCCCAAGGCCAGCCCAGCTGCCATCTCACCATACAGCAGGGGGACCTGCCCTAACGCCCTGCCACCACACCCACACACACAGCCCTGCACACACTCCTGGGCTCCCCTGCCTGCAGCCTGCCTCTCAAACAGTCTCCTTCTGCCCCCTAGCCCCCTAACAGCCTCTGCCACGGACCCCCACAGACACCTGGGCATGAGCAGTGCAGACATGCAAACAGCTCCCCTCCCCCCCACTCCAGTTGCTCCAAGGTTGTCAAGAGTCTTTTTTTCATGCTGTAGGGGAGGGAGTTGAGACAGTCCAATGTCCTGGGGAGCAAGAACTGCAAACAGTCCATCTACAATGCAACATTTGGGTCTCAGGCCGCCCAATCCCTAGTGCGCTGTGCAGACCTTTGACTGGCAAAAACACCCCATCTGAGTGTGAGATCTGGCTGGGCTAGTGGCTCTTTCTGTGGACTAAGAGACAGACAGACAGAGTTTTCAGGTTCAAAACCTATACTTGCCAGAAGATGGTCATTCACTTCGGTAAAAAAAAAAAAAAAAAAAAAAAAAAAAAAAAAAAAAAAGGCTTTTTATTTTTTTCCCCCTGCCTGGGTAACCTGTCTCCTGCCTGTTTCAAAGTGAAAAAAGGGAAAAATCTTTTTTGGAGGGAAAAAGACCAAAATGCTGGCAGGTGGACTCCGTGGAAGGTGGATGGGGAGTTGCTCCTGCCCTGGCACTAGAGCCCCAGCTGCTGTTCCAGGTGCTCTCTGATAACAGAGATCTCCGTGTGTCGTGTCATGACACTGTCTCCAGGACTGACCCTCAGGATAATGAGGATTCAAAACGAGGCAGGTGATACTGCCTTCAAAAGTAAATCCAGGGAGGTTTGGCGGTATGTCAGAGGGTTAAGGGCTTGTGGCGCTCACGAATAGAGGGGACAGGTGGAAGGATTTGGGGTCTGGCCCCCAGACCGCCACCTGCAGGGGAGTCGCTTTACAGGGGGTGAAGCGGGTCTTTAGGAGCTCTATCTTTCTCTCCCACCCTGTATTTCCTCTGCTCTCTCCTTTTGTGTCTGTCAGATGCAAGGTCAGTAACAACAACAACAACAACAAAAACAATAACCACCACAGTGACCAAGCAACAAGGGCAGCGAAAGGGGAACAAATGGAGTGCAGGAGCTGTGGATTATTCGTGGCGTAGGCACTCAGCTGTGGCAATAACCCCTTGAGGCAATCAATCCATACATGAAGATGTAATACAGGTAACAGAGACGTATATGTCCCTGTGTGTTTCCACTGAGTTAATGTAAATGCACTTTTATTGACTTCTTCATTTATTTATTACCTTGCCACGAGAATTTCTTTTCATTGCTAAAAAAAAGTGTCCCATCAAGGGTACCAGATGGTGCCACACCCAGTTAAGCACTCATGTTACAATGCAGGAGGACTGGGCTTCAACACCCTGGTTCCCACATGCCAGGGGAAATCTTTACAAGTGGTGCGGAAGTGCTGCAGTTGTCTCTCTCTGTGTCTCAAACTCTCTCTACCTCCCTTCCCTCTCAATTCCTGTCTATTTATTCCAGTGAATAATCAAGAAAATAGAAAGTAAAAAAAGAAAAAGGAAAAGGAAATATTCCACGACTTCAAATGGGTTAATCAGGACAATGCTTTCCTTGTTAAGATCCTCACAGCATTCCATATGCAGAAAGGCAAAGACGCCATGTATTTTTTAACCCAGTTTTTATATTTATTTATTTATTTATTTAGGTGCTTATTCATTTTTGTTATTGATGAATTAATGTTTTACATTTGACATTGACTAGGGATCTGACACCAGCGGACTCCAGTACCCCTATATGGTACTCTGCCTCTACAAAACCGATCCATTGACCTGTCCATCCATCCATCCATCCACCCATACATCTATCCATCCATTCATACATACATACATACATCCATCCATCCATCCATCCATCCATCCACCAGTCAACCAAGCTAAGTACAAAAGGAGATCTCTCCTTGAATGGTGAGGAGAAACAACGATGCATAGGTAGGTTGCAAAGGCCCAGTTTGGCTGAATAGGGCAGAGGGGCTGAACCAGGCAATGTGTTGGGGCGTGTGGGTTTGGGTGGGATGAGCCGGAGACCCTGTGAGCTGGGTCACATTAGGGGCAGGCAGGGGGTGGAAGGGGTTGCGAACAGCTGTCACTGGAGAAGCATCACAAGTGCTGGAGCTGGTGAGCAGGGCACCTGGAAGAGAGGACAGACAAAGGAGAGAAGCAAAGTGCGGAGGAGAGGAGAGGGGAGAGGATGGTGAGGACAGGAGAGGACAGGAGAGGACAGGATTAGAGGGGACCTGAGAAACCTACCTGGACAAAGGCAGCATACGGACATCCAGGAAGGCAGGCAGGCATGCAGGCAGCTCTGGCCTGGGCTCCCAGGATCCCGGGCGCACCTCCACCTGTCTTCTCTTGGCTGCCAGCCCTGAGGTCCCTCGTCGATCAGCACTGTCTTCCCATCCTTCCGTCCCTCTGTGCCAGGGCCCAGGCGTCTGGGCGCTGTTGCCTGACCTAGTGGCAGGGCAGTTGGGCTGCCCAGTGCCAGTGTGGCCAGCACAGATTGCCAGGGGCTAGGACATCACAGAGGGCTCATGTGGTTGCTAGGCCATGGGGACCCCGCCCATCCAGTTGACCAGCAGCCATGACCCCCACGCTGAACTTGACCTGAGGGGTGGTGGCCAGCCACCAGAGCCAGAGCCCCAGGCCAAAGCAGGTGCTGGTCGGCCGGGCCAAGGGGCTATGTGCAGATTGGTGTGTGTCTGGGCATGGGGCTGGCATCTGACAGTCCAGGGCGGGGGACCAAGGTCCGCCAGGCACCTGTCCCACCATGTGCACTGACACACAGTCTTGCTGACTGACTGACAGTCCCCGCCCCAGAGATACCCACACCAAGTCCCTGGGTGCCCTGAGCTGCCCCTGAGGGTTGGTGGGTGCCTGCCTGGACACATGCCTCCGTAATGGAGGCCTCTATTAATCCCGTTGCCTACTGACAGCTGCCCTCCTGCCCCTCCTCCTCCTCCTACGCCTTCTCCTCCTCCTCTTCCTACTCTTCCTCCTCCTCTTTCTCCTCCTCCTCCTCTACCCCCTCCTCCTCTTCCTCATCCTCAGATGGACTCACTCAGGGCCCTTGGCCTAGGCAAGCCAGGGCTGCTGCTCTGGCTTCTGCAGCTTCTATCCAGTGGGGGGGTGTAGGAATCTGTTCCTGTCAGTCCCTGATTCCTGGGACCTTCCATGCCTCCAGCTGCCCCCACTCTCTAGTCCTGACCCCTCCTCAAGGATGCCCCCTTTCCCCTTACCCTCTGTCCCCCAGCTCCCAACTAACATCTACTGTGTTCCTCCCTGCGCTACTTTACTGCCACCCTGCTTCTGCCCTTCAGCCCTGAGGGCCCAAGGCCAGCCCAGCTGCCATCTCACCATACAGCAGGGGGACCTGCCCTAACGCCCTGCCACCACACCCACACACACAGCCCTGCACACACTCCTGGGCTCCCCTGCCTGCAGCCTGCCTCTCAAACAGTCTCCTTCTGCCCCCTAGCCCCCTTACAGCCTCTGCCACGGACCCCCACAGACACCTGGGCATGAGCAGTGCAGACATGCAAACAGCTCCCCTCCCCCCCACTCCAAATGCTCCAAGGTTGTCAAGAGTCTTTTTTTCATGCTGTAGGGGAGGGAGTTGAGACAGTCCAATGTCCTGGGGAGCAAGAACTGCAAACAGTCCATCTACAATGTAACATTTGGGTCTCAGGCCGCCCAATCCCTAGTGCGCTGTGCAGACCTTTGACTGGCAAAAACACCCCATCTGAGTGTGAGATCTGGCTGGGCTAGTGGCTCTTTCTGTGGACTAAGAGACAGACAGACAGAGTTTTCAGGTTCAAAACCTATACTTCCCAGAAGATGGTCATTCACTTCGGTAAAAAAAAAAAAAAAAAAAAAAAAAAAAAAAGGCTTTTTATTTTTTTTCCCCCTGCCTGGGTAACCTGTCTCCTGCCTGTTTCAAAGTGAAAAAAGGGAAAAATCTTTTTTGGAGGGAAAAGGACCAAAATGCTGGCAGGTGGACTCCGTGGAAGGTGGATGGGGAGTTGCTCCTGCCCTGGCACTAGAGCCCCAGCTGCTGTTCCAGGTGCTCTCTGATAACAGAGATCTCCATGTGTTGTGTCATGACACTGTCTCCAGGACTGACCCTCAGGATAATGAGGATTCAAAACGAGGCAGGTGATACTGCCTTCAAAAGTAAATCCAGGGAGGTTTGGCGGTATGTCAGAGGGTTAAGGGCTTGTGGCGCTCACGAATAGAGGGGACAGGTGGAAGGATTTGGGGTCTGGCCCCCAGACCACCACCTGCAGGGGAGTCGCTTTACAGGGGGTGAAGCAGGTCTTTAGGAGCTCTATCTTTCTCTCCCACCCTGTATTTCCTCTGCTCTCTCCTTTTGTGTCTGTCAGATGCAAGGTCAGTAACAACAACAACAACAACAAAAACAATAACCACCACAGTGACCAAGCAACAAGGGCAGCGAAAGGGGAACAAATGGAGTGCAGGAGCTGTGGATTATTCGTGGCGTAGGCACTCAGCTGTGGCAATAACCCCTTGAGGCAATCAATCCATACATGAAGATGTAATACAGGTAACAGAGACATATATGTCCCTGTGTGTTTCCACTGAGTTAATGTAAATGCACTTTTATTGACTTCTTCATTTATTTATTACCTTGCCACGAGAATTTCTTTTCATTGCTAAAAAAAAGTGTCCCATCAAGGGTACCAGGTGGTGCCACACCCAGTTAAGCACTCATGTTACAATGCAGGAGGACTGGGCTTCAACACCCTGGTTCCCACATGCCAGGGGAAATCTTTACAAGTGCTGCAGTTGTCTCTCTCTGTGTCTCAAACTCTCTCTACCTCCCTTCCCTCTCAATTCCTGTCTATTTATTCCAGTGAATAATCAAGAAAATAGAAAGTAAAAAAAGAAAAAGGAAAAGGAAATATTCCACGACTTCAAATGGGTTAATCAGGACAATGCTTTCCTTGTTAAGATCCTCACAGCATTCCATATGCAGAAAGGCAAAGATGCCATGTATTTTTTAACCCAGTTTTTATATTTATTTATTTATTTATTTATTTAGGTGCTTATTCATTTTTGTTATTGATGAATTAATGTTTTACATTTTACATTGACTAGGGATCTGACACCAGCGGACTCCAGTACCCCTATATGGTACTCTGCCTCTACAAAACCCATCCATTGACCTGTCCATCCATCCATCCATCCACCCATACATCTATCCATCCATTCATACATACATACATACATACATACATACATCCATCCATCCACCAGTCAACCAAGCTAAGTACAAAAGGAGATCTCTCCTTGAATGGTGAGGAGAAACAACGATGCATAGGTAGGTTGCAAAGGCCCAGTTTGGCTGAATAGGGCAGAGGGGCTGAACCAGGGAATGTGTTGGGGCGTGTGGGTTTGGGTGGGATGAGCCGGAGACCCTGTGAGCTGGGTCACATTAGGGGCAGGCAGGGGGTGGAAGGGGTTGCGAACAGCTGTCACTGGAGAAGCATCACAAGTGCTGGAGCTGGTGAGCAGGGCACCTGGAAGAGAGGACAGACAAAGGAGAGAAGCAAAGTGCGGAGGAGAGGAGAGGGGAGAGGATGGTGAGGACAGGAGAGGACAGGAGAGGACAGGATTAGAGGGGACCTGAGAAACCTACCTGGACAAAGGCAGCATACGGACATCCAGGAAGGCAGGCAGGCATGCAGGCAGCTCTGGCCTGGGCTCCCAGGATCCCGGGCGCACCTCCACCTGTCTTCTCCTGGCTGCCAGCCCTGACGTCCCTCGTCGGTCAGCACTGTCTTCCCATCCTTCCGTCCCTCACTGCCAGGGCCCAGGCGTCTGGGCGCTGTTGCCTGACCTAGTGGCAGGGCAGTTGGGCTGCCCAGTGCCAGTGTGGCCAGCACAGATTGCCAGGGGCTAGGACATCACAGAGGGCTCATGTGGTTGCTAGGCCATGGGGACCCCGCCCATCCAGTTGACCAGCAGCCATGACCCCCACGCTGAACTTGACCTGAGGGGTGGTGGCCAGCCACCAGAGCCAGAGCCCCAGGCCAAAGCAGGTGCTGGTCGGCCGGGCCAAGGGGCTATGTGCAGATTGGTGTGTGTCTGGGCATGGGGCTGGCATCTGACAGTCCAGGGCGGGGGACCAAGGTCCGCCAGGCCCCTGTCCCACCATGTGCACTGACACACAGTCTTGCTGACTGACTGACAGTCCCCGCCCCAGAGATACCCACACCAAGTCCCTGGGTGCCCTGAGCTGCCCCTGAGGGTGGGTGGGTGCCTGCCTGGACACATGCCTCCGTAATGGAGGCCTCTATTAATCCCGTTGCCTACTGACAGCTGCCCTCCTGCCCCTCCTTCTCCTCCTACGCCTCCTCCTCCTCCTCTTCCTACTCTTCCTCCTCCTCTTTCTCCTCCTCCTCCTCCACCCCCTCCTCCTCTTCCTCATCCTCAGATGGACTCACTCAGGGCCCTTGGCCTAGGCAAGCCAGGGCTGCTGCTCTGGCTTCTGCAGCTTCTATCCAGTGGGGGGGTGTAGGAATCTGTTCCTGTCAGTCCCTGATTCCTGGGACCTTCCATGCCTCCAGCTGCCCCCACTCTCTAGTCCTGACCCCTCCTCAAGGATGCCCCCTTTCCCCTTACCCTCTGTCCCCCAGCTCCCAACTAACATCTACTGTGTTCCTCCCTGCGCTACTTTACTGCCACCCTGCTTCTGCCCTTCAGCCCTGAGGGCCCAGGGCCAGCCCAGCTGCCATCTCACCATCCAGCAGGGGGACCTGCCCTAACTCCCTGCCACCACACCCACACACACAGCCCTGCACACACTCCTGGGCTCCCCTGCCTGCAGCCTGCCTCTCAAACAGTCTCCTTCTGCCCCCTAGCCCCCTTACAGCCTCTGCCACGGACCCCCACAGACACCTGGGCATGAGCAGTGCAGACATGCAAACAGCTCCCCTCGCCCCCACTCCAGTTGCTCCAAGGTTGTCAAGAGTCTTTTTTTCATGCTGTAGGGGAGGGAGTTGAGACAGTCCAATGTCCTGGGGAGCAAGAACTGCAAACAGTCCATCTACAATGTAACATTTGGGTCTCAGGCCGCCCAATCCCTAGTGCGCTGTGCAGACCTTTGACTGGCAAAAACACCCCATCTGAGCGTGAGATCTGGCTGGGCTAGTGGCTCTTTCTGTGGACTAAGAGACAGACAGACAGAGTTTTCAGGTTCAAAACCTATACTTGCCAGAAGATGGTCATTCACTTGGGTAAAAAAAAAAAAAAAAAAAAAAAAAAAAAAAAAAGGCTTTTTATTTTTTTTCCTCCTGCCTGGGTAACCTGTCTCCTGCCTGTTTCAAAGTGAAAAAAGGGAAAAATCTTTTTTGGAGCGAAAAGGACCAAAATGCAGGCAGGTGGACTCCGTGGAAGGTGGATGGGGAGTTGCTCCTGCCCTGGCACTAGAGCCCCAGCTGCTGTTCCAGGTGCTCTCTGATAACAGAGATCTCCGTGTGTCGTGTCATGACACTGTCTCCAGGACTGACCCTCAGGATAATGAGGATTCAAAACGAGGCAGGTGATACTGCCTTCAAAAGTAAATCCAGGGAGGTTTGGCGGTATGTCAGAGGGTTAAGGGCTTGTGGCGCTCACGAATAGAGGGGACAGGTGGAAGGATTTGGGGTCTGGCCCCCAGACCGCCACCTGCAGGGGAGTCGCTTTACAGGGGGTGAAGCAGGTCTTTAGGAGCTCTATCTTTCTCTCCCACCCTGTATTTCCTCTGCTCTCTCCTTTTGTGTCTGTCAGATGCAAGGTCAGTAACAACAACAACAACAACAAAAACAATAACCACCACAGTGACCAAGCAACAAGGGCAGCGAAAGGGGAACAAATGGAGTGCAGGAGCTGTGGATTATTCGTGGCGTAGGCACTCAGCTGTGGCAATAACCCCTTGAGGCAATCAATCCATACATGAAGATGTAATACAGGTAACAGAGACGTATATGTCCCTGTGTGTTTCCACTGAGTTAATGTAAATGCACTTTTATTGACTTCTTCATTTATTTATTACCTTGCCACGAGAATTTCTTTTCATTGCTAAAAAAAAGTGTCCCATCAAGGGTACCAGGTGGTGCCACACCCAGTTAAGCACTCATGTTACAATGCAGGAGGACTGGGCTTCAACACCCTGGTTCCCACATGCCAGGGGAAATCTTTACAAGTGGTGCGGAAGTGCTGCAGTTGTCTCTCTCTGTGTCTCAAACTCTCTCTACCTCCCTTCCCTCTCAATTCCTGTCTATTTATTCCAGTGAATAATCAAGAAAATATAAAGTAAAAAAAGAAAAAGGAAAAGGAAATATTCCACGACTTCAAATGGGTTAATCAGGACAATGCTTTCCTTGTTAAGATCCTCACAGCATTCCATATGCAGAAAGGCAAAGATGCCATGTATTTTTTAACCCAGTTTTTATATTTATTTATTTATTTATTTATTTAGGTGCTTATTCATTTTTGTTATTGATGAATTAATGTTTTACATTTTACATTGACTAGGGATCTGACACTAGCGGACTCCAGTACCCCTATATGGTACTCTGCCTCTACAAAACCCATCCATTGACCTGTCCATCCATCCATCCATCCACCCATACATCTATCCATCCATTCATACATACATACATACATACATCCATCCATCCATCCATCCATCCATCCACCAGTCAACCAAGCTAAGTACAAAAGGAGATCTCTCCTTGAATGGTGAGGAGAAACAACGATGCATAGGTAGGTTGCAAAGGCCCAGTTTGGCTGAATAGGGCAGAGGGGCTGAACCAGGGAATGTGTTGGGGCGTGTGGGTTTGGGTGGGATGAGCCGGAGACCCTGTGAGCTGGGTCACATTAGGGGCAGGCAGGGGGTGGAAGGGGTTGCGAACAGCTGTCACTGGAGAAGCATCACAAGTGCTGGAGCTGGTGAGCAGGGCACCTGGAAGAGAGGACAGACAAAGGAGAGAAGCAAAGTGCGGAGGAGAGGAGAGGGGAGAGGATGGTGAGGACAGGAGAGGACAGGAGAGGACAGGATTAGAGGGGACCTGAGAAACCTACCTGGACAAAGGCAGCATACGGACATCCAGGAAGGCAGGCAGGCATGCAGGCAGCTCTGGCCTGGGCTCCCAGGATCCCGGGCGCACCTCCACCTGTCTTCTCTTGGCTGCCAGCCCTGAGGTCCCTCGTCGGTCAGCACTGTCTTCCCATCCTTCCGTCCCTCACTGCCAGGGCCCAGGCGTCTGGGCGCTGTTGCCTGACCTAGTGGCAGGGCAGTTGGGCTGCCCAGTGCCAGTGTGGCCAGCACAGATTGCCAGGGGCTAGGACATCACAGAGGGCTCATGTGGTTGCTAGGCCATGGGGACCCCGCCCATCCAGTTGACCAGCAGCCATGACCCCCACGCTGAACTTGACCTGAGGGGTGGTGGCCAGCCACCAGAGCCAGAGCCCCAGGCCAAAGCAGGTGCTGGTCGGCCGGGCCAAGGGGCTATGTGCAGATTGGTGTGTGTCTGGGCATGGGGCTGGCATCTGACAGTCCAGGGCGGGGGACCAAGGTCCGCCAGGCCCCTGTCCCACCATGTGCACTGACACACAGTCTTGCTGACTGACTGACAGTCCCCGCCCCAGAGATACCCACACCAAGTCCCTGGGTGCCCTGAGCTGCCCCTGAGGGTGGGTGGGTGCCTGCCTGGACACATGCCTCCGTAATGGAGGCCTCTATTAAACCCGTTGCCTACTGACAGCTGCCCTCCTGCCCCTCCTTCTCCTCCTACGCCTCCATCTCCTCCTCTTCCTACTCTTCCTCCTCCTCTTTCTCCTCCTCCTCCTCCACCCCCTCCTCCTCTTCCTCATCCTCAGATGGACTCACTCAGGGCCCTTGGCCTAGGCAAGCCAGGGCTGCTGCTCTGGCTTCTGCAGCTTCTATCCAGTGGGGGGGTGTAGGAATCTGTTCCTGTCAGTCCCTGATTCCTGGGACCTTCCATGCCTCCAGCTGCCCCCACTCTCTAGTCCTGACCCCTCCTCAAGGATGCCCCCTTTCCCCTTACCCTCTGTCCCCCAGCTCCCAACTAACATCTACTGTGTTCCTCCCTGCGCTACTTTACTGCCACCCTGCTTCTGCCCTTCAGCCCTGAGGGCCCAGGGCCAGCCCAGCTGCCATCTCACCATCCAGCAGGGGGACCTGCCCTAACTCCCTGCCACCACACCCACACACACAGCCCTGCACACACTCCTGGGCTCCCCTGCCTGCAGCCTGCCTCTCAAACAGTCTCCTTCTGCCCCCTAGCCCCCTTACAGCCTCTGCCACGGACCCCCACAGACACCTGGGCATGAGCAGTGCAGACATGCAAACAGCTCCCCTCGCCCCCACTCCAGTTGCTCCAAGGTTGTCAAGAGTCTTTTTTTCATGCTGTAGGGGAGGGAGTTGAGACAGTCCAATGTCCTGGGGAGCAAGAACTGCAAACAGTCCATCTACAATGTAACATTTGGGTCTCAGGCCGCCCAATCCCTAGTGCGCTGTGCAGACCTTTGACTGGCAAAAACACCCCATCTGAGCGTGAGATCTGGCTGGGCTAGTGGCTCTTTCTGTGGACTAAGAGACAGACAGACAGAGTTTTCAGGTTCAAAACCTATACTTGCCAGTAGATGGTCATTCACTTGGGTAAAAAAAAAAAAAAAAAAAAAAAAAAAAAAAAAAAAAAAAAAGGCTTTTTATTTTTTTTCCTCCTGCCTGGGTAACCTGTCTCCTGCCTGTTTCAAAGTGAAAAAAGGGAAAAATCTTTTTTGGAGCGAAAAGGACCAAAATGCAGGCAGGTGGACTCCGTGGAAGGTGGATGGGGAGTTGCTCCTGCCCTGGCACTAGAGCCCCAGCTGCTGTTCCAGGTGCTCTCTGATAACAGAGATCTCCGTGTGTCGTGTCATGACACTGTCTCCAGGACTGACCCTCAGGATAATGAGGATTCAAAACGAGGCAGGTGATACTGCCTTCAAAAGTAAATCCAGGGAGGTTTGGCGGTATGTCAGAGGGTTAAGGGCTTGTGGCGCTCACGAATAGAGGGGACAGGTGGAAGGATTTGGGGTCTGGCCCCCAGACCGCCACCTGCAGGGGAGTCGCTTTACAGGGGGTGAAGCGGGTCTTTAGGAGCTCTATCTTTCTCTCCCACCCTGTATTTCCTCTGCTCTCTCCTTTTGTGTCTGTCAGATGCAAGGTCAGTAACAACAACAACAACAACAACAAAAACAATAACCACCACAGTGACCAAGCAACAAGGGCAGCGAAAGGGGAACAAATGGAGTGCAGGAGCTGTGGATTATTCGTGGCGTAGGCACTCAGCTGTGGCAATAACCCCTTGAGGCAATCAATCCATACATGAAGATGTAATACAGGTAACAGAGACGTATATGTCCCTGTGTGTTTCCACTGAGTTAATGTAAATGCACTTTTATTGACTTCTTCATTTATTTATTACCTTGCCACGAGAATTTCTTTTCATTGCTAAAAAAAAGTGTCCCATCAAGGGTACCAGGTGGTGCCACACCCAGTTAAGCACTCATGTTACAATGCAGGAGGACTGGGCTTCAACACCCTGGTTCCCACATGCCAGGGGAAATCTTTACAAGTGGTGCGGAAGTGCTGCAGTTGTCTCTCTCTGTGTCTCAAACTCTCTCTACCTCCCTTCCCTCTCAATTCCTGTCTATTTATTCCAGTGAATAATCAAGAAAATAGAAAGTAAAAAAAGAAAAAGGAAAAGGAAATATTCCACGACTTCAAATGGGTTAATCAGGACAATGCTTTCCTTGTTAAGATCCTCACAGCATTCCATATGCAGAAAGGCAAAGATGCCATGTATTTTTTAACCCAGTTTTTATATTTATTTATTTATTTATTTATTTAGGTGCTTATTCATTTTTGTTATTGATGAATTAATGTTTTACATTTTACATTGACTAGGGATCTGACACTAGCGGACTCCAGTACCCCTATATGGTACTCTGCCTCTACAAAACCCATCCATTGACCTGTCCATCCATCCATCCATCCACCCATACATCTATCCATCCATTCATACATACATACATACATACATCCATCCATCCATCCATCCATCCACCAGTCAACCAAGCTAAGTACAAAAGGAGATCTCTCCTTGAATGGTGAGGAGAAACAACGATGCATAGGTAGGTTGCAAAGGCCCAGTTTGGCTGAATAGGGCAGAGGGGCTGAACCAGGGAATGTGTTGGGGCGTGTGGGTTTGGGTGGGATGAGCCGGAGACCCTGTGAGCTGGGTCACATTAGGGGCAGGCAGGGGGTGGAAGGGGTTGCGAACAGCTGTCACTGGAGAAGCATCACAAGTGCTGGAGCTGGTGAGCAGGGCACCTGGAAGAGAGGACAGACAAAGGAGAGAAGCAAAGTGCGGAGGAGAGGAGAGGGGAGAGGATGGTGAGGACAGGAGAGGACAGGAGAGGACAGGATTAGAGGGGACCTGAGAAACCTACCTGGACAAAGGCAGCATACGGACATCCAGGAAGGCAGGCAGGCATGCAGGCAGCTCTGGCCTGGGCTCCCAGGATCCCGGGCGCACCTCCACCTGTCTTCTCTTGGCTGCCAGCCCTGAGGTCCCTCGTCGGTCAGCACTGTCTTCCCATCCTTCCGTCCCTCACTGCCAGGGCCCAGGCGTCTGGGCGCTGTTGCCTGACCTAGTGGCAGGGCAGTTGGGCTGCCCAGTGCCAGTGTGGCCAGCACAGATTGCCAGGGGCTAGGACATCACAGAGGGCTCATGTGGTTGCTAGGCCATGGGGACCCCGCCCATCCAGTTGACCAGCAGCCATGACCCCCACGCTGAACTTGACCTGAGGGGTGGTGGCCAGCCACCAGAGCCAGAGCCCCAGGCCAAAGCAGGTGCTGGTCGGCCGGGCCAAGGGGCTATGTGCAGATTGGTGTGTGTCTGGGCATGGGGCTGGCATCTGACAGTCCAGGGCGGGGGACCAAGGTCCGCCAGGCCCCTGTCCCACCATGTGCACTGACACACAGTCTTGCTGACTGACTGACAGTCCCCGCCCCAGAGATACCCACACCAAGTCCCTGGGTGCCCTGAGCTGCCCCTGAGGGTGGGTGGGTGCCTGCCTGGACACATGCCTCCGTAATGGAGGCCTCTATTAATCCCGTTGCCTACTGACAGCTGCCCTCCTGCCCCTCCTTCTCCTCCTACGCCTCCATCTCCTCCTCTTCCTACTCTTCCTCCTCCTCTTTCTCCTCCTCCTCCTCCACCCCCTCCTCCTCTTCCTCATCCTCAGATGGACTCACTCAGGGCCCTTGGCCTAGGCAAGCCAGGGCTGCTGCTCTGGCTTCTGCAGCTTCTATCCAGTGGGGGGGTGTAGGAATCTGTTCCTGTCAGTCCCTGATTCCTGGGACCTTCCATGCCTCCAGCTGCCCCCACTCTCTAGTCCTGACCCCTCCTCAAGGATGCCCCCTTTCCCCTTACCCTCTGTCCCCCAGCTCCCAACTAACATCTACTGTGTTCCTCCCTGCGCTACTTTACTGCCACCCTGCTTCTGCCCTTCAGCCCTGAGGGCCCAGGGCCAGCCCAGCTGCCATCTCACCATCCAGCAGGGGGACCTGCCCTAACTCCCTGCCACCACACCCACACACACAGCCCTGCACACACTCCTGGGCTCCCCTGCCTGCAGCCTGCCTCTCAAACAGTCTCCTTCTGCCCCCTAGCCCCCTTACAGCCTCTGCCACGGACCCCCACAGACACCTGGGCATGAGCAGTGCAGACATGCAAACAGCTCCCCTCGCCCCCACTCCAGTTGCTCCAAGGTTGTCAAGAGTCTTTTTTTCATGCTGTAGGGGAGGGAGTTGAGACAGTCCAATGTCCTGGGGAGCAAGAACTGCAAACAGTCCATCTACAATGTAACATTTGGGTCTCAGGCCGCCCAATCCCTAGTGCGCTGTGCAGACCTTTGACTGGCAAAAACACCCCATCTGAGCGTGAGATCTGGCTGGGCTAGTGGCTCTTTCTGTGGACTAAGAGACAGACAGACAGAGTTTTCAGGTTCAAAACCTATACTTGCCAGAAGATGGTCATTCACTTGGGTAAAAAAAAAAAAAAAAAAAAAAGGCTTTTTATTTTTTTTCCTCCTGCCTGGGTAACCTGTCTCCTGCCTGTTTCAAAGTGAAAAAAGGGAAAAATCTTTTTTGGAGCGAAAAGGACCAAAATGCAGGCAGGTGGACTCCGTGGAAGGTGGATGGGGAGTTGCTCCTGCCCTGGCACTAGAGCCCCAGCTGCTGTTCCAGGTGCTCTCTGATAACAGAGATCTCCGTGTGTCGTGTCATGACACTGTCTCCAGGACTGACCCTCAGGATAATGAGGATTCAAAACGAGGCAGGTGATACTGCCTTCAAAAGTAAATCCAGGGAGGTTTGGCGGTATGTCAGAGGGTTAAGGGCTTGTGGCGCTCACGAATAGAGGGGACAGGTGGAAGGATTTGGGGTCTGGCCCCCAGACCGCCACCTGCAGGGGAGTCGCTTTACAGGGGGTGAAGCGGGTCTTTAGGAGCTCTATCTTTCTCTCCCACCCTGTATTTCCTCTGCTCTCTCCTTTTGTGTCTGTCAGATGCAAGGTCAGTAACAACAACAACAACAACAACAAAAACAATAACCACCACAGTGACCAAGCAACAAGGGCAGCGAAAGGGGAACAAATGGAGTGCAGGAGCTGTGGATTATTCGTGGCGTAGGCACTCAGCTGTGGCAATAACCCCTTGAGGCAATCAATCCATACATGAAGATGTAATACAGGTAACAGAGACGTATATGTCCCTGTGTGTTTCCACTGAGTTAATGTAAATGCACTTTTATTGACTTCTTCATTTATTTATTACCTTGCCACGAGAATTTCTTTTCATTGCTAAAAAAAAGTGTCCCATCAAGGGTACCAGGTGGTGCCACACCCAGTTAAGCACTCATGTTACAATGCAGGAGGACTGGGCTTCAACACCCTGGTTCCCACATGCCAGGGGAAATCTTTACAAGTGGTGCGGAAGTGCTGCAGTTGTCTCTCTCTGTGTCTCAAACTCTCTCTACCTCCCTTCCCTCTCAATTCCTGTCTATTTATTCCAGTGAATAATCAAGAAAATAGAAAGTAAAAAAAGAAAAAGGAAAAGGAAATATTCCACGACTTCAAATGGGTTAATCAGGACAATGCTTTCCTTGTTAAGATCCTCACAGCATTCCATATGCAGAAAGGCAAAGATGCCATGTATTTTTTAACCCAGTTTTTATATTTATTTATTTATTTATTTATTTAGGTGCTTATTCATTTTTGTTATTGATGAATTAATGTTTTACATTTGACATTGACTAGGGATCTGACACTAGCGGACTCCAGTACCCCTATATGGTACTCTGCCTCTACAAAACCCATCCATTGACCTGTCCATCCATCCATCCATCCACCCATACATCTATCCATCCATTCATACATACATACATACATACATCCATCCATCCATCCATCCATCCACCAGTCAACCAAGCTAAGTACAAAAGGAGATCTCTCCTTGAATGGTGAGGAGAAACAACGATGCATAGGTAGGTTGCAAAGGCCCAGTTTGGCTGAATAGGGCAGAGGGGCTGAACCAGGGAATGTGTTGGGGCGTGTGGGTTTGGGTGGGATGAGCCGGAGACCCTGTGAGCTGGGTCACATTAGGGGCAGGCAGGGGGTGGAAGGGGTTGCGAACAGCTGTCACTGGAGAAGCATCACAAGTGCTGGAGCTGGTGAGCAGGGCACCTGGAAGAGAGGACAGACAAAGGAGAGAAGCAAAGTGCGGAGGAGAGGAGAGGGGAGAGGATGGTGAGGACAGGAGAGGACAGGAGAGGACAGGATTAGAGGGGACCTGAGAAACCTACCTGGACAAAGGCAGCATACGGACATCCAGGAAGGCAGGCAGGCATGCAGGCAGCTCTGGCCTGGGCTCCCAGGATCCCGGGCGCACCTCCACCTGTCTTCTCTTGGCTGCCAGCCCTGAGGTCCCTCGTCGGTCAGCACTGTCTTCCCATCCTTCCGTCCCTCACTGCCAGGGCCCAGGCGTCTGGGCGCTGTTGCCTGACCTAGTGGCAGGGCAGTTGGGCTGCCCAGTGCCAGTGTGGCCAGCACAGATTGCCAGGGGCTAGGACATCACAGAGGGCTCATGTGGTTGCTAGGCCATGGGGACCCCGCCCATCCAGTTGACCAGCAGCCATGACCCCCACGCTGAACTTGACCTGAGGGGTGGTGGCCAGCCACCAGAGCCAGAGCCCCAGGCCAAAGCAGGTGCTGGTCGGCCGGGCCAAGGGGCTATGTGCAGATTGGTGTGTGTCTGGGCATGGGGCTGGCATCTGACAGTCCAGGGCGGGGGACCAAGGTCCGCCAGGCCCCTGTCCCACCATGTGCACTGACACACAGTCTTGCTGACTGACTGACAGTCCCCGCCCCAGAGATACCCACACCAAGTCCCTGGGTGCCCTGAGCTGCCCCTGAGGGTGGGTGGGTGCCTGCCTGGACACATGCCTCCGTAATGGAGGCCTCTATTAATCCCGTTGCCTACTGACAGCTGCCCTCCTGCCCCTCCTTCTCCTCCTACGCCTCCATCTCCTCCTCTTCCTACTCTTCCTCCTCCTCTTTCTCCTCCTCCTCCTCCACCCCCTCCTCCTCTTCCTCATCCTCAGATGGACTCACTCAGGGCCCTTGGCCTAGGCAAGCCAGGGCTGCTGCTCTGGCTTCTGCAGCTTCTATCCAGTGGGGGGGTGTAGGAATCTGTTCCTGTCAGTCCCTGATTCCTGGGACCTTCCATGCCTCCAGCTGCCCCCACTCTCTAGTCCTGACCCCTCCTCAAGGATGCCCCCTTTCCCCTTACCCTCTGTCCCCCAGCTCCCAACTAACATCTACTGTGTTCCTCCCTGCGCTACTTTACTGCCACCCTGCTTCTGCCCTTCAGCCCTGAGGGCCCAGGGCCAGCCCAGCTGCCATCTCACCATCCAGCAGGGGGACCTGCCCTAACTCCCTGCCACCACACCCACACACACAGCCCTGCACACACTCCTGGGCTCCCCTGCCTGCAGCCTGCCTCTCAAACAGTCTCCTTCTGCCCCCTAGCCCCCTTACAGCCTCTGCCACGGACCCCCACAGACACCTGGGCATGAGCAGTGCAGACATGCAAACAGCTCCCCTCGCCCCCACTCCAGTTGCTCCAAGGTTGTCAAGAGTCTTTTTTTCATGCTGTAGGGGAGGGAGTTGAGACAGTCCAATGTCCTGGGGAGCAAGAACTGCAAACAGTCCATCTACAATGTAACATTTGGGTCTCAGGCCGCCCAATCCCTAGTGCGCTGTGCAGACCTTTGACTGGCAAAAACACCCCATCTGAGCGTGAGATCTGGCTGGGCTAGTGGCTCTTTCTGTGGACTAAGAGACAGACAGACAGAGTTTTCAGGTTCAAAACCTATACTTGCCAGAAGATGGTCATTCACTTGGGTAAAAAAAAAAAAAAAAAGGCTTTTTATTTTTTTTCCTCCTGCCTGGGTAACCTGTCTCCTGCCTGTTTCAAAGTGAAAAAAGGGAAAAATCTTTTTTGGAGCGAAAAGGACCAAAATGCAGGCAGGTGGACTCCGTGGAAGGTGGATGGGGAGTTGCTCCTGCCCTGGCACTAGAGCCCCAGCTGCTGTTCCAGGTGCTCTCTGATAACAGAGATCTCCGTGTGTCGTGTCATGACACTGTCTCCAGGACTGACCCTCAGGATAATGAGGATTCAAAACGAGGCAGGTGATACTGCCTTCAAAAGTAAATCCAGGGAGGTTTGGCGGTATGTCAGAGGGTTAAGGGCTTGTGGCGCTCACGAATAGAGGGGACAGGTGGAAGGATTTGGGGTCTGGCCCCCAGACCGCCACCTGCAGGGGAGTCGCTTTACAGGGGGTGAAGCGGGTCTTTAGGAGCTCTATCTTTCTCTCCCACCCTGTATTTCCTCTGCTCTCTCCTTTTGTGTCTGTCAGATGCAAGGTCAGTAACAACAACAACAACAACAAAAACAATAACCACCACAGTGACCAAGCAACAAGGGCAGCGAAAGGGGAACAAATGGAGTGCAGGAGCTGTGGATTATTCGTGGCGTAGGCACTCAGCTGTGGCAATAACCCCTTGAGGCAATCAATCCATACATGAAGATGTAATACAGGTAACAGAGACGTATATGTCCCTGTGTGTTTCCACTGAGTTAATGTAAATGCACTTTTATTGACTTCTTCATTTATTTATTACCTTGCCACGAGAATTTCTTTTCATTGCTAAAAAAAAGTGTCCCATCAAGGGTACCAGGTGGTGCCACACCCAGTTAAGCACTCATGTTACAATGCAGGAGGACTGGGCTTCAACACCCTGGTTCCCACATGCCAGGGGAAATCTTTACAAGTGGTGCGGAAGTGCTGCAGTTGTCTCTCTCTGTGTCTCAAACTCTCTCTACCTCCCTTCCCTCTCAATTCCTGTCTATTTATTCCAGTGAATAATCAAGAAAATAGAAAGTAAAAAAAGAAAAAGGAAAAGGAAATATTCCACGACTTCAAATGGGTTAATCAGGACAATGCTTTCCTTGTTAAGATCCTCACAGCATTCCATATGCAGAAAGGCAAAGATGCCATGTATTTTTTAACCCAGTTTTTATATTTATTTATTTATTTATTTATTTAGGTGCTTATTCATTTTTGTTATTGATGAATTAATGTTTTACATTTTACATTGACTAGGGATCTGACACTAGCGGACTCCAGTACCCCTATATGGTACTCTGCCTCTACAAAACCCATCCATTGACCTGTCCATCCATCCATCCATCCACCCATACATCTATCCATCCATTCATACATACATACATACATACATCCATCCATCCATCCATCCATCCACCAGTCAACCAAGCTAAGTACAAAAGGAGATCTCTCCTTGAATGGTGAGGAGAAACAACGATGCATAGGTAGGTTGCAAAGGCCCAGTTTGGCTGAATAGGGCAGAGGGGCTGAACCAGGGAATGTGTTGGGGCGTGTGGGTTTGGGTGGGATGAGCCGGAGACCCTGTGAGCTGGGTCACATTAGGGGCAGGCAGGGGGTGGAAGGGGTTGCGAACAGCTGTCACTGGAGAAGCATCACAAGTGCTGGAGCTGGTGAGCAGGGCACCTGGAAGAGAGGACAGACAAAGGAGAGAAGCAAAGTGCGGAGGAGAGGAGAGGGGAGAGGATGGTGAGGACAGGAGAGGACAGGAGAGGACAGGATTAGAGGGGACCTGAGAAACCTACCTGGACAAAGGCAGCATACGGACATCCAGGAAGGCAGGCAGGCATGCAGGCAGCTCTGGCCTGGGCTCCCAGGATCCCGGGCGCACCTCCACCTGTCTTCTCTTGGCTGCCAGCCCTGAGGTCCCTCGTCGGTCAGCACTGTCTTCCCATCCTTCCGTCCCTCACTGCCAGGGCCCAGGCGTCTGGGCGCTGTTGCCTGACCTAGTGGCAGGGCAGTTGGGCTGCCCAGTGCCAGTGTGGCCAGCACAGATTGCCAGGGGCTAGGACATCACAGAGGGCTCATGTGGTTGCTAGGCCATGGGGACCCCGCCCATCCAGTTGACCAGCAGCCATGACCCCCACGCTGAACTTGACCTGAGGGGTGGTGGCCAGCCACCAGAGCCAGAGCCCCAGGCCAAAGCAGGTGCTGGTCGGCCGGGCCAAGGGGCTATGTGCAGATTGGTGTGTGTCTGGGCATGGGGCTGGCATCTGACAGTCCAGGGCGGGGGACCAAGGTCCGCCAGGCCCCTGTCCCACCATGTGCACTGACACACAGTCTTGCTGACTGACTGACAGTCCCCGCCCCAGAGATACCCACACCAAGTCCCTGGGTGCCCTGAGCTGCCCCTGAGGGTGGGTGGGTGCCTGCCTGGACACATGCCTCCGTAATGGAGGCCTCTATTAATCCCGTTGCCTACTGACAGCTGCCCTCCTGCCCCTCCTTCTCCTCCTACGCCTCCATCTCCTCCTCTTCCTACTCTTCCTCCTCCTCTTTCTCCTCCTCCTCCTCCACCCCCTCCTCCTCTTCCTCATCCTCAGATGGACTCACTCAGGGCCCTTGGCCTAGGCAAGCCAGGGCTGCTGCTCTGGCTTCTGCAGCTTCTATCCAGTGGGGGGGTGTAGGAATCTGTTCCTGTCAGTCCCTGATTCCTGGGACCTTCCATGCCTCCAGCTGCCCCCACTCTCTAGTCCTGACCCCTCCTCAAGGATGCCCCCTTTCCCCTTACCCTCTGTCCCCCAGCTCCCAACTAACATCTACTGTGTTCCTCCCTGCGCTACTTTACTGCCACCCTGCTTCTGCCCTTCAGCCCTGAGGGCCCAGGGCCAGCCCAGCTGCCATCTCACCATCCAGCAGGGGGACCTGCCCTAACTCCCTGCCACCACACCCACACACACAGCCCTGCACACACTCCTGGGCTCCCCTGCCTGCAGCCTGCCTCTCAAACAGTCTCCTTCTGCCCCCTAGCCCCCTTACAGCCTCTGCCACGGACCCCCACAGACACCTGGGCATGAGCAGTGCAGACATGCAAACAGCTCCCCTCGCCCCCACTCCAGTTGCTCCAAGGTTGTCAAGAGTCTTTTTTTCATGCTGTAGGGGAGGGAGTTGAGACAGTCCAATGTCCTGGGGAGCAAGAACTGCAAACAGTCCATCTACAATGTAACATTTGGGTCTCAGGCCGCCCAATCCCTAGTGCGCTGTGCAGACCTTTGACTGGCAAAAACACCCCATCTGAGCGTGAGATCTGGCTGGGCTAGTGGCTCTTTCTGTGGACTAAGAGACAGACAGACAGAGTTTTCAGGTTCAAAACCTATACTTGCCAGAAGATGGTCATTCACTTGGGTAAAAAAAAAAAAAAAAAAAAAGGCTTTTTATTTTTTTTCCTCCTGCCTGGGTAACCTGTCTCCTGCCTGTTTCAAAGTGAAAAAAGGGAAAAATCTTTTTTGGAGCGAAAAGGACCAAAATGCAGGCAGGTGGACTCCGTGGAAGGTGGATGGGGAGTTGCTCCTGCCCTGGCACTAGAGCCCCAGCTGCTGTTCCAGGTGCTCTCTGATAACAGAGATCTCCGTGTGTCGTGTCATGACACTGTCTCCAGGACTGACCCTCAGGATAATGAGGATTCAAAACGAGGCAGGTGATACTGCCTTCAAAAGTAAATCCAGGGAGGTTTGGCGGTATGTCAGAGGGTTAAGGGCTTGTGGCGCTCACGAATAGAGGGGACAGGTGGAAGGATTTGGGGTCTGGCCCCCAGACCGCCACCTGCAGGGGAGTCGCTTTACAGGGGGTGAAGCGGGTCTTTAGGAGCTCTATCTTTCTCTCCCACCCTGTATTTCCTCTGCTCTCTCCTTTTGTGTCTGTCAGATGCAAGGTCAGTAACAACAACAACAACAACAAAAACAATAACCACCACAGTGACCAAGCAACAAGGGCAGCGAAAGGGGAACAAATGGAGTGCAGGAGCTGTGGATTATTCGTGGCGTAGGCACTCAGCTGTGGCAATAACCCCTTGAGGCAATCAATCCATACATGAAGATGTAATACAGGTAACAGAGACGTATATGTCCCTGTGTGTTTCCACTGAGTTAATGTAAATGCACTTTTATTGACTTCTTCATTTATTTATTACCTTGCCACGAGAATTTCTTTTCATTGCTAAAAAAAAGTGTCCCATCAAGGGTACCAGGTGGTGCCACACCCAGTTAAGCACTCATGTTACAATGCAGGAGGACTGGGCTTCAACACCCTGGTTCCCACATGCCAGGGGAAATCTTTACAAGTGGTGCGGAAGTGCTGCAGTTGTCTCTCTCTGTGTCTCAAACTCTCTCTACCTCCCTTCCCTCTCAATTCCTGTCTATTTATTCCAGTGAATAATCAAGAAAATAGAAAGTAAAAAAAGAAAAAGGAAAAGGAAATATTCCACGACTTCAAATGGGTTAATCAGGACAATGCTTTCCTTGTTAAGATCCTCACAGCATTCCATATGCAGAAAGGCAAAGATGCCATGTATTTTTTAACCCAGTTTTTATATTTATTTATTTATTTATTTATTTAGGTGCTTATTCATTTTTGTTATTGATGAATTAATGTTTTACATTTTACATTGACTAGGGATCTGACACTAGCGGACTCCAGTACCCCTATATGGTACTCTGCCTCTACAAAACCCATCCATTGACCTGTCCATCCATCCATCCATCCACCCATACATCTATCCATCCATTCATACATACATACATACATACATACATCCATCCATCCATCCATCCACCAGTCAACCAAGCTAAGTACAAAAGGAGATCTCTCCTTGAATGGTGAGGAGAAACAACGATGCATAGGTAGGTTGCAAAGGCCCAGTTTGGCTGAATAGGGCAGAGGGGCTGAACCAGGGAATGTGTTGGGGCGTGTGGGTTTGGGTGGGATGAGCCGGAGACCCTGTGAGCTGGGTCACATTAGGGGCAGGCAGGGGGTGGAAGGGGTTGCGAACAGCTGTCACTGGAGAAGCATCACAAGTGCTGGAGCTGGTGAGCAGGGCACCTGGAAGAGAGGACAGACAAAGGAGAGAAGCAAAGTGCGGAGGAGAGGAGAGGGGAGAGGATGGTGAGGACAGGAGAGGACAGGAGAGGACAGGATTAGAGGGGACTTGAGAAACCTACCTGGACAAAGGCAGCATACGGACATCCAGGAAGGCAGGCAGGCATGCAGGCAGCTCTGGCCTGGGCTCCCAGGATCCCGGGCGCACCTCCACCTGTCTTCTCTTGGCTGCCAGCCCTGAGGTCCCTCGTCGGTCAGCACTGTCTTCCCATCCTTCCGTCCCTCACTGCCAGGGCCCAGGCGTCTGGGCGCTGTTGCCTGACCTAGTGGCAGGGCAGTTGGGCTGCCCAGTGCCAGTGTGGCCAGCACAGATTGCCAGGGGCTAGGACATCACAGAGGGCTCATGTGGTTGCTAGGCCATGGGGACCCCGCCCATCCAGTTGACCAGCAGCCATGACCCCCACGCTGAACTTGACCTGAGGGGTGGTGGCCAGCCACCAGAGCCAGAGCCCCAGGCCAAAGCAGGTGCTGGTCGGCCGGGCCAAGGGGCTATGTGCAGATTGGTGTGTGTCTGGGCATGGGGCTGGCATCTGACAGTCCAGGGCGGGGGACCAAGGTCCGCCAGGCCCCTGTCCCACCATGTGCACTGACACACAGTCTTGCTGACTGACTGACAGTCCCCGCCCCAGAGATACCCACACCAAGTCCCTGGGTGCCCTGAGCTGCCCCTGAGGGTGGGTGGGTGCCTGCCTGGACACATGCCTCCGTAATGGAGGCCTCTATTAATCCCGTTGCCTACTGACAGCTGCCCTCCTGCCCCTCCTTCTCCTCCTACGCCTCCATCTCCTCCTCTTCCTACTCTTCCTCCTCCTCTTTCTCCTCCTCCTCCTCCACCCCCTCCTCCTCTTCCTCATCCTCAGATGGACTCACTCAGGGCCCTTGGCCTAGGCAAGCCAGGGCTGCTGCTCTGGCTTCTGCAGCTTCTATCCAGTGGGGGGGTGTAGGAATCTGTTCCTGTCAGTCCCTGATTCCTGGGACCTTCCATGCCTCCAGCTGCCCCCACTCTCTAGTCCTGACCCCTCCTCAAGGATGCCCCCTTTCCCCTTACCCTCTGTCCCCCAGCTCCCAACTAACATCTACTGTGTTCCTCCCTGCGCTACTTTACTGCCACCCTGCTTCTGCCCTTCAGCCCTGAGGGCCCAGGGCCAGCCCAGCTGCCATCTCACCATCCAGCAGGGGGACCTGCCCTAACTCCCTGCCACCACACCCACACACACAGCCCTGCACACACTCCTGGGCTCCCCTGCCTGCAGCCTGCCTCTCAAACAGTCTCCTTCTGCCCCCTAGCCCCCTTACAGCCTCTGCCACGGACCCCCACAGACACCTGGGCATGAGCAGTGCAGACATGCAAACAGCTCCCCTCGCCCCCACTCCAGTTGCTCCAAGGTTGTCAAGAGTCTTTTTTTCATGCTGTAGGGGAGGGAGTTGAGACAGTCCAATGTCCTGGGGAGCAAGAACTGCAAACAGTCCATCTACAATGTAACATTTGGGTCTCAGGCCGCCCAATCCCTAGTGCGCTGTGCAGACCTTTGACTGGCAAAAACACCCCATCTGAGCGTGAGATCTGGCTGGGCTAGTGGCTCTTTCTGTGGACTAAGAGACAGACAGACAGAGTTTTCAGGTTCAAAACCTATACTTGCCAGAAGATGGTCATTCACTTGGGTAAAAAAAAAAAAAGGCTTTTTATTTTTTTTCCTCCTGCCTGGGTAACCTGTCTCCTGCCTGTTTCAAAGTGAAAAAAGGGAAAAATCTTTTTTGGAGCGAAAAGGACCAAAATGCAGGCAGGTGGACTCCGTGGAAGGTGGATGGGGAGTTGCTCCTGCCCTGGCACTAGAGCCCCAGCTGCTGTTCCAGGTGCTCTCTGATAACAGAGATCTCCGTGTGTCGTGTCATGACACTGTCTCCAGGACTGACCCTCAGGATAATGAGGATTCAAAACGAGGCAGGTGATACTGCCTTCAAAAGTAAATCCAGGGAGGTTTGGCGGTATGTCAGAGGGTTAAGGGCTTGTGGCGCTCACGAATAGAGGGGACAGGTGGAAGGATTTGGGGTCTGGCCCCCAGACCGCCACCTGCAGGGGAGTCGCTTTACAGGGGGTGAAGCGGGTCTTTAGGAGCTCTATCTTTCTCTCCCACACTGTATTTCCTCTGCTCTCTCCTTTTGTGTCTGTCAGATGCAAGGTCAGTAACAACAACAACAACAACAAAAACAATAACCACCACAGTGACCAAGCAACAAGGGCAGCGAAAGGGGAACAAATGGAGTGCAGGAGCTGTGGATTATTCGTGGCGTAGGCACTCAGCTGTGGCAATAACCCCTTGAGGCAATCAATCCATACATGAAGATGTAATACAGGTAACAGAGACGTATATGTCCCTGTGTGTTTCCACTGAGTTAATGTAAATGCACTTTTATTGACTTCTTCATTTATTTATTACCTTGCCACGAGAATTTCTTTTCATTGCTAAAAAAAAGTGTCCCATCAAGGGTACCAGGTGGTGCCACACCCAGTTAAGCACTCATGTTACAATGCAGGAGGACTGGGCTTCAACACCCTGGTTCCCACATGCCAGGGGAAATCTTTACAAGTGGTGCGGAAGTGCTGCAGTTGTCTCTCTCTGTGTCTCAAACTCTCTCTACCTCCCTTCCCTCTCAATTCCTGTCTATTTATTCCAGTGAATAATCAAGAAAATAGAAAGTAAAAAAAGAAAAAGGAAAAGGAAATATTCCACGACTTCAAATGGGTTAATCAGGACAATGCTTTCCTTGTTAAGATCCTCACAGCATTCCATATGCAGAAAGGCAAAGATGCCATGTATTTTTTAACCCAGTTTTTATATTTATTTATTTATTTATTTATTTAGGTGCTTATTCATTTTTGTTATTGATGAATTAATGTTTTACATTTTACATTGACTAGGGATCTGACACTAGCGGACTCCAGTACCCCTATATGGTACTCTGCCTCTACAAAACCCATCCATTGACCTGTCCATCCATCCATCCATCCACCCATACATCTATCCATCCATTCATACATACATACATACATACATACATCCATCCATCCATCCATCCACCAGTCAACCAAGCTAAGTACAAAAGGAGATCTCTCCTTGAATGGTGAGGAGAAACAACGATGCATAGGTAGGTTGCAAAGGCCCAGTTTGGCTGAATAGGGCAGAGGGGCTGAACCAGGGAATGTGTTGGGGCGTGTGGGTTTGGGTGGGATGAGCCGGAGACCCTGTGAGCTGGGTCACATTAGGGGCAGGCAGGGGGTGGAAGGGGTTGCGAACAGCTGTCACTGGAGAAGCATCACAAGTGCTGGAGCTGGTGAGCAGGGCACCTGGAAGAGAGGACAGACAAAGGAGAGAAGCAAAGTGCGGAGGAGAGGAGAGGGGAGAGGATGGTGAGGACAGGAGAGGACAGGAGAGGACAGGATTAGAGGGGACCTGAGAAACCTACCTGGACAAAGGCAGCATACGGACATCCAGGAAGGCAGGCAGGCATGCAGGCAGCTCTGGCCTGGGCTCCCAGGATCCCGGGCGCACCTCCACCTGTCTTCTCTTGGCTGCCAGACCTGAGGTCCCTCGTCGGTCAGCACTGTCTTCCCATCCTTCCGTCCCTCACTGCCAGGGCCCAGGCGTCTGGGCGCTGTTGCCTGACCTAGTGGCAGGGCAGTTGGGCTGCCCAGTGCCAGTGTGGCCAGCACAGATTGCCAGGGGCTAGGACATCACAGAGGGCTCATGTGGTTGCTAGGCCATGGGGACCCCGCCCATCCAGTTGACCAGCAGCCATGACCCCCACGCTGAACTTGACCTGAGGGGTGGTGGCCAGCCACCAGAGCCAGAGCCCCAGGCCAAAGCAGGTGCTGGTCGGCCGGGCCAAGGGGCTATGTGCAGATTGGTGTGTGTCTGGGCATGGGGCTGGCATCTGACAGTCCAGGGCGGGGGACCAAGGTCCGCCAGGCCCCTGTCCCACCATGTGCACTGACACACAGTCTTGCTGACTGACTGACAGTCCCCGCCCCAGAGATACCCACACCAAGTCCCTGGGTGCCCTGAGCTGCCCCTGAGGGTGGGTGGGTGCCTGCCTGGACACATGCCTCCGTAATGGAGGCCTCTATTAATCCCGTTGCCTACTGACAGCTGCCCTCCTGCCCCTCCTTCTCCTCCTACGCCTCCATCTCCTCCTCTTCCTACTCTTCCTCCTCCTCTTTCTCCTCCTCCTCCTCCACCCCCTCCTCCTCTTCCTCATCCTCAGATGGACTCACTCAGGGCCCTTGGCCTAGGCAAGCCAGGGCTGCTGCTCTGGCTTCTGCAGCTTCTATCCAGTGGGGGGGTGTAGGAATCTGTTCCTGTCAGTCCCTGATTCCTGGGACCTTCCATGCCTCCAGCTGCCCCCACTCTCTAGTCCTGACCCCTCCTCAAGGATGCCCCCTTTCCCCTTACCCTCTGTCCCCCAGCTCCCAACTAACATCTACTGTGTTCCTCCCTGCGCTACTTTACTGCCACCCTGCTTCTGCCCTTCAGCCCTGAGGGCCCAGGGCCAGCCCAGCTGCCATCTCACCATCCAGCAGGGGGACCTGCCCTAACTCCCTGCCACCACACCCACACACACAGCCCTGCACACACTCCTGGGCTCCCCTGCCTGCAGCCTGCCTCTCAGTCTCCTTCTGCCCCCTAGCCCCCTTACAGCCTCTGCCACGGACCCCCACAGACACCTGGGCATGAGCAGTGCAGACATGCAAACAGCTCCCCTCGCCCCCACTCCAGTTGCTCCAAGGTTGTCAAGAGTCTTTTTTTCATGCTGTAGGGGAGGGAGTTGAGACAGTCCAATGTCCTGGGGAGCAAGAACTGCAAACAGTCCATCTACAATGTAACATTTGGGTCTCAGGCCGCCCAATCCCTAGTGCGCTGTGCAGACCTTTGACTGGCAAAAACACCCCATCTGAGCGTGAGATCTGGCTGGGCTAGTGGCTCTTTCTGTGGACTAAGAGACAGACAGACAGAGTTTTCAGGTTCAAAACCTATACTTGCCAGAAGATGGTCATTCACTTGGGTAAAAAAAAAAAAAGGCTTTTTATTTTTTTTCCTCCTGCCTGGGTAACCTGTCTCCTGCCTGTTTCAAAGTGAAAAAAGGGAAAAATCTTTTTTGGAGCGAAAAGGACCAAAATGCAGGCAGGTGGACTCCGTGGAAGGTGGATGGGGAGTTGCTCCTGCCCTGGCACTAGAGCCCCAGCTGCTGTTCCAGGTGCTCTCTGATAACAGAGATCTCCGTGTGTCGTGTCATGACACTGTCTCCAGGACTGACCCTCAGGATAATGAGGATTCAAAACGAGGCAGGTGATACTGCCTTCAAAAGTAAATCCAGGGAGGTTTGGCGGTATGTCAGAGGGTTAAGGGCTTGTGGCGCTCACGAATAGAGGGGACAGGTGGAAGGATTTGGGGTCTGGCCCCCAGACCGCCACCTGCAGGGGAGTCGCTTTACAGGGGGTGAAGCAGGTCTTTAGGAGCTCTATCTTTCTCTCCCACCCTGTATTTCCTCTGCTCTCTCCTTTTGTGTCTGTCAGATGCAAGGTCAGTAACAACAACAACAACAACAAAAACAATAACCACCACAGTGACCAAGCAACAAGGGCAGCGAAAGGGGAACAAATGGAGTGCAGGAGCTGTGGATTATTCGTGGCGTAGGCACTCAGCTGTGGCAATAACCCCTTGAGGCAATCAATCCATACATGAAGATGTAATACAGGTAACAGAGACGTATATGTCCCTGTGTGTTTCCACTGAGTTAATGTAAATGCACTTTTATTGACTTCTTCATTTATTTATTACCTTGCCACGAGAATTTCTTTTCATTGCTAAAAAAAAGTGTCCCATCAAGGGTACCAGGTGGTGCCACACCCAGTTAAGCACTCATGTTACAATGCAGGAGGACTGGGCTTCAACACCCTGGTTCCCACATGCCAGGGGAAATCTTTACAAGTGGTGCGGAAGTGCTGCAGTTGTCTCTCTCTGTGTCTCAAACTCTCTCTACCTCCCTTCCCTCTCAATTCCTGTCTATTTATTCCAGTGAATAATCAAGAAAATAGAAAGTAAAAAAAGAAAAAGGAAAAGGAAATATTCCACGACTTCAAATGGGTTAATCAGGACAATGCTTTCCTTGTTAAGATCCTCACAGCATTCCATATGCAGAAAGGCAAAGACGCCATGTATTTTTTAACCCAGTTTTTATATTTATTTATTTATTTATTTAGGTGCTTATTCATTTTTGTTATTGATGAATTAATGTTTTACATTTGACATTGACTAGGGATCTGACACCAGCGGACTCCAGTACCCCTATATGGTACTCTGCCTCTACAAAACCCAACCATTGACCTGTCCATCCATCCATCCATCCACCCATACATCTATCCATCCATTCATATATACATCCATCCATCCATCCATCCATCCATCCATCCACCAGTCAACCAAGCTAAGTACAAAAGGAGATCTCTCCTTGAATGGTGAGGAGAAACAACGATGCATAGGTAGGTTGCAAAGGCCCAGTTTGGCTGAATAGGGCAGAGGGGCTGAACCAGGGAATGTGTTGGGGCGTGTGGGTTTGGGTGGGATGAGCCAGAGACCCTGTGAGCTGGGTCACATTAGGGGCAGGCAGGGGGTGGAAGGGGTTGCGAACAGCTGTCACTGGAGAAGCATCACAAGTGCTGGAGCTGGTGAGCAGGGCACCTGGAAGAGAGGACAGACAAAGGAGAGAAGCAAAGTGCGGAGGAGAGGAGAGGGGAGAGGATGTTGAGGACAGGAGAGGACAGGAGAGGACAGGATTAGAGGGGACCTGAGAAACCTACCTGGACAAAGGCAGCATACGGACATCCAGGAAGGCAGGCAGGCATGCAGGCAGCTCTGGCCTGGGCTCCCAGGATCCCGGGCGCACCTCCACCTGTCTTCTCTTGGCTGCCAGCCCTGAGGTCCCTCGTCGGTCAGCACTGTCTTCCCATCCTTCCGTCCCTCTGTGCCAGGGCCCAGGCGTCTGGGCGCTGTTGCCTGACCTAGTGGCAGGGCAGTTGGGCTGCCCAGTGCCAGTGTGGCCAGCACAGATTGCCAGGGGCTAGGACATCACAGAGGGCTCATGTGGTTGCTAGGCCATGGGGACCCCGCCCATCCAGTTGACCAGCAGCCATGACCCCCACGCTGAACTTGACCTGAGGGGTGGTGGCCAGCCACCAGAGCCAGAGCCCCAGGCCAAAGCAGGTGCTGGTCGGCCGGGCCAAGGGGCTATGTGCAGATTGGTGTGTGTCTGGGCATGGGGCTGGCATCTGACAGTCCAGGGCGGGGGACCAAGGTCCGCCAGGCCCCTGTCCCACCATGTGCACTGACACACAGTCTTGCTGACTGACTGACAGTCCCCGCCCCAGAGATACCCACACCAAGTCCCTGGGTGCCCTGAGCTGCCCCTGAGGGTTGGTGGGTGCCTGCCTGGACACATGCCTCCGTAATGGAGGCCTCTATTAATCCCGTTGCCTACTGACAGCTGCCCTCCTGCCCCTCCTCCTCCTCCTACGCCTCCTCCTCCTCCTCTTCCTACTCTTCCTCCTCCTCTTTCTCCTCCTCCTCCTCCACCCCCTCCTCCTCTTCCTCATCCTCAGATGGACTCACTCAGGGCCCTTGGCCTAGGCAAGCCAGGGCTGCTGCTCTGGCTTCTGCAGCTTCTATCCAGTGGGGGGGTGTAGGAATCTGTTCCTGTCAGTCCTGATTCCTGGGACCTTCCATGCCTCCAGCTGCCCCCACTCTCTAGTCCTGACCCCTCCTCAAGGATGCCCCCTTTCCCCTTACCCTCTGTCCCCCAGCTCCCAACTAACATCTACTGTGTTCCTCCCTGCGCTACTTTACTGCCACACTGCTTCTGCCCTTCAGCCCTGAGGGCCCAGGGCCAGCCCAGCTGCCATCTCACCATCCAGCAGGGGGACCTGCCCTAACGCCCTGCCACCACACCCACACACATAGCCCTGCACACACTCCTGGGCTCCCCTGCCTGCAGCCTGCCTCTCAAACAGTCTCCTTCTGCCCCCTAGCCCCCTTACAGCCTCTGCCACGGACCCCCACAGACACCTGGGCATGAGCAGTGCGGACATGCAAACAGCTCCCCTCCCCCCCACTCCAGTTGCTCCAAGGTTGTCAAGAGTCTTTTTTTCATGCTGTAGGGGAGGGAGTTGAGACAGTCCAATGTCCTGGGGAGCAAGAACTGCAAACAGTCCATCTACAATGTAACATTTGGGTCTCAGGCCGCCCAATCCCTAGTGCGCTGTGCAGACCTTTGACTGGCAAAAACACCCCATCTGAGTGTGAGATCTGGCTGGGCTAGTGGCTCTTTCTGTGGACTAAGAGACAGACAGACAGAGTTTTCAGGTTCAAAACCTATACTTCCCAGAAGATGGTCATTCACTTCGGTAAAAAAAAAAAAAAAAAAAAAAAGGCTTTTTATTTTTTTTCCCCCTGCCTGGGTAACCTGTCTCCTGCCTGTTTCAAAGTGAAAAAAGGGAAAAATCTTTTTTGGAGGGAAAAGGACCAAAATGCTGGCAGGTGGACTCCGTGGAAGGTGGATGGGGAGTTGCTCCTGCCCTGGCACTAGAGCCCCAGCTGCTGTTCCAGGTGCTCTCTGATAACAGAGATCTCCGTGTGTCGTGTCATGACACTGTCTCCAGGACTGACCCTCAGGATAATGAGGATTCAAAACGAGGCAGGTGATACTGCCTTCAAAAGTAAATCCAGGGAGGTTTGGCGGTATGTCAGAGGGTTAAGGGCTTGTGGCGCTCACGAATAGAGGGGACAGGTGGAAGGATTTGGGGTCTGGCCCCCAGACCGCCACCTGCAGGGGAGTCGCTTTACAGGGGGTGAAGCAGGTCTTTAGGAGCTCTATCTTTCTCTCCCACCCTGTATTTCCTCTGCTCTCTCCTTTTGTGTCTGTCAGATGCAAGGTCAGTAACAACAACAACAACAACAAAAACAATAACCACCACAGTGACCAAGCAACAAGGGCAGCGAAAGGGGAACAAATGGAGTGCAGGAGCTGTGGATTATTCGTGGCGTAGGCACTCAGCTGTGGCAATAACCCCTTGAGGCAATCAATCCATACATGAAGATGTAATACAGGTAACAGAGACGTATATGTCCCTGTGTGTTTCCACTGAGTTAATGTAAATGCACTTTTATTGACTTCTTCATTTATTTATTACCTTGCCACGAGAATTTCTTTTCATTGCTAAAAAAAAGTGTCCCATCAAGGGTACCAGGTGGTGCCACACCCAGTTAAGCACTCATGTTACAATGCAGGAGGACTGGGCTTCAACACCCTGGTTCCCACATGCCAGGGGAAATCTTTACAAGTGGTGCGGAAGTGCTGCAGTTGTCTCTCTCTGTGTCTCAAACTCTCTCTACCTCCCTTCCCTCTCAATTCCTGTCTATTTATTCCAGTGAATAATCAAGAAAATAGAAAGTAAAAAAAGAAAAAGGAAAAGGAAATATTCCACGACTTCAAATGGGTTAATCAGGACAATGCTTTCCTTGTTAAGATCCTCACAGCATTCCATATGCAGAAAGGCAAAGACGCCATGTATTTTTTAACCCAGTTTTTATATTTATTTATTTATTTATTTAGGTGCTTATTCATTTTTGTTATTGATGAATTAATGTTTTACATTTGACATTGACTAGGGATCTGACACCAGCGGACTCCAGTACCCCTATATGGTACTCTGCCTCTACAAAACCCATCCATTGACCTGTCCATCCATCCATCCATCCACCCATACATCTATCCATCCATTCATATATACATCCATCCATCCATCCATCCATCCATCCATCCATCCACCAGTCAACCAAGCTAAGTACAAAAGGAGATCTCTCCTTGAATGGTGAGGAGAAACAACGATGCATAGGTAGGTTGCAAAGGCCCAGTTTGGCTGAATAGGGCAGAGGGGCTGAACCAGGGAATGTGTTGGGGCGTGTGGGTTTGGGTGGGATGAGCCGGAGACCCTGTGAGCTGGGTCACATTAGGGGCAGGCAGGGGGTGGAAGGGGTTGCGAACAGCTGTCACTGGAGAAGCATCACAAGTGCTGGAGCTGGTGAGCAGGGCACCTGGAAGAGAGGACAGACAAAGGAGAGAAGCAAAGTGCGGAGGAGAGGAGAGGGGAGAGGATGGTGAGGACAGGAGAGGACAGGAGAGGACAGGATTAGAGGGGACCTGAGAAACCTACCTGGACAAAGGCAGCATACGGACATCCAGGAAGGCAGGCAGGCATGCAGGCAGCTCTGGCCTGGGCTCCCAGGATCCCGGGCGCACCTCCACCTGTCTTCTCTTGGCTGCCAGCCCTGAGGTCCCTCGTCGGTCAGCACTGTCTTCCCATCCTTCCGTCCCTCTGTGCCAGGGCCCAGGCGTCTGGGCGCTGTTGCCTGACCTAGTGGCAGGGCAGTTGGGCTGCCCAGTGCCAGTGTGGCCAGCACAGATTGCCAGGGGCTAGGACATCACAGAGGGCTCATGTGGTTGCTAGGCCATGGGGACCCCGCCCATCCAGTTGACCAGCAGCCATGACCCCCACGCTGAACTTGACCTGAGGGGTGGTGGCCAGCCACCAGAGCCAGAGCCCCAGGCCAAAGCAGGTGCTGGTCGGCCGGGCCAAGGGGCTATGTGCAGATTGGTGTGTGTCTGGGCATGGGGCTGGCATCTGACAGTCCAGGGCGGGGGACCAAGGTCCGCCAGGCCCCTGTCCCACCATGTGCACTGACACACAGTCTTGCTGACTGACTGACAGTCCCCGCCCCAGAGATACCCACACCAAGTCCCTGGGTGCCCTGAGCTGCCCCTGAGGGTTGGTGGGTGCCTGCCTGGACACATGCCTCCGTAATGGAGGCCTCTATTAATCCCGTTGCCTACTGACAGCTGCCCTCCTGCCCCTCCTCCTCCTCCTACGCCTCCTCCTCCTCCTCTTCCTACTCTTCCTCCTCCTCTTTCTCCTCCTCCTCCTCCACCCCCTCCTCCTCTTCCTCATCCTCAGATGGACTCACTCAGGGCCCTTGGCCTAGGCAAGCCAGGGCTGCTGCTCTGGCTTCTGCAGCTTCTATCCAGTGGGGGGGTGTAGGAATCTGTTCCTGTCAGTCCTGATTCCTGGGACCTTCCATGCCTCCAGCTGCCCCCACTCTCTAGTCCTGACCCCTCCTCAAGGATGCCCCCTTTCCCCTTACCCTCTGTCCCCCAGCTCCCAACTAACATCTACTGTGTTCCTCCCTGCGCTACTTTACTGCCACCCTGCTTCTGCCCTTCAGCCCTGAGGGCCCAGGGCCAGCCCAGCTGCCATCTCACCATCCAGCAGGGGGACCTGCCCTAACGCCCTGCCACCACACCCACACACATAGCCCTGCACACACTCCTGGGCTCCCCTGCCTGCAGCCTGCCTCTCAAACAGTCTCCTTCTGCCCCCTAGCCCCCTTACAGCCTCTGCCACGGACCCCCACAGACACCTGGGCATGAGCAGTGCGGACATGCAAACAGCTCCCCTCCCCCCCACTCCAGTTGCTCCAAGGTTGTCAAGAGTCTTTTTTTCATGCTGTAGGGGAGGGAGTTGAGACAGTCCAATGTCCTGGGGAGCAAGAACTGCAAACAGTCCATCTACAATGTAACATTTGGGTCTCAGGCCGCCCAATCCCTAGTGCGCTGTGCAGACCTTTGACTGGCAAAAACACCCCATCTGAGTGTGAGATCTGGCTGGGCTAGTGGCTCTTTCTGTGGACTAAGAGACAGACAGACAGAGTTTTCAGGTTCAAAACCTATACTTCCCAGAAGATGGTCATTCACTTCGGTAAAAAAAAAAAAAAAAAAAAAAAGGCTTTTTATTTTTTTTCCCCCTGCCTGGGTAACCTGTCTCCTGCCTGTTTCAAAGTGAAAAAAGGGAAAAATCTTTTTTGGAGGGAAAAGGACCAAAATGCTGGCAGGTGGACTCCGTGGAAGGTGGATGGGGAGTTGCTCCTGCCCTGGCACTAGAGCCCCAGCTGCTGTTCCAGGTGCTCTCTGATAACAGAGATCTCCGTGTGTCG
Organism: Erinaceus europaeus; assembly: GCF_950295315.1. Taxonomy (NCBI): domain Eukaryota; kingdom Metazoa; phylum Chordata; class Mammalia; order Eulipotyphla; family Erinaceidae; genus Erinaceus; species Erinaceus europaeus. Next base: position 129,538 of record NW_026647124.1, on the reverse strand, counting down.
TGTCATGACACTGTCTCCAGGACTGACCCTCAGGATAATGAGGATTCAAAACGAGGCAGGTGATACTGCCTTCAAAAGTAAATCCAGGGAGGTTTGGCGGTATGTCAGAGGGTTAAGGGCTTGTGGCGCTCACGAATAGAGGGGACAGGTGGAAGGATTTGGGGTCTGGCCCCCAGACCGCCACCTGCAGGGGAGTCGCTTTACAGGGGGTGAAGCAGGTCTTTAGGAGCTCTATCTTTCTCTCCCACCCTGTATTTCCTCTGCTCTCTCCTTTTGTGTCTGTCAGATGCAAGGTCAGTAACAACAACAACAACAACAAAAACAATAACCACCACAGTGACCAAGCAACAAGGGCAGCGAAAGGGGAACAAATGGAGTGCAGGAGCTGTGGATTATTCGTGGCGTAGGCACTCAGCTGTGGCAATAACCCCTTGAGGCAATCAATCCATACATGAAGATGTAATACAGGTAACAGAGACATATATGTCCCTGTGTGTTTCCACTGAGTTAATGTAAATGCACTTTTATTGACTTCTTCATTTATTTATTACCTTGCCACGAGAATTTCTTTTCATTGCTAAAAAAAAGTGTCCCATCAAGGGTACCAGGTGGTGCCACACCCAGTTAAGCACTCATGTTACAATGCAGGAGGACTGGGTTTCAACACCCTGGTTCCCACATGCCAGGGGAAATCTTTACAAGTGGTGCGGAAGTGCTGCAGTTGTCTCTCTCTGTGTCTCAAACTCTCTCTACCTCCCTTCCCTCTCAATTCCTGTCTATTTATTCCAGTGAATAATCAAGAAAATAGAAAGTAAAAAAAGAAAAAGGAAAAGGAAATATTCCACGACTTCAAATGGGTTAATCAGGACAATGCTTTCCTTGTTAAGATCCTCACAGCATTCCATATGCAGAAAGGCAAAGACGCCATGTATTTTTTAACCCAGTTTTTATATTTATTTATTTATTTATTTAGGTGCTTATTCATTTTTGTTATTGATGAATTAATGTTTTACATTTGACATTGACTAGGGATCTGACACCAGCGGACTCCAGTACCCCTATATGGTACTCTGCCTCTACAAAACCCATCCATTGACCTGTCCATCCATCCATCCATCCACCCATACATCTATCCATCCATTCATACATACATACATACATACATCCATACATCCATCCATCCATCCACCAGTCAACCAAGCTAAGTACAAAAGGAGATCTCTCCTTGAATGGTGAGGAGAAACAACGATGCATAGGTAGGTTGCAAAGGCCCAGTTTGGCTGAATAGGGCAGAGGGGCTGAACCAGGGAATGTGTTGGGGCGTGTGGGTTTGGGTGGGATGAGCCGGAGACCCTGTGAGCTGGGTCACATTAGGGGCAGGCAGGGGGTGGAAGGGGTTGCGAACAGCTGTCACTGGAGAAGCATCACAAGTGCTGGAGCTGGTGAGCAGGGCACCTGGAAGAGAGGACAGACAAAGGAGAGAAGCAAAGTGCGGAGGAGAGGAGAGGGGAGAGGATGGTGAGGACAGGAGAGGACAGGAGAGGACAGGATTAGAGGGGACCTGAGAAACCTACCTGGACAAAGGCAGCATACGGACATCCAGGAAGGCAGGCAGGCATGCAGGCAGCTCTGGCCTGGGCTCCCAGGATCCCGGGCGCACCTCCACCTGTCTTCTCTTGGCTGCCAGCCCTGAGGTCCCTCGTCGGTCAGCACTGTCTTCCCATCCTTCCGTCCCTCTGTGCCAGGGCCCAGGCGTCTGGGCGCTGTTGCCTGACCTAGTGGCAGGGCAGTTGGGCTGCCCAGTGCCAGTGTGGCCAGCACAGATTGCCAGGGGCTAGGACATCACAGAGGGCTCATGTGGTTGCTAGGCCATGGGGACCCCGCCCATCCAGTTGACCAGCAGCCATGACCCCCACGCTGAACTTGACCTGAGGGGTGGTGGCCAGCCACCAGAGCCAGAGCCCCAGGCCAAAGCAGGTGCTGGTCGGCCGGGCCAAGGGGCTATGTGCAGATTGGTGTGTGTCTGGGCATGGGGCTGGCATCTGACAGTCCAGGGCGGGGGACCAAGGTCCGCCAGGCCCCTGTCCCACCATGTGCACTGACACACAGTCTTGCTGACTGACTGACAGTCCCCGCCCCAGAGATACCCACACCAAGTCCCTGGGTGCCCTGAGCTGCCCCTGAGGGTGGGTGGGTGCCTGCCTGGACACATGCCTCCGTAATGGAGGCCTCTATTAATCCCGTTGCCTACTGACAGCTGCCCTCCTGCCCCTCCTCCTCCTCCTACGCCTCCTCCTCCTCCTCTTCCTACTCTTCCTCCTCCTCTTTCTCCTCCCCCTCCTCCACCCCCTCCTCCTCTTCCTCATCCTCAGATGGACTCACTCAGGGCCCTTGGCCTAGGCAAGCCAGGGCTGCTGCTCTGGCTTCTGCAGCTTCTATCCAGTGGGGGGGTGTAGGAATCTGTTCCTGTCAGTCCCTGATTCCTGGGACCTTCCATGCCTCCAGCTGCCCCCACTCTCTAGTCCTGACCCCTCCTCAAGGATGCCCCCTTTCCCCTTACCCTCTGTCCCCCAGCTCCCAACTAACATCTACTGTGTTCCTCCCTGCGCTACTTTACTGCCACCCTTCTTCTGCCCTTCAGCCCTGAGGGCCCAGGGCCAGCCCAGCTGCCATCTCACCATCCAGCAGGGGGACCTGCCCTAACGCCCTGCCACCACACCCACACACACAGCCCTGCACACACTCCTGGGCTCCCCTGCCTGCAGCCTGCCTCTCAAACAGTCTCCTTCTGCCCCCTAGCCCCCTTACAGCCTCTGCCACGGACCCCCACAGACACCTGGGCATGAGCAGTGCGGACATGCAAACAGCTCCCCTCCCCCCCACTCCAGTTGCTCCAAGGTTGTCAAGAGTCTTTTTTCATGCTGTAGGGGAGGGAGTTGAGACAGTCCAATGTCCTGGGGAGCAAGAACTGCAAACAGTCCATCTACAATGTAACATTTGGGTCTCAGGCCGCCCAATCCCTAGTGCGCTGTGCAGACCTTTGACTGGCAAAAACACCCCATCTGAGTGTGAGATCTGGCTGGGCTAGTGGCTCTTTCTGTGGACTAAGAGACAGACAGACAGAGTTTTCAGGTTCAAAACCTATACTTCCCAGAAGATGGTCATTCACTTCGGTAAAAAAAAAAAAAAAAAAAAAAAAAAAAAAGGCTTTTTATTTTTTTTCCCCTGCCTGGGTAACCTGTCTCCTGCCTGTTTCAAAGTGAAAAAAGGGAAAAATCTTTTTTGGAGGGAAAAGGACCAAAATGCTGGCAGGTGGACTCCGTGGAAGGTGGATGGGGAGTTGCTCCTGCCCTGGCACTAGAGCCCCAGCTGCTGTTCCAGGTGCTCTCTGATAACAGAGATCTCCGTGTGTCGTGTCATGACACTGTCTCCAGGACTGACCCTCAGGATAATGAGGATTCAAAACGAGGCAGGTGATACTGCCTTCAAAAGTAAATCCAGGGAGGTTTGGCGGTATGTCAGAGGGTTAAGGGCTTGTGGCGCTCACGAATAGAGGGGACAGGTGGAAGGATTTGGGGTCTGGCCCCCAGACCGCCACCTGCAGGGGAGTCGCTTTACAGGGGGTGAAGCAGGTCTTTAGGAGCTCTATCTTTCTCTCCCACCCTGTATTTCCTCTGCTCTCTCCTTTTGTGTCTGTCAGATGCAAGGTCAGTAACAACAACAACAACAACAAAAACAATAACCACCACAGTGACCAAGCAACAAGGGCAGCGAAAGGGGAACAAATGGAGTGCAGGAGCTGTGGATTATTCGTGGCGTAGGCACTCAGCTGTGGCAATAACCCCTTGAGGCAATCAATCCATACATGAAGATGTAATACAGGTAACAGAGACATATATGTCCCTGTGTGTTTCCACTGAGTTAATGTAAATGCACTTTTATTGACTTCTTCATTTATTTATTACCTTGCCACGAGAATTTCTTTTCATTGCTAAAAAAAAGTGTCCCATCAAGGGTACCAGGTGGTGCCACACCCAGTTAAGCACTCATGTTACAATGCAGGAGGACTGGGTTTCAACACCCTGGTTCCCACATGCCAGGGGAAATCTTTACAAGTGGTGCGGAAGTGCTGCAGTTGTCTCTCTCTGTGTCTCAAACTCTCTCTACCTCCCTTCCCTCTCAATTCCTGTCTATTTATTCCAGTGAATAATCAAGAAAATAGAAAGTAAAAAAAGAAAAAGGAAAAGGAAATATTCCACGACTTCAAATGGGTTAATCAGGACAATGCTTTCCTTGTTAAGATCCTCACAGCATTCCATATGCAGAAAGGCAAAGACGCCATGTATTTTTTAACCCAGTTTTTATATTTATTTATTTATTTATTTAGGTGCTTATTCATTTTTGTTATTGATGAATTAATGTTTTACATTTGACATTGACTAGGGATCTGACACCAGCGGACTCCAGTACCCCTATATGGTACTCTGCCTCTACAAAACCCATCCATTGACCTGTCCATCCATCCATCCATCCACCCATACATCTATCCATCCATTCATACATACATACATACATACATCCATACATCCATCCATCCATCCACCAGTCAACCAAGCTAAGTACAAAAGGAGATCTCTCCTTGAATGGTGAGGAGAAACAACGATGCATAGGTAGGTTGCAAAGGCCCAGTTTGGCTGAATAGGGCAGAGGGGCTGAACCAGGGAATGTGTTGGGGCGTGTGGGTTTGGGTGGGATGAGCCGGAGACCCTGTGAGCTGGGTCACATTAGGGGCAGGCAGGGGGTGGAAGGGGTTGCGAACAGCTGTCACTGGAGAAGCATCACAAGTGCTGGAGCTGGTGAGCAGGGCACCTGGAAGAGAGGACAGACAAAGGAGAGAAGCAAAGTGCGGAGGAGAGGAGAGGGGAGAGGATGGTGAGGACAGGAGAGGACAGGAGAGGACAGGATTAGAGGGGACCTGAGAAACCTACCTGGACAAAGGCAGCATACGGACATCCAGGAAGGCAGGCAGGCATGCAGGCAGCTCTGGCCTGGGCTCCCAGGATCCCGGGCGCACCTCCACCTGTCTTCTCTTGGCTGCCAGCCCTGAGGTCCCTCGTCGGTCAGCACTGTCTTCCCATCCTTCCGTCCCTCTGTGCCAGGGCCCAGGCGTCTGGGCGCTGTTGCCTGACCTAGTGGCAGGGCAGTTGGGCTGCCCAGTGCCAGTGTGGCCAGCACAGATTGCCAGGGGCTAGGACATCACAGAGGGCTCATGTGGTTGCTAGGCCATGGGGACCCCGCCCATCCAGTTGACCAGCAGCCATGACCCCCACGCTGAACTTGACCTGAGGGGTGGTGGCCAGCCACCAGAGCCAGAGCCCCAGGCCAAAGCAGGTGCTGGTCGGCCGGGCCAAGGGGCTATGTGCAGATTGGTGTGTGTCTGGGCATGGGGCTGGCATCTGACAGTCCAGGGCGGGGGACCAAGGTCCGCCAGGCCCCTGTCCCACCATGTGCACTGACACACAGTCTTGCTGACTGACTGACAGTCCCCGCCCCAGAGATACCCACACCAAGTCCCTGGGTGCCCTGAGCTGCCCCTGAGGGTGGGTGGGTGCCTGCCTGGACACATGCCTCCGTAATGGAGGCCTCTATTAATCCCGTTGCCTACTGACAGCTGCCCTCCTGCCCCTCCTCCTCCTCCTACGCCTCCTCCTCCTCCTCTTCCTACTCTTCCTCCTCCTCTTTCTCCTCCCCCTCCTCCACCCCCTCCTCCTCTTCCTCATCCTCAGATGGACTCACTCAGGGCCCTTGGCCTAGGCAAGCCAGGGCTGCTGCTCTGGCTTCTGCAGCTTCTATCCAGTGGGGGGGTGTAGGAATCTGTTCCTGTCAGTCCCTGATTCCTGGGACCTTCCATGCCTCCAGCTGCCCCCACTCTCTAGTCCTGACCCCTCCTCAAGGATGCCCCCTTTCCCCTTACCCTCTGTCCCCCAGCTCCCAACTAACATCTACTGTGTTCCTCCCTGCGCTACTTTACTGCCACCCTTCTTCTGCCCTTCAGCCCTGAGGGCCCAGGGCCAGCCCAGCTGCCATCTCACCATCCAGCAGGGGGACCTGCCCTAACGCCCTGCCACCACACCCACACACACAGCCCTGCACACACTCCTGGGCTCCCCTGCCTGCAGCCTGCCTCTCAAACAGTCTCCTTCTGCCCCCTAGCCCCCTTACAGCCTCTGCCACGGACCCCCACAGACACCTGGGCATGAGCAGTGCGGACATGCAAACAGCTCCCCTCCCCCCCACTCCAGTTGCTCCAAGGTTGTCAAGAGTCTTTTTTCATGCTGTAGGGGAGGGAGTTGAGACAGTCCAATGTCCTGGGGAGCAAGAACTGCAAACAGTCCATCTACAATGTAACATTTGGGTCTCAGGCCGCCCAATCCCTAGTGCGCTGTGCAGACCTTTGACTGGCAAAAACACCCCATCTGAGTGTGAGATCTGGCTGGGCTAGTGGCTCTTTCTGTGGACTAAGAGACAGACAGACAGAGTTTTCAGGTTCAAAACCTATACTTCCCAGAAGATGGTCATTCACTTCGGTAAAAAAAAAAAAAAAAAAAAAAAAAAAAAAGGCTTTTTATTTTTTTTCCCCTGCCTGGGTAACCTGTCTCCTGCCTGTTTCAAAGTGAAAAAAGGGAAAAATCTTTTTTGGAGGGAAAAGGACCAAAATGCTGGCAGGTGGACTCCGTGGAAGGTGGATGGGGAGTTGCTCCTGCCCTGGCACTAGAGCCCCAGCTGCTGTTCCAGGTGCTCTCTGATAACAGAGATCTCCGTGTGTCGTGTCATGACACTGTCTCCAGGACTGACCCTCAGGATAATGAGGATTCAAAACGAGGCAGGTGATACTGCCTTCAAAAGTAAATCCAGGGAGGTTTGGCGGTATGTCAGAGGGTTAAGGGCTTGTGGCGCTCACGAATAGAGGGGACAGGTGGAAGGATTTGGGGTCTGGCCCCCAGACCGCCACCTGCAGGGGAGTCGCTTTACAGGGGGTGAAGCAGGTCTTTAGGAGCTCTATCTTTCTCTCCCACCCTGTATTTCCTCTGCTCTCTCCTTTTGTGTCTGTCAGATGCAAGGTCAGTAACAACAACAACAACAACAAAAACAATAACCACCACAGTGACCAAGCAACAAGGGCAGCGAAAGGGGAACAAATGGAGTGCAGGAGCTGTGGATTATTCGTGGCGTAGGCACTCAGCTGTGGCAATAACCCCTTGAGGCAATCAATCCATACATGAAGATGTAATACAGGTAACAGAGACGTATATGTCCCTGTGTGTTTCCACTGAGTTAATGTAAATGCACTTTTATTGACTTCTTCATTTATTTATTACCTTGCCACGAGAATTTCTTTTCATTGCTAAAAAAAAGTGTCCCATCAAGGGTACCAGGTGGTGCCACACCCAGTTAAGCACTCATGTTACAATGCAGGAGGACTGGGCTTCAACACCCTGGTTCCCACATGCCAGGGGAAATCTTTACAAGTGGTGCGGAAGTGCTGCAGTTGTCTCTCTCTGTGTCTCAAACTCTCTCTACCTCCCTTCCCTCTCAATTCCTGTCTATTTATTCCAGTGAATAATCAAGAAAATAGAAAGTAAAAAAAGAAAAAGGAAAAGGAAATATTCCACGACTTCAAATGGGTTAATCAGGACAATGCTTTCCTTGTTAAGATCCTCACAGCATTCCATATGCAGAAAGGCAAAGACGCCATGTATTTTTTAACCCAGTTTTTATATTTATTTATTTATTTATTTAGGTGCATATTCATTTTTGTTATTGATGAATTAATGTTTTACATTTGACATTGACTAGGGATCTGACACCAGCGGACTCCAGTACCCCTATATGGTACTCTGCCTCTACAAAACCCATCCATTGACCTGTCCATCCATCCATCCATCCACCCATACATCTATCCATCCATTCATACATACATCCATCCATCCATCCATCCATCCATCCACCAGTCAACCAAGCTAAGTACAAAAGGAGATCTCTCCTTGAATGGTGAGGAGAAACAACGATGCATAGGTAGGTTGCAAAGGCCCAGTTTGGCTGAATAGGGCAGAGGGGCTGAACCAGGGAATGTGTTGGGGCGTGTGGGTTTGGGTGGGGTGAGCCGGAGACCCTGTGAGCTGGGTCACATTAGGGGCAGGCAGGGGGTGGAAGGGGTTGCGAACAGCTGTCACTGGAGAAGCATCACAAGTGCTGGAGCTGGTGAGCAGGGCACCTGGAAGAGAGGACAGACAAAGGAGAGAAGCAAAGTGCGGAGGAGAGGAGAGGGGAGAGGATGGTGAGGACAGGAGAGGACAGGAGAGGACAGGATTAGAGGGGACCTGAGAAACCTACCTGGACAAAGGCAGCATACGGACATCCAGGAAGGCAGGCAGGCATGCAGGCAGCTCTGGCCTGGTCTCCCAGGATCCCGGGCGCACCTCCACCTGTCTTCTCTTGGCTGCCAGCCCTGAGGTCCCTCGTCGGTCAGCACTGTCTTCCCATCCTTCCGTCCCTCTGTGCCAGGGCCCAGGCGTCTGGGCGCTGTTGCCTGACCTAGTGGCAGGGCAGTTGGGCTGCCCAGTGCCAGTGTGGCCAGCACAGATTGCCAGGGGCTAGGACATCACAGAGGGCTCATGTGGTTGCTAGGCCATGGGGACCCCGCCCATCCAGTTGACCAGCAGCCATGACCCCCACGCTGAACTTGACCTGAGGGGTGGTGGCCAGCCACCAGAGCCAGAGCCCCAGGCCAAAGCAGGTGCTGGTCGGCCGGGCCAAGGGGCTATGTGCAGATTGGTGTGTGTCTGGGCATGGGGCTGGCATCTGACAGTCCAGGGCGGGGGACCAAGGTCCGCCAGGCCCCTGTCCCACCATGTGCACTGACACACAGTCTTGCTGACTGACTGACAGTCCCCGCCCCAGAGATACCCACACCAAGTCCCTGGGTGCCCTGAGCTGCCCCTGAGGGTTGGTGGGTGCCTGCCTGGACACATGCCTCCGTAATGGAGGCCTCTATTAATCCCGTTGCCTACTGACAGCTGCCCTCCTGCCCCTCCTCCTCCTCCTACGCCTCCTCCTCCTCCTCTTCCTACTCTTCCTCCTCCTCTTTCTCCTCCTCCTCCTCCACCCCCTCCTCCTCTTCCTCATCCTCAGATGGACTCACTCAGGGCCCTTGGCCTAGGCAAGCCAGGGCTGCTGCTCTGGCTTCTGCAGCTTCTATCCAGTGGGGGGGTGTAGGAATCTGTTCCTGTCAGTCCCTGATTCCTGGGACCTTCCATGCCTCCAGCTGCCCCCACTCTCTAGTCCTGACCCCTCCTCAAGGATGCCCCCTTTCCCCTTACCCTCTGTCCCCCAGCTCCCAACTAACATCTACTGTGTTCCTCCCTGCGCTACTTTACTGCCACCCTGCTTCTGCCCTTCAGCCCTGAGGGCCCAGGGCCAGCCCAGCTGCCATCTCACCATCCAGCAGGGGGACCTGCCCTAACGCCCTGCCACCACACCCACACACATAGCCCTGCACACACTCCTGGGCTCCCCTGCCTGCAGCCTGCCTCTCAAACAGTCTCCTTCTGCCCCCTAGCCCCCTTACAGCCTCTGCCACGGACCCCCACAGACACCTGGGCATGAGCAGTGCGGACATGCAAACAGCTCCCCTCCCCCCCACTCCAGTTGCTCCAAGGTTGTCAAGAGTCTTTTTTTCATGCTGTAGGGGAGGGAGTTGAGACAGTCCAATGTCCTGGGGAGCAAGAACTGCAAACAGTCCATCTACAATGTAACATTTGGGTCTCAGGCCGCCCAATCCCTAGTGCGCTGTGCAGACCTTTGACTGGCAAAAACACCCCATCTGAGTGTGAGATCTGGCTGGGCTAGTGGCTCTTTCTGTGGACTAAGAGACAGACAGACAGAGTTTTCAGGTTCAAAACCTATACTTCCCAGAAGATGGTCATTCACTTCGGTAAAAAAAAAAAAAAAAAAAAAAAAAGGCTTTTTATTTTTTTTCCCCCTGCCTGGGTAACCTGTCTCCTGCCTGTTTCAAAGTGAAAAAAGGGAAAAATCTTTTTTGGAGGGAAAGGGACCAAAATGCTGGCAGGTGGACTCCGTGGAAGGTGGATGGGGAGTTGCTCCTGCCCTGGCACTAGAGCCCCAGCTGCTGTTCCAGGTGCTCTCTGATAACAGAGATCTCCGTGTGTCGTGTCATGACACTGTCTCCAGGACTGACCCTCAGGATAATGAGGATTCAAAACGAGGCAGGTGATACTGCCTTCAAAAGTAAATCCAGGGAGGTTTGGCGGTATGTCAGAGGGTTAAGGGCTTGTGGCGCTCACGAATAGAGGGGACAGGTGGAAGGATTTGGGGTCTGGCCCCCAGACCGCCACCTGCAGGGGAGTCGCTTTACAGGGGGTGAAGCAGGTCTTTAGGAGCTCTATCTTTCTCTCCCACCCTGTATTTCCTCTGCTCTCTCCTTTTGTGTCTGTCAGATGCAAGGTCAGTAACAACAACAACAACAACAAAAACAATAACCACCACAGTGACCAAGCAACAAGGGCAGCGAAAGGGGAACAAATGGAGTGCAGGAGCTGTGGATTATTCGTGGCGTAGGCACTCAGCTGTGGCAATAACCCCTTGAGGCAATCAATCCATACATGAAGATGTAATACAGGTAACAGAGACGTATATGTCCCTGTGTGTTTCCACTGAGTTAATGTAAATGCACTTTTATTGACTTCTTCATTTATTTATTACCTTGCCACGAGAATTTCTTTTCATTGCTAAAAAAAAGTGTCCCATCAAGGGTACCAGGTGGTGCCACACCCAGTTAAGCACTCATGTTACAATGCAGGAGGACTGGGCTTCAACACCCTGGTTCCCACATGCCAGGGGAAATCTTTACAAGTGGTGCGGAAGTGCTGCAGTTGTCTCTCTCTGTGTCTCAAACTCTCTCTACCTCCCTTCCCTCTCAATTCCTGTCTATTTATTCCAGTGAATAATCAAGAAAATAGAAAGTAAAAAAAGAAAAAGGAAAAGGAAATATTCCACGACTTCAAATGGGTTAATCAGGACAATGCTTTCCTTGTTAAGATCCTCACAGCATTCCATATGCAGAAAGGCAAAGACGCCATGTATTTTTTAACCCAGTTTTTATATTTATTTATTTATTTATTTAGGTGCTTATTCATTTTTGTTATTGATGAATTAATGTTTTACATTTGACATTGACTAGGGATCTGACACCAGCGGACTCCAGTACCCCTATATGGTACTCTGCCTCTACAAAACCCATCCATTGACCTGTCCATCCATCCATCCATCCACCCATACATCTATCCATCCATTCATACATACATCCATCCATCCATCCATCCATCCATCCACCAGTCAACCAAGCTAAGTACAAAAGGAGATCTCTCCTTGAATGGTGAGGAGAAACAACGATGCATAGGTAGGTTGCAAAGGCCCAGTTTGGCTGAATAGGGCAGAGGGGCTGAACCAGGGAATGTGTTGGGGCGTGTGGGTTTGGGTGGGGTGAGCCGGAGACCCTGTGAGCTGGGTCACATTAGGGGCAGGCAGGGGGTGGAAGGGGTTGCGAACAGCTGTCACTGGAGAAGCATCACAAGTGCTGGAGCTGGTGAGCAGGGCACCTGGAAGAGAGGACAGACAAAGGAGAGAAGCAAAGTGCGGAGGAGAGGAGAGGGGAGAGGATGGTGAGGACAGGAGAGGACAGGAGAGGACAGGATTAGAGGGGACCTGAGAAACCTACCTGGACAAAGGCAGCATACGGACATCCAGGAAGGCAGGCAGGCATGCAGGCAGCTCTGGCCTGGGCTCCCAGGATCCCGGGCGCACCTCCACCTGTCTTCTCTTGGCTGCCAGCCCTGAGGTCCCTCGTCGGTCAGCACTGTCTTCCCATCCTTCCGTCCCTCTGTGCCAGGGCCCAGGCGTCTGGGCGCTGTTGCCTGACCTAGTGGCAGGGCAGTTGGGCTGCCCAGTGCCAGTGTGGCCAGCACAGATTGCCAGGGGCTAGGACATCACAGAGGGCTCATGTGGTTGCTAGGCCATGGGGACCCCGCCCATCCAGTTGACCAGCAGCCATGACCCCCACGCTGAACTTGACCTGAGGGGTGGTGGCCAGCCACCAGAGCCAGAGCCCCAGGCCAAAGCAGGTGCTGGTCGGCCGGGCCAAGGGGCTATGTGCAGATTGGTGTGTGTCTGGGCATGGGGCTGGCATCTGACAGTCCAGGGCGGGGGACCAAGGTCCGCCAGGCCCCTGTCCCACCATGTGCACTGACACACAGTCTTGCTGACTGACTGACAGTCCCCGCCCCAGAGATACCCACACCAAGTCCCTGGGTGCCCTGAGCTGCCCCTGAGGGTGGGTGGGTGCCTGCCTGGACACATGCCTCTGTAATGGAGGCCTCTATTAATCCCGTTGCCTACTGACAGCTGCCCTCCTGCCCCTCCTCCTCCTCCTACGCCTCCTCCTCCTCCTCTTCCTACTCTTCCTCCTCCTCTTTCTCCTCCTCCTCCTCCACCCCCTCCTCCTCTTCCTCATCCTCAGATGGACTCACTCAGGGCCCTTGGCCTAGGCAAGCCAGGGCTGCTGCTCTGGCTTCTGCAGCTTCTATCCAGTGGGGGGGTGTAGGAATCTGTTCCTGTCAGTCCCTGATTCCTGGGACCTTCCATGCCTCCAGCTGCCCCCACTCTCTAGTCCTGACCCCTCCTCAAGGATGCCCCCTTTCCCCTTACCCTCTGTCCCCCAGCTCCCAACTAACATCTACTGTGTTCCTCCCTGCGCTACTTTACTGCCACCCTGCTTCTGCCCTTCAGCCCTGAGGGCCCAGGGCCAGCCCAGCTGCCATCTCACCATCCAGCAGGGGGACCTGCCCTAACGCCCTGCCACCACACCCACACACATAGCCCTGCACACACTCCTGGGCTCCCCTGCCTGCAGCCTGCCTCTCAAACAGTCTCCTTCTGCCCCCTAGCCCCCTTACAGCCTCTGCCACGGACCCCCACAGACACCTGGGCATGAGCAGTGCGGACATGCAAACAGCTCCCCTCCCCCCCACTCCAGTTGCTCCAAGGTTGTCAAGAGTCTTTTTTTCATGCTGTAGGGGAGGGAGTTGAGACAGTCCAATGTCCTGGGGAGCAAGAACTGCAAACAGTCCATCTACAATGTAACATTTGGGTCTCAGGCCGCCCAATCCCTAGTGCGCTGTGCAGACCTTTGACTGGCAAAAACACCCCATCTGAGTGTGAGATCTGGCTGGGCTAGTGGCTCTTTCTGTGGACTAAGAGACAGACAGACAGAGTTTTCAGGTTCAAAACCTATACTTCCCAGAAGATGGTCATTCACTTCGGTAAAAAAAAAAAAAAAAAAAAAAAAAAAAAAAGGCTTTTTATTTTTTTTCCCCCTGCCTGGGTAACCTGTCTCCTGCCTGTTTCAAAGTGAAAAAAGGGAAAAATCTTTTTTGGAGGGAAAAGGACCAAAATGCTGGCAGGTGGACTCCGTGGAAGGTGGATGGGGAGTTGCTCCTGCCCTGGCACTAGAGCCCCAGCTGCTGTTCCAGGTGCTCTCTGATAACAGAGATCTCCGTGTGTCGTGTCATGACACTGTCTCCAGGACTGACCCTCAGGATAATGAGGATTCAAAACGAGGCAGGTGATACTGCCTTCAAAAGTAAATCCAGGGAGGTTTGGCGGTATGTCAGAGGGTTAAGGGCTTGTGGCGCTCACGAATAGAGGGGACAGGTGGAAGGATTTGGGGTCTGGCCCCCAGACCGCCACCTGCAGGGGAGTCGCTTTACAGGGGGTGAAGCAGGTCTTTAGGAGCTCTATCTTTCTCTCCCACCCTGTATTTCCTCTGCTCTCTCCTTTTGTGTCTGTCAGATGCAAGGTCAGTAACAACAACAACAACAACAAAAACAATAACCACCACAGTGACCAAGCAACAAGGGCAGCGAAAGGGGAACAAATGGAGTGCAGGAGCTGTGGATTATTCGTGGCGTAGGCACTCAGCTGTGGCAATAACCCCTTGAGGCAATCAATCCATACATGAAGATGTAATACAGGTAACAGAGACGTATATGTCCCTGTGTGTTTCCACTGAGTTAATGTAAATGCACTTTTATTGACTTCTTCATTTATTTATTACCTTGCCACGAGAATTTCTTTTCATTGCTAAAAAAAAGTGTCCCATCAAGGGTACCAGGTGGTGCCACACCCAGTTAAGCACTCATGTTACAATGCAGGAGGACTGGGCTTCAACACCCTGGTTCCCACATGCCAGGGGAAATCTTTACAAGTGGTGCGGAAGTGCTGCAGTTGTCTCTCTCTGTGTCTCAAACTCTCTCTACCTCCCTTCCCTCTCAATTCCTGTCTATTTATTCCAGTGAATAATCAAGAAAATAGAAAGTAAAAAAAGAAAAAGGAAAAGGAAATATTCCACGACTTCAAATGGGTTAATCAGGACAATGCTTTCCTTGTTAAGATCCTCACAGCATTCCATATGCAGAAAGGCAAAGACGCCATGTATTTTTTAACCCAGTTTTTATATTTATTTATTTATTTATTTAGGTGCTTATTCATTTTTGTTATTGATGAATTAATGTTTTACATTTGACATTGACTAGGGATCTGACACCAGCGGACTCCAGTACCCCTATATGGTACTCTGCCTCTACAAAACCCATCCATTGACCTGTCCATCCATCCATCCATCCACCCATACATCTATCCATCCATTCATACATACATCCATCCATCCATCCATCCATCCATCCACCAGTCAACCAAGCTAAGTACAAAAGGAGATCTCTCCTTGAATGGTGAGGAGAAACAACGATGCATAGGTAGGTTGCAAAGGCCCAGTTTGGCTGAATAGGGCAGAGGGGCTGAACCAGGGAATGTGTTGGGGCGTGTGGGTTTGGGTGGGGTGAGCCGGAGACCCTGTGAGCTGGGTCACATTAGGGGCAGGCAGGGGGTGGAAGGGGTTGCGAACAGCTGTCACTGGAGAAGCATCACAAGTGCTGGAGCTGGTGAGCAGGGCACCTGGAAGAGAGGACAGACAAAGGAGAGAAGCAAAGTGCGGAGGAGAGGAGAGGGGAGAGGATGGTGAGGACAGGAGAGGACAGGAGAGGACAGGATTAGAGGGGACCTGAGAAACCTACCTGGACAAAGGCAGCATAAGGACATCCAGGAAGGCAGGCAGGCATGCAGGCAGCTCTGGCCTGGGCTCCCAGGATCCCGGGCGCACCTCCACCTGTCTTCTCTTGGCTGCCAGCCCTGAGGTCCCTCGTCGGTCAGCACTGTCTTCCCATCCTTCCGTCCCTCACTGCCAGGGCCCAGGCGTCTGGGCGCTGTTGCCTGACCTAGTGGCAGGGCAGTTGGGCTGCCCAGTGCCAGTGTGGCCAGCACAGATTGCCAGGGGCTAGGACATCACAGAGGGCTCATGTGGTTGCTAGGCCATGGGGACCCCGCCCATCCAGTTGACCAGCAGCCATGACCCCCACGCTGAACTTGACCTGAGGGGTGGTGGCCAGCCACCAGAGCCAGAGCCCCAGGCCAAAGCAGGTGCTGGTCGGCCGGGCCAAGGGGCTATGTGCAGATTGGTGTGTGTCTGGGCATGTGGCTGGCATCTGACAGTCCAGGGCGGGGGACCAAGGTCCGCCAGGCCCCTGTCCCACCATGTGCACTGACACACAGTCTTGCTGACTGACTGACAGTCCCCGCCCCAGAGATACCCACACCAAGTCCCTGGGTGCCCTGAGCTGCCCCTGAGGGTGGGTGGGTGCCTGCCTGGACACATGCCTCCGTAATGGAGGCCTCTATTAATCCCGTTGCCTACTGACAGCTGCCCTCCTGCCCCTCCTCCTCCTCCTACGCCTCCTCCTCCTCCTCTTCCTACTCTTCCTCCTCCTCTTTCTCCTCCCCCTCCTCCACCCCCTCCTCCTCTTCCTCAACCTCAGATGGACTCACTCAGGGCCCTTGGCCTAGGCAAGCCAGGGCTGCTGCTCTGGCTTCTGCAGCTTCTATCCAGTGGGGGGGTGTAGGAATCTGTTCCTGTCAGTCCCTGATTCCTGGGACCTTCCATGCCTCCAGCTGCCCCCACTCTCTAGTCCTGACCCCTCCTCAAGGATGCCCCCTTTCCCCTTACCCTCTGTCCCCCAGCTCCCAACTAACATCTACTGTGTTCCTCCCTGCGCTACTTTACTGCCACCCTGCTTCTGCCCTTCAGCCCTGAGGGCCCAGGGCCAGCCCAGCTGCCATCTCACCATCCAGCAGGGGGACCTGCCCTAACGCCCTGCCACCACACCCACACACACAGCCCTGCACACACTCCTGGGCTCCCCTGCCTGCAGCCTGCCTCTCAAACAGTCTCCTTCTGCCCCCTAGCCCCCTTACAGCCTCTGCCACGGACCCCCACAGACACCTGGGCATGAGCAGTGCGGACATGCAAACAGCTCCCCTCCCTCCCACTCCAGTTGCTCCAAGGTTGTCAAGAGTCTTTTTTTCATGCTGTAGGGGAGGGAGTTGAGACAGTCCAATGTCCTGGGGAGCAAGAACTGCAAACAGTCCATCTACAATGTAACATTTGGGTCTCAGGCCGCCCAATCCCTAGTGCGCTGTGCAGACCTTTGACTGGCAAAAACACCCCATCTGAGTGTGAGATCTGGCTGGGCTAGTGGCTCTTTCTGTGGACTAAGAGACAGACAGACAGAGTTTTCAGGTTCAAAACCTATACTTCCCAGAAGATGGTCATTCACTTCGGTAAAAAAAAAAAAAAAAAAAAAAAAAAAAAAAAAAAAGGCTTTTTATTTTTTTTCCCCCTGCCTGGGTAACCTGTCTCCTGCCTGTTTCAAAGTGAAAAAAGGGAAAAATCTTTTTTGGAGGGAAAAGGACCAAAATGCTGGCAGGTGGACTCCGTGGAAGGTGGATGGGGAGTTGCTCCTGCCCTGGCACTAGAGCCCCAGCTGCTGTTCCAGGTGCTCTCTGATAACAGAGATCTCCGTGTGTCGTGTCATGACACTGTCTCCAGGACTGACCCTCAGGATAATGAGGATTCAAAACGAGGCAGGTGATACTGCCTTCAAAAGTAAATCCAGGGAGGTTTGGCGGTATGTCAGAGGGTTAAGGGCTTGTGGCGCTCACGAATAGAGGGGACAGGTGGAAGGATTTGGGGTCTGGCCCCCAGACCGCCACCTGCAGGGGAGTCGCTTTACAGGGGGTGAAGCAGGTCTTTAGGAGCTCTATCTTTCTCTCCCACCCTGTATTTCCTCTGCTCTCTCCTTTTGTGTCTGTCAGATGCAAGGTCAGTAACAACAACAACAACAACAAAAACAATAACCACCACAGTGACCAAGCAACAAGGGCAGCGAAAGGGGAACAAATGGAGTGCAGGAGCTGTGGATTATTCGTGGCGTAGGCACTCAGCTGTGGCAATAACCCCTTGAGGCAATCAATCCATACATGAAGATGTAATACAGGTAACAGAGACGTATATGTCCCTGTGTGTTTCCACTGAGTTAATGTAAATGCACTTTTATTGACTTCTTCATTTATTTATTACCTTGCCACGAGAATTTCTTTTCATTGCTAAAAAAAAGTGTCCCATCAAGGGTACCAGGTGGTGCCACACCCAGTTAAGCACTCATGTTACAATGCAGGAGGACTGGGCTTCAACACCCTGGTTCCCACATGCCAGGGGAAATCTTTACAAGTGGTGCGGAAGTGCTGCAGTTGTCTCTCTCTGTGTCTCAAACTCTCTCTACCTCCCTTCCCTCTCAATTCCTGTCTATTTATTCCAGTGAATAATCAAGAAAATAGAAAGTAAAAAAAGAAAAAGGAAAAGGAAATATTCCACGACTTCAAATGGGTTAATCAGGACAATGCTTTCCTTGTTAAGATCCTCACAGCATTCCATATGCAGAAAGGCAAAGACGCCATGTATTTTTTAACCCAGTTTTTATATTTATTTATTTATTTATTTAGGTGCTTATTCATTTTTGTTATTGATGAATTAATGTTTTACATTTGACATTGACTAGGGATCTGACACCAGCGGACTCCAGTACCCCTATATGGTACTCTGCCTCTACAAAAACCATCCATTGACCTGTCCATCCATCCATCCATCCACCCATACATCTATCCATCCATTCATACATACATCCATCCATCCATCCATCCATCCATCCACCAGTCAACCAAGCTAAGTACAAAAGGAGATCTCTCCTTGAATGGTGAGGAGAAACAACGATGCATAGGTAGGTTGCAAAGGCCCAGTTTGGCTGAATAGGGCAGAGGGGCTGAACCAGGGAATGTGTTGGGGCGTGTGGGTTTGGGTGGGGTGAGCCGGAGACCCTGTGAGCTGGGTCACATTAGGGGCAGGCAGGGGGTGGAAGGGGTTGCGAACAGCTGTCACTGGAGAAGCATCACAAGTGCTGGAGCTGGTGAGCAGGGCACCTGGAAGAGAGGACAGACAAAGGAGAGAAGCAAGTGCGGAGGAGAGGAGAGGGGAGAGGATGGTGAGGACAGGAGAGGACAGGAGAGGACAGGATTAGAGGGGACCTGAGAAACCTACCTGGACAAAGGCAGCATACGGACATCCAGGAAGGCAGGCAGGCATGCAGGCAGCTCTGGCCTGGGCTCCCAGGATCCCGGGCGCACCTCCACCTGTCTTCTCTTGGCTGCCAGCCCTGAGGTCCCTCGTCGGTCAGCACTGTCTTCCCATCCTTCCGTCCCTCTGTGCCAGGGCCCAGGCGTCTGGGCGCTGTTGCCTGACCTAGTGGCAGGGCAGTTGGGCTGCCCAGTGCCAGTGTGGCCAGCACAGATTGCCAGGGGCTAGGACATCACAGAGGGCTCATGTGGTTGCTAGATCATGGGGACCCCGCCCATCCAGTTGACCAGCAGCCATGACCCCCACGCTGAACTTGACCTGAGGGGTGGTGGCCAGCCACCAGAGCCAGAGCCCCAGGCCAAAGCAGGTGCTGGTCGGCCGGGCCAAGGGGCTATGTGCAGATTGGTGTGTGTCTGGGCATGGGGCTGGCATCTGACAGTCCAGGGCGGGGGACCAAGGTCCGCCAGGCCCCTGTCCCACCATGTGCACTGACACACAGTCTTGCTGACTGACTGACAGTCCCCGCCCCAGAGATACCCACACCAAGTCCCTGGGTGCCCTGAGCTGCCCCTGAGGGTTGGTGGGTGCCTGCCTGGACACATGCCTCCGTAATGGAGGCCTCTATTAATCCCGTTGCCTACTGACAGCTGCCCTCCTGCCCCTCCTCCTCCTCCTACGCCTCCTCCTCCTCCTCTTCCTACTCTTCCTCCTCCTCTTTCTCCTCCTCCTCCTCCACCCCCTCCTCCTCTTCCTCATCCTCAGATGGACTCACTCAGGGCCCTTGGCCTAGGCAAGCCAGGGCTGCTGCTCTGGCTTCTGCAGCTTCTATCCAGTGGGGGGGTGTAGGAATCTGTTCCTGTCAGTCCCTGATTCCTGGGACCTTCCATGCCTCCAGCTGCCCCCACTCTCTAGTCCTGACCCCTCCTCAAGGATGCCCCCTTTCCCCTTACCCTCTGTCCCCCAGCTCCCAACTAACATCTACTGTGTTCCTCCCTGCGCTACTTTACTGCCACCCTGCTTCTGCCCTTCAGCCCTGAGGGCCCAGGGCCAGCCCAGCTGCCATCTCACCATCCAGCAGGGGGACCTGCCCTAACGCCCTGCCACCACACCCACACACATAGCCCTGCACACACTCCTGGGCTCCCCTGCCTGCAGCCTGCCTCTCAAACAGTCTCCTTCTGCCCCCTAGCCCCCTTACAGCCTCTGCCACGGACCCCCACAGACACCTGGGCATGAGCAGTGCGGACATGCAAACAGCTCCCCTCCCCCCCACTCCAGTTGCTCCAAGGTTGTCAAGAGTCTTTTTTTCATGCTGTAGGGGAGGGAGTTGAGACAGTCCAATGTCCTGGGGAGCAAGAACTGCAAACAGTCCATCTACAATGTAACATTTGGGTCTCAGGCTGCCCAATCCCTAGTGCGCTGTGCAGACCTTTGACTGGCAAAAACACCCCATCTGAGTGTGAGATCTGGCTGGGCTAGTGGCTCTTTCTGTGGACTAAGAGACAGACAGACAGAGTTTTCAGGTTCAAAACCTATACTTCCCAGAAGATGGTCATTCACTTCGGTAAAAAAAAAAAAAAAAAAAAAAAAAGGCTTTTTATTTTTTTTCCCCCTGCCTGGGTAACCTGTCTCCTGCCTGTTTCAAAGTGAAAAAAGGGAAAAATCTTTTTTGGAGGGAAAGGGACCAAAATGCTGGCAGGTGGACTCCGTGGAAGGTGGATGGGGAGTTGCTCCTGCCCTGGCACTAGAGCCCCAGCTGCTGTTCCAGGTGCTCTCTGATAACAGAGATCTCCGTGTGTCGTGTCATGACACTGTCTCCAGGACTGACCCTCAGGATAATGAGGATTCAAAACGAGGCAGGTGATACTGCCTTCAAAAGTAAATCCAGGGAGGTTTGGCGGTATGTCAGAGGGTTAAGGGCTTGTGGCGCTCACGAATAGAGGGGACAGGTGGAAGGATTTGGGGTCTGGCCCCCAGACCGCCACCTGCAGGGGAGTCGCTTTACAGGGGGTGAAGCAGGTCTTTAGGAGCTCTATCTTTCTCTCCCACCCTGTATTTCCTCTGCTCTCTCCTTTTGTGTCTGTCAGATGCAAGGTCAGTAACAACAACAACAACAACAAAAACAATAACCACCACAGTGACCAAGCAACAAGGGCAGCGAAAGGGGAACAAATGGAGTGCAGGAGCTGTGGATTATTCGTGGCGTAGGCACTCAGCTGTGGCAATAACCCCTTGAGGCAATCAATCCATACATGAAGATGTAATACAGGTAACAGAGACGTATATGTCCCTGTGTGTTTCCACTGAGTTAATGTAAATGCACTTTTATTGACTTCTTCATTTATTTATTACCTTGCCACGAGAATTTCTTTTCATTGCTAAAAAAAAGTGTCCCATCAAGGGTACCAGGTGGTGCCACACCCAGTTAAGCACTCATGTTACAATGCAGGAGGACTGGGCTTCAACACCCTGGTTCCCACATGCCAGGGGAAATCTTTACAAGTGGTGCGGAAGTGCTGCAGTTGTCTCTCTCTGTGTCTCAAACTCTCTCTACCTCCCTTCCCTCTCAATTCCTGTCTATTTATTCCAGTGAATAATCAAGAAAATAGAAAGTAAAAAAAGAAAAAGGAAAAGGAAATATTCCACGACTTCAAATGGGTTAATCAGGACAATGCTTTCCTTGTTAAGATCCTCACAGCATTCCATATGCAGAAAGGCAAAGACGCCATGTATTTTTTAACCCAGTTTTTATATTTATTTATTTATTTATTTAGGTGCTTATTCATTTTTGTTATTGATGAATTAATGTTTTACATTTGACATTGACTAGGGATCTGACACCAGCGGACTCCAGTACCCCTATATGGTACTCTGCCTCTACAAAACCCATCCATTGACCTGTCCATCCATCCATCCATCCACCCATACATCTATCCATCCATTCATACATACATCCATCCATCCATCCATCCATCCATCCATCCACCAGTCAACCAAGCTAAGTACAAAAGGAGATCTCTCCTTGAATGGTGAGGAGAAACAACGATGCATAGGTAGGTTGCAAAGGCCCAGTTTGGCTGAATAGGGCAGAGGGGCTGAACCAGGGAATGTGTTGGGGCGTGTGGGTTTGGGTGGGGTGAGCCGGAGACCCTGTGAGCTGGGTCACATTAGGGGCAGGCAGGGGGTGGAAGGGGTTGCGAACAGCTGTCACTGGAGAAGCATCACAAGTGCTGGAGCTGGTGAGCAGGGCACCTGGAAGAGAGGACAGACAAAGGAGAGAAGCAAAGTGCGGAGGAGAGGAGAGGGGAGAGGATGGTGAGGACAGGAGAGGACAGGAGAGGACAGGATTAGAGGGGACCTGAGAAACCTACCTGGACAAAGGCAGCATACGGACATCCAGGAAGGCAGGCAGGCATGCAGGCAGCTCTGGCCTGGGCTCCCAGGATCCCGGGCGCACCTCCACCTGTCTTCTCTTGGCTGCCAGCCCTGAGGTCCCTCGTCGGTCAGCACTGTCTTCCCATCCTTCCGTCCCTCACTGCCAGGGCCCAGGCGTCTGGGCGCTGTTGCCTGACCTAGTGGCAGGGCAGTTGGGCTGCCCAGTGCCAGTGTGGCCAGCACAGATTGCCAGGGGCTAGGACATCACAGAGGGCTCATGTGGTTGCTAGGCCATGGGGACCCCGCCCATCCAGTTGACCAGCAGCCATGACCCCCACGCTGAACTTGACCTGAGGTGTGGTGGCCAGCCACCAGAGCCAGAGCCCCAGGCCAAAGCAGGTGCTGGTCGGCCGGGCCAAGGGGCTATGTGCAGATTGGTGTGTGTCTGGGCATGTGGCTGGCATCTGACAGTCCAGGGCAGGGGACCAAGGTCCGCCAGGCCCCTGTCCCACCATGTGCACTGACACACAGTCTTGCTGACTGACTGACAGTCCCCGCCCCAGAGATACCCACACCAAGTCCCTGGGTGCCCTGAGCTGCCCCTGAGGGTGGGTGGGTGCCTGCCTGGACACATGCCTCCGTAATGGAGGCCTCTATTAATCCCGTTGCCTACTGACAGCTGCCCTCCTGCCCCTCCTCCTCCTCCTACGCCTCCTCCTCCTCCTCTTCCTACTCTTCCTCCTCCTCTTTCTCCTCCCCCTCCTCCACCCCCTCCTCCTCTTCCTCATCCTCAGATGGACTCACTCAGGGCCCTTGGCCTAGGCAAGCCATGGCTGCTGCTCTGGCTTCTGCAGCTTCTATCCAGTGGGGGGGTGTAGGAATCTGTTCCTGTCAGTCCCTGATTCCTGGGACCTTCCATGCCTCCAGCTGCCCCCACTCTCTAGTCCTGACCCCTCCTCAAGGATGCCCCCTTTCCCCTTACCCTCTGTCCCCCAGCTCCCAACTAACATCTACTGTGTTCCTCCCTGCGCTACTTTACTGCCACCCTTCTTCTGCCCTTCAGCCCTGAGGGCCCAGGGCCAGCCCAGCTGCCATCTCACCATCCAGCAGGGGGACCTGCCCTAACGCCCTGCCACCACACCCACACACACAGCCCTGCACACACTCCTGGGCTCCCCTGCCTGCAGCCTGCCTCTCAAACAGTCTCCTTCTGCCCCCTAGCCCCCTTACAGCCTCTGCCACGGACCCCCACAGACACCTGGGCATGAGCAGTGCAGACATGCAAACAGCTCCCCTCCCCCCCACTCCAGTTGCTCCAAGGTTGTCAAGAGTCTTTTTTCATGCTGTAGGGGAGGGAGTTGAGACAGTCCAATGTCCTGGGGAGCAAGAACTGCAAACAGTCCATCTACAATGTAACATTTGGGTCTCAGGCCGCCCAATCCCTAGTGCGCTGTGCAGACCTTTGACTGGCAAAAACACCCCATCTGAGTGTGAGATCTGGCTGGGCTAGTGGCTCTTTCTGTGGACTAAGAGACAGACAGACAGAGTTTTCAGGTTCAAAACCTATACTTCCCAGAAGATGGTCATTCACTTCGGTAAAAAAAAAAAAAAAAAAAAAAAAAAAAAAAAGGCTTTTTATTTTTTTTCCCCCTGCCTGGGTAACCTGTCTCCTGCCTGTTTCAAAGTGAAAAAAGGGAAAAATCTTTTTTGGAGGGAAAAGGACCAAAATGCTGGCAGGTGGACTCCGTGGAAGGTGGATGGGGAGTTGCTCCTGCCCTGGCACTAGAGCCCCAGCTGCTGTTCCAGGTGCTCTCTGATAACAGAGATCTCCGTGTGTCGTGTCATGACACTGTCTCCAGGACTGACCCTCAGGATAATGAGGATTCAAAACGAGGCAGGTGATACTGCCTTCAAAAGTAAATCCAGGGAGGTTTGGCGGTATGTCAGAGGGTTAAGGGCTTGTGGCGCTCACGAATAGAGGGGACAGG
The DNA here is from genome assembly GCF_950295315.1 of Erinaceus europaeus. Classification (NCBI taxonomy): domain Eukaryota; kingdom Metazoa; phylum Chordata; class Mammalia; order Eulipotyphla; family Erinaceidae; genus Erinaceus; species Erinaceus europaeus. Next base: position 105,520 of record NW_026647124.1, on the reverse strand, counting down.
TGGAAGGATTTGGGGTCTGGCCCCCAGACCGCCACCTGCAGGGGAGTCGCTTTACAGGGGGTGAAGCAGGTCTTTAGGAGCTCTATCTTTCTCTCCCACCCTGTATTTCCTCTGCTCTCTCCTTTTGTGTCTGTCAGATGCAAGGTCAGTAACAACAACAACAACAACAAAAACAATAACCACCACAGTGACCAAGCAACAAGGGCAGCGAAAGGGGAACAAATGGAGTGCAGGAGCTGTGGATTATTCGTGGCGTAGGCACTCAGCTGTGGCAATAACCCCTTGAGGCAATCAATCCATACATGAAGATGTAATACAGGTAACAGAGACGTATATGTCCCTGTGTGTTTCCACTGAGTTAATGTAAATGCACTTTTATTGACTTCTTCATTTATTTATTACCTTGCCACGAGAATTTCTTTTCATTGCTAAAAAAAAGTGTCCCATCAAGGGTACCAGGTGGTGCCACACCCAGTTAAGCACTCATGTTACAATGCAGGAGGACTGGGCTTCAACACCCTGGTTCCCACATGCCAGGGGAAATCTTTACAAGTGGTGCGGAAGTGCTGCAGTTGTCTCTCTCTGTGTCTCAAACTCTCTCTACCTCCCTTCCCTCTCAATTCCTGTCTATTTATTCCAGTGAATAATCAAGAAAATAGAAAGTAAAAAAAGAAAAAGGAAAAGGAAATATTCCACGACTTCAAATGGGTTAATCAGGACAATGCTTTCCTTGTTAAGATCCTCACAGCATTCCATATGCAGAAAGGCAAAGACGCCATGTATTTTTTAACCCAGTTTTTATATTTATTTATTTATTTATTTAGGTGCTTATTCATTTTTGTTATTGATGAATTAATGTTTTACATTTGACATTGACTAGGGATCTGACACCAGCGGACTCCAGTACCCCTATATGGTACTCTGCCTCTACAAAACCCATCCATTGACCTGTCCATCCATCCATCCATCCACCCATACATCTATCCATCCATTCATACATACATACATACATCCATCCATCCATCCATCCATCCACCAGTCAACCAAGCTAAGTACAAAAGGAGATCTCTCCTTGAATGGTGAGGAGAAACAACGATGCATAGGTAGGTTGCAAAGGCCCAGTTTGGCTGAATAGGGCAGAGGGGCTGAACCAGGGAATGTGTTGGGGCGTGTGGGTTTGGGTGGGATGAGCCGGAGACCCTGTGAGCTGGGTCACATTAGGGGCAGGCAGGGGGTGGAAGGGGTTGCGAACAGCTGTCACTGGAGAAGCATCACAAGTGCTGGAGCTGGTGAGCAGGGCACCTGGAAGAGAGGACAGACAAAGGAGAGAAGCAAAGTGCGGAGGAGAGGAGAGGGGAGAGGATGGTGAGGACAGGAGAGGACAGGAGAGGACAGGATTGGAGGGGACCTGAGAAACCTACCTGGACAAAGGCAGCATACGGACATCCAGGAAGGCAGGCAGGCATGCAGGCAGCTCTGGCCTGGGCTCCCAGGATCCCGGGCGCACCTCCACCTGTCTTCTCTTGGCTGCCAGCCCTGAGGTCCCTCGTCGGTCAGCACTGTCTTCCCATCCTTCCGTCCCTCTGTGCCAGGGCCCAGGCGTCTGGGCGCTGTTGCCTGACCTAGTGGCAGGGCAGTTGGGCTGCCCAGTGCCAGTGTGGCCAGCACAGATTGCCAGGGGCTAGGACATCACAGAGGGCTCATGTGGTTGCTAGGCCATGGGGACCCCGCCCATCCAGTTGACCAGCAGCCATGACCCCCACGCTGAACTTGACCTGAGGGGTGGTGGCCAGCCACCAGAGCCAGAGCCCCAGGCCAAAGCAGGTGCTGGTCGGCCGGGCCAAGGGGCTATGTGCAGATTGGTGTGTGTCTGGGCATGGGGCTGGCATCTGACAGTCCAGGGCGGGGGACCAAGGTCCGCCAGGCCCCTGTCCCACCATGTGCACTGACACACAGTCTTGCTGACTGACTGACAGTCCCCGCCCCAGAGATACCCACACCAAGTCCCTGGGTGCCCTGAGCTGCCCCTGAGGGTGGGTGGGTGCCTGCCTGGACACATGCCTCCGTAATGGAGGCCTCTATTAATCCCGTTGCCTACTGACAGCTGCCCTCCTGCCCCTCCTCCTCCTCCTACGCCTCCTCCTCCTCCTCTTCCTACTCTTCCTCCTCCTCTTTCTCCTCCTCCTCCTCCACCCCCTCCTCCTCTTCCTCATCCTCAGATGGACTCACTCAGGGCCCTTGGCCTAGGCAAGCCAGGGCTGCTGCTCTGGCTTCTGCAGCTTCTATCCAGTGGGGGGGTGTAGGAATCTGTTCCTGTCAGTCCCTGATTCCTGGGACCTTCCATGCCTCCAGCTGCCCCCACTCTCTAGTCCTGACCCCTCCTCAAGGATGCCCCCTTTCCCCTTACCCTCTGTCCCCCAGCTCCCAACTAACATCTACTGTGTTCCTCCCTGCGCTACTTTACTGCCACCCTGCTTCTGCCCTTCAGCCCTGAGGGCCCAGGGCCAGCCCAGCTGCCATCTCACCATCCAGCAGGGGGACCTGCCCTAACGCCCTGCCACCACACCCACACACACAGCCCTGCACACACTCCTGGGCTCCCCTGCCTGCAGCCTGCCTCTCAAACAGTCTCCTTCTGCCCCCTAGCCCCCTTACAGCCTCTGCCACGGACCCCCACAGACACCTGGGCATGAGCAGTGCAGACATGCAAACAGCTCCCCTCCCCCCCACTCCAGTTGCTCCAAGGTTGTCAAGAGTCTTTTTTTCATGCTGTAGGGGAGGGAGTTGAGACAGTCCAATGTCCTGGGGAGCAAGAACTGCAAACAGTCCATCTACAATGTAACATTTGGGTCTCAGGCCGCCCAATCCCTAGTGCGCTGTGCAGACCTTTGACTGGCAAAAACACCCCATCTGAGTGTGAGATCTGGCTGGGCTAGTGGCTCTTTCTGTGGACTAAGAGACAGACAGACAGAGTTTTCAGGTTCAAAACCTATACTTCCCAGAAGATGGTCATTCACTTCGGTAAAAAAAAAAAAAAAAAAAAGGCTTTTTATTTTTTTTCCCCCTGCCTGGGTAACCTGTCTCCTGCCTGTTTCAAAGTGAAAAAAGGGAAAAATCTTTTTTGGAGGGAAAAGGACCAAAATGCTGGCAGGTGGACTCCGTGGAAGGTGGATGGGGAGTTGCTCCTGCCCTGGCACTAGAGCCCCAGCTGCTGTTCCAGGTGCTCTCTGATAACAGAGATCTCCGTGTGTCGTGTCATGACACTGTCTCCAGGACTGACCCTCAGGATAATGAGGATTCAAAACGAGGCAGGTGATACTGCCTTCAAAAGTAAATCCAGGGAGGTTTGGCGGTATGTCAGAGGGTTAAGGGCTTGTGGCGCTCACGAATAGAGGGGACAGGTGGAAGGATTTGGGGTCTGGCCCCCAGACCGCCACCTGCAGGGGAGTCGCTTTACAGGGGGTGAAGCAGGTCTTTAGGAGCTCTATCTTTCTCTCCCACCCTGTATTTCCTCTGCTCTCTCCTTTTGTGTCTGTCAGATGCAAGGTCAGTAACAACAACAACAACAACAAAAACAATAACCACCACAGTGACCAAGCAACAAGGGCAGCGAAAGGGGAACAAATGGAGTGCAGGAGCTGTGGATTATTCGTGGCGTAGGCACTCAGCTCTGGCAATAACCCCTTGAGGCAATCAATCCATACATGAAGATGTAATACAGGTAACAGAGACGTATATGTCCCTGTGTGTTTCCACTGAGTTAATGTAAATGCACTTTTATTGACTTCTTCATTTATTTATTACCTTGCCACGAGAATTTCTTTTCATTGCTAAAAAAAAGTGTCCCATCAAGGGTACCAGGTGGTGCCACACCCAGTTAAGCACTCATGTTACAATGCAGGAGGACTGGGCTTCAACACCCTGGTTCCCACATGCCAGGGGAAATCTTTACAAGTGGTGCGGAAGTGCTGCAGTTGTCTCTCTCTGTGTCTCAAACTCTCTCTACCTCCCTTCCCTCTCAATTCCTGTCTATTTATTCCAGTGAATAATCAAGAAAATAGAAAGTAAAAAAAGAAAAAGGAAAAGGAAATATTCCACGACTTCAAATGGGTTAATCAGGACAATGCTTTCCTTGTTAAGATCCTCACAGCATTCCATATGCAGAAAGGCAAAGACGCCATGTATTTTTTAACCCAGTTTTTATATTTATTTATTTATTTATTTATTTAGGTGCTTATTCATTTTTGTTATTGATGAATTAATGTTTTACATTTGACATTGACTAGGGATCTGACACCAGCGGACTCCAGTACCCCTATATGGTACTCTGCCTCTACAAAACCGATCCATTGACCTGTCCATCCATCCATCCATCCACCCATACATCTATCCATCCATTCATACATACATACATACATCCATCCATCCATCCATCCATCCATCCACCAGTCAACCAAGCTAAGTACAAAAGGAGATCTCTCCTTGAATGGTGAGGAGAAACAACGATGCATAGGTAGGTTGCAAAGGCCCAGTTTGGCTGAATAGGGCAGAGGGGCTGAACCAGGGAATGTGTTGGGGCGTGTGGGTTTGGGTGGGATGAGCCGGAGACCCTGTGAGCTGGGTCACATTAGGGGCAGGCAGGGGGTGGAAGGGGTTGCGAACAGCTGTCACTGGAGAAGCATCACAAGTGCTGGAGCTGGTGAGCAGGGCACCTGGAAGAGAGGACAGACAAAGGAGAGAAGCAAAGTGCGGAGGAGAGGAGAGGGGAGAGGATGGTGAGGACAGGAGAGGACAGGAGAGGACAGGATTAGAGGGGACCTGAGAAACCTACCTGGACAAAGGCAGCATACGGACATCCAGGAAGGCAGGCAGGCATGCAGGCAGCTCTGGCCTGGGCTCCCAGGATCCCGGGCGCACCTCCACCTGTCTTCTCTTGGCTGCCAGCCCTGAGGTCCCTCGTCGGTCAGCACTGTCTTCCCATCCTTCCGTCCCTCTGTGCCAGGGCCCAGGCGTCTGGGCGCTGTTGCCTGACCTAGTGGCAGGGCAGTTGGGCTGCCCAGTGCCAGTGTGGCCAGCACAGATTGCCAGGGGCTAGGACATCACAGAGGGCTCATGTGGTTGCTAGGCCATGGGGACCCCGCCCATCCAGTTGACCAGCAGCCATGACCCCCACGCTGAACTTGACCTGAGGGGTGGTGGCCAGCCACCAGAGCCAGAGCCCCAGGCCAAAGCAGGTGCTGGTCGGCCGGGCCAAGGGGCTATGTGCAGATTGGTGTGTGTCTGGGCATGGGGCTGGCATCTGACAGTCCAGGGCGGGGGACCAAGGTCCGCCAGGCCCCTGTCCCACCATGTGCACTGACACACAGTCTTGCTGACTGACTGACAGTCCCCGCCCCAGAGATACCCACACCAAGTCCCTGGGTGCCCTGAGCTGCCCCTGAGGGTGGGTGGGTGCCTGCCTGGACACATGCCTCCGTAATGGAGGCCTCTATTAATCCCGTTGCCTACTGACAGCTGCCCTCCTGCCCCTCCTCCTCCTCCTACGCCTCCTCCTCCTCCTCTTCCTACTCTTCCTCCTCCTCTTTCTCCTCCTCCTCCTCCACCCCCTCCTCCTCTTCCTCATCCTCAGATGGACTCACTCAGGGCCCTTGGCCTAGGCAAGCCAGGGCTGCTGCTCTGGCTTCTGCAGCTTCTATCCAGTGGGGGGGTGTAGGAATCTGTTCCTGTCAGTCCCTGATTCCTGGGACCTTCCATGCCTCCAGCTGCCCCCACTCTCTAGTCCTGACCCCTCCTCAAGGATGCCCCCTTTCCCCTTACCCTCTGTCCCCCAGCTCCCAACTAACATCTACTGTGTTCCTCCCTGCGCTACTTTACTGCCACCCTGCTTCTGCCCTTCAGCCCTGAGGGCCCAGGGCCAGCCCAGCTGCCATCTCACCATCCAGCAGGGGGACCTGCCCTAACGCCCTGCCACCACACCCACACACACAGCCCTGCACACACTCCTGGGCTCCCCTGCCTGCAGCCTGCCTCTCAAACAGTCTCCTTCTGCCCCCTAGCCCCCTTACAGCCTCTGCCACGGACCCCCACAGACACCTGGGCATGAGCAGTGCAGACATGCAAACAGCTCCCCTCCCCCCCACTCCAGTTGCTCCAAGGTTGTCAAGAGTCTTTTTTTCATGCTGTAGGGGAGGGAGTTGAGACAGTCCAATGTCCTGGGGAGCAAGAACTGCAAACAGTCCATCTACAATGTAACATTTGGGTCTCAGGCCGCCCAATCCCTAGTGCGCTGTGCAGACCTTTGACTGGCAAAAACACCCCATCTGAGTGTGAGATCTGGCTGGGCTAGTGGCTCTTTCTGTGGACTAAGAGACAGACAGACAGAGTTTTCAGGTTCAAAACCTATACTTCCCAGAAGATGGTCATTCACTTCGGTAAAAAAAAAAAAAAAAAAAAAAAAAAAAGGCTTTTTATTTTTTTTCCCCCTGCCTGGGTAACCTGTCTCCTGCCTGTTTCAAAGTGAAAAAAGGGAAAAATCTTTTTTGGAGGGAAAAGGACCAAAATGCTGGCAGGTGGACTCCGTGGAAGGTGGATGGGGAGTTGCTCCTGCCCTGGCACTAGAGCCCCAGCTGCTGTTCCAGGTGCTCTCTGATAACAGAGATCTCCGTGTGTCGTGTCATGACACTGTCTCCAGGACTGACCCTCAGGATAATGAGGATTCAAAACGAGGCAGGTGATACTGCCTTCAAAAGTAAATCCAGGGAGGTTTGGCGGTATGTCAGAGGGTTAAGGGCTTGTGGCGCTCACGAATAGAGGGGACAGGTGGAAGGATTTGGGGTCTGGCCCCCAGACCGCCACCTGCAGGGGAGTCGCTTTACAGGGGGTGAAGCAGGTCTTTAGGAGCTCTATCTTTCTCTCCCACCCTGTATTTCCTCTGCTCTCTCCTTTTGTGTCTGTCAGATGCAAGGTCAGTAACAACAACAACAACAACAAAAACAATAACCACCACAGTGACCAAGCAACAAGGGCAGCGAAAGGGGAACAAATGGAGTGCAGGAGCTGTGGATTATTCGTGGCGTAGGCACTCAGCTCTGGCAATAACCCCTTGAGGCAATCAATCCATACATGAAGATGTAATACAGGTAACAGAGACGTATATGTCCCTGTGTGTTTCCACTGAGTTAATGTAAATGCACTTTTATTGACTTCTTCATTTATTTATTACCTTGCCACGAGAATTTCTTTTCATTGCTAAAAAAAAGTGTCCCATCAAGGGTACCAGGTGGTGCCACACCCAGTTAAGCACTCATGTTACAATGCAGGAGGACTGGGCTTCAACACCCTGGTTCCCACATGCCAGGGGAAATCTTTACAAGTGGTGCGGAAGTGCTGCAGTTGTCTCTCTCTGTGTCTCAAACTCTCTCTACCTCCCTTCCCTCTCAATTCCTGTCTATTTATTCCAGTGAATAATCAAGAAAATAGAAAGTAAAAAAAGAAAAAGGAAAAGGAAATATTCCACGACTTCAAATGGGTTAATCAGGACAATGCTTTCCTTGTTAAGATCCTCACAGCATTCCATATGCAGAAAGGCAAAGACGCCATGTATTTTTTAACCCAGTTTTTATATTTATTTATTTATTTATTTATTTAGGTGCTTATTCATTTTTGTTATTGATGAATTAATGTTTTACATTTGACATTGACTAGGGATCTGACACCAGCGGACTCCAGTACCCCTATATGGTACTCTGCCTCTACAAAACCGATCCATTGACCTGTCCATCCATCCATCCATCCACCCATACATCTATCCATCCATTCATACATACATACATACATCCATCCATCCATCCATCCATCCATCCACCAGTCAACCAAGCTAAGTACAAAAGGAGATCTCTCCTTGAATGGTGAGGAGAAACAACGATGCATAGGTAGGTTGCAAAGGCCCAGTTTGGCTGAATAGGGCAGAGGGGCTGAACCAGGGAATGTGTTGGGGCGTGTGGGTTTGGGTGGGATGAGCCGGAGACCCTGTGAGCTGGGTCACATTAGGGGCAGGCAGGGGGTGGAAGGGGTTGCGAACAGCTGTCACTGGAGAAGCATCACAAGTGCTGGAGCTGGTGAGCAGGGCACCTGGAAGAGAGGACAGACAAAGGAGAGAAGCAAAGTGCGGAGGAGAGGAGAGGGGAGAGGATGGTGAGGACAGGAGAGGACAGGAGAGGACAGGATTAGAGGGGACCTGAGAAACCTACCTGGACAAAGGCAGCATACGGACATCCAGGAAGGCAGGCAGGCATGCAGGCAGCTCTGGCCTGGGCTCCCAGGATCCCGGGCGCACCTCCACCTGTCTTCTCTTGGCTGCCAGCCCTGAGGTCCCTCGTCGGTCAGCACTGTCTTCCCATCCTTCCGTCCCTCTGTGCCAGGGCCCAGGCGTCTGGGCGCTGTTGCCTGACCTAGTGGCAGGGCAGTTGGGCTGCCCAGTGCCAGTGTGGCCAGCACAGATTGCCAGGGGCTAGGACATCACAGAGGGCTCATGTGGTTGCTAGGCCATGGGGACCCCGCCCATCCAGTTGACCAGCAGCCATGACCCCCACGCTGAACTTGACCTGAGGGGTGGTGGCCAGCCACCAGAGCCAGAGCCCCAGGCCAAAGCAGGTGCTGGTCGGCCGGGCCAAGGGGCTATGTGCAGATTGGTGTGTGTCTGGGCATGGGGCTGGCATCTGACAGTCCAGGGCGGGGGACCAAGGTCCGCCAGGCCCCTGTCCCACCATGTGCACTGACACACAGTCTTGCTGACTGACTGACAGTCCCCGCCCCAGAGATACCCACACCAAGTCCCTGGGTGCCCTGAGCTGCCCCTGAGGGTGGGTGGGTGCCTGCCTGGACACATGCCTCCGTAATGGAGGCCTCTATTAATCCCGTTGCCTACTGACAGCTGCCCTCCTGCCCCTCCTCCTCCTCCTACGCCTCCTCCTCCTCCTCTTCCTACTCTTCCTCCTCCTCTTTCTCCTCCTCCTCCTCCACCCCCTCCTCCTCTTCCTCATCCTCAGATGGACTCACTCAGGGCCCTTGGCCTAGGCAAGCCAGGGCTGCTGCTCTGGCTTCTGCAGCTTCTATCCAGTGGGGGGGTGTAGGAATCTGTTCCTGTCAGTCCCTGATTCCTGGGACCTTCCATGCCTCCAGCTGCCCCCACTCTCTAGTCCTGACCCCTCCTCAAGGATGCCCCCTTTCCCCTTACCCTCTGTCCCCCAGCTCCCAACTAACATCTACTGTGTTCCTCCCTGCGCTACTTTACTGCCACCCTGCTTCTGCCCTTCAGCCCTGAGGGCCCAGGGCCAGCCCAGCTGCCATCTCACCATCCAGCAGGGGGACCTGCCCTAACGCCCTGCCACCACACCCACACACACAGCCCTGCACACACTCCTGGGCTCCCCTGCCTGCAGCCTGCCTCTCAAACAGTCTCCTTCTGCCCCCTAGCCCCCTTACAGCCTCTGCCACGGACCCCCACAGACACCTGGGCATGAGCAGTGCAGACATGCAAACAGCTCCCCTCCCCCCCACTCCAGTTGCTCCAAGGTTGTCAAGAGTCTTTTTTTCATGCTGTAGGGGAGGGAGTTGAGACAGTCCAATGTCCTGGGGAGCAAGAACTGCAAACAGTCCATCTACAATGTAACATTTGGGTCTCAGGCCGCCCAATCCCTAGTGCGCTGTGCAGACCTTTGACTGGCAAAAACACCCCATCTGAGTGTGAGATCTGGCTGGGCTAGTGGCTCTTTCTGTGGACTAAGAGACAGACAGACAGAGTTTTCAGGTTCAAAACCTATACTTCCCAGAAGATGGTCATTCACTTCGGTAAAAAAAAAAAAAAAAAAAAAAAAAAAGGCTTTTTATTTTTTTTCCCCCTGCCTGGGTAACCTGTCTCCTGCCTGTTTCAAAGTGAAAAAAGGGAAAAATCTTTTTTGGAGGGAAAAGGACCAAAATGCTGGCAGGTGGACTCCGTGGAAGGTGGATGGGGAGTTGCTCCTGCCCTGGCACTAGAGCCCCAGCTGCTGTTCCAGGTGCTCTCTGATAACAGAGATCTCCGTGTGTCGTGTCATGACACTGTCTCCAGGACTGACCCTCAGGATAATGAGGATTCAAAACGAGGCAGGTGATACTGCCTTCAAAAGTAAATCCAGGGAGGTTTGGCGGTATGTCAGAGGGTTAAGGGCTTGTGGCGCTCACGAATAGAGGGGACAGGTGGAAGGATTTGGGGTCTGGCCCCCAGACCGCCACCTGCAGGGGAGTCGCTTTACAGGGGGTGAAGCAGGTCTTTAGGAGCTCTATCTTTCTCTCCCACCCTGTATTTCCTCTGCTCTCTCCTTTTGTGTCTGTCAGATGCAAGGTCAGTAACAACAACAACAACAACAAAAACAATAACCACCACAGTGACCAAGCAACAAGGGCAGCGAAAGGGGAACAAATGGAGTGCAGGAGCTGTGGATTATTCGTGGCGTAGGCACTCAGCTCTGGCAATAACCCCTTGAGGCAATCAATCCATACATGAAGATGTAATACAGGTAACAGAGACGTATATGTCCCTGTGTGTTTCCACTGAGTTAATGTAAATGCACTTTTATTGACTTCTTCATTTATTTATTACCTTGCCACGAGAATTTCTTTTCATTGCTAAAAAAAAGTGTCCCATCAAGGGTACCAGGTGGTGCCACACCCAGTTAAGCACTCATGTTACAATGCAGGAGGACTGGGCTTCAACACCCTGGTTCCCACATGCCAGGGGAAATCTTTACAAGTGGTGCGGAAGTGCTGCAGTTGTCTCTCTCTGTGTCTCAAACTCTCTCTACCTCCCTTCCCTCTCAATTCCTGTCTATTTATTCCAGTGAATAATCAAGAAAATAGAAAGTAAAAAAAGAAAAAGGAAAAGGAAATATTCCACGACTTCAAATGGGTTAATCAGGACAATGCTTTCCTTGTTAAGATCCTCACAGCATTCCATATGCAGAAAGGCAAAGACGCCATGTATTTTTTTAACCCAGTTTTTATATTTATTTATTTATTTATTTATTTAGGTGCTTATTCATTTTTGTTATTGATGAATTAATGTTTTACATTTGACATTGACTAGGGATCTGACACCAGCGGACTCCAGTACCCCTATATGGTACTCTGCCTCTACAAAACCGATCCATTGACCTGTCCATCCATCCATCCATCCACCCATACATCTATCCATCCATTCATACATACATACATACATCCATCCATCCATCCATCCATCCATCCACCAGTCAACCAAGCTAAGTACAAAAGGAGATCTCTCCTTGAATGGTGAGGAGAAACAACGATGCATAGGTAGGTTGCAAAGGCCCAGTTTGGCTGAATAGGGCAGAGGGGCTGAACCAGGGAATGTGTTGGGGCGTGTGGGTTTGGGTGGGATGAGCCGGAGACCCTGTGAGCTGGGTCACATTAGGGGCAGGCAGGGGGTGGAAGGGGTTGCGAACAGCTGTCACTGGAGAAGCATCACAAGTGCTGGAGCTGGTGAGCAGGGCACCTGGAAGAGAGGACAGACAAAGGAGAGAAGCAAAGTGCGGAGGAGAGGAGAGGGGAGAGGATGGTGAGGACAGGAGAGGACAGGAGAGGACAGGATTAGAGGGGACCTGAGAAACCTACCTGGACAAAGGCAGCATACGGACATCCAGGAAGGCAGGCAGGCATGCAGGCAGCTCTGGCCTGGGCTCCCAGGATCCCGGGCGCACCTCCACCTGTCTTCTCTTGGCTGCCAGCCCTGAGGTCCCTCGTCGGTCAGCACTGTCTTCCCATCCTTCCGTCCCTCACTGCCAGGGCCCAGGCGTCTGGGCGCTGTTGCCTGACCTAGTGGCAGGGCAGTTGGGCTGCCCAGTGCCAGTGTGGCCAGCACAGATTGCCAGGGGCTAGGACATCACAGAGGGCTCATGTGGTTGCTAGGCCATGGGGACCCCGCCCATCCAGTTGACCAGCAGCCATGACCCCCACGCTGAACTTGACCTGAGGGGTGGTGGCCAGCCACCAGAGCCAGAGCCCCAGGCCAAAGCAGGTGCTGGTCGGCCGGGCCAAGGGGCTATGTGCAGATTGGTGTGTGTCTGGGCATGTGGCTGGCATCTGACAGTCCAGGGCGGGGGACCAAGGTCCGCTAGGCCCCTGTCCCACCATGTGCACTGACACACAGTCTTGCTGACTGACTGACAGTCCCCGCCCCAGAGATACCCACACCAAGTCCCTGGGTGCCCTGAGCTGCCCCTGAGGGTGGGTGGGTGCCTGCCTGGACACATGCCTCCGTAATGGAGGCCTCTATTAATCCCGTTGCCTACTGACAGCTGCCCTCCTGCCCCTCCTTCTCCTCCTACGCCTCCTCCTCCTCCTCTTCCTACTCTTCCTCCTCCTCTTTCTCCTCCTCCTCCTCCACCCCCTCCTCCTCTTCCTCATCCTCAGATGGACTCACTCAGGGCCCTTGGCCTAGGCAAGCCAGGGCTGCTGCTCTGGCTTCTGCAGCTTCTATCCAGTGGGGGGGTGTAGGAATCTGTTCCTGTCAGTCCCTGATTCCTGGGACCTTCCATGCCTCCAGCTGCCCCCACTCTCTAGTCCTGACCCCTCCTCAAGGATGCCCCCTTTCCCCTTACCCTCTGTCCCCCAGCTCCCAACTAACATCTACTGTGTTCCTCCCTGCGCTACTTTACTGCCACCCTGCTTCTGCCCTTCAGCCCTGAGGGCCCAGGGCCAGCCCAGCTGCCATCTCACCATCCAGCAGGGGGACCTGCCCTAACTCCCTGCCACCACACCCACACACACAGCCCTGCACACACTCCTGGGCTCCCCTGCCTGCAGCCTGCCTCTCAAACAGTCTCCTTCTGCCCCCTAGCCCCCTTACAGCCTCTGCCACGGACCCCCACAGACACCTGGGCATGAGCAGTGCAGACATGCAAACAGCTCCCCTCGCCCCCACTCCAGTTGCTCCAAGGTTGTCAAGAGTCTTTTTTTCATGCTGTAGGGGAGGGAGTTGAGACAGTCCAATGTCCTGGGGAGCAAGAACTGCAAACAGTCCATCTACAATGTAACATTTGGGTCTCAGGCCGCCCAATCCCTAGTGCGCTGTGCAGACCTTTGACTGGCAAAAACACCCCATCTGAGTGTGAGATCTGGCTGGGCTAGTGGCTCTTTCTGTGGACTAAGAGACAGACAGACAGAGTTTTCAGGTTCAAAACCTATACTTCCCAGAAGATGGTCATTCACTTCGGTAAAAAAAAAAAAAAAAAAAAAAAAAAAAAAAAAAAAAGGCTTTTTATTTTTTTTCCCCCTGCCTGGGTAACCTGTCTCCTGCCTGTTTCAAAGTGAAAAAAGGGAAAAATCTTTTTTGGAGGGAAAAGGACCAAAATGCTGGCAGGTGGACTCCGTGGAAGGTGGATGGGGAGTTGCTCCTGCCCTGGCACTAGAGCCCCAGCTGCTGTTCCAGGTGCTCTCTGATAACAGAGATCTCCGTGTGTCGTGTCATGACACTGTCTCCAGGACTGACCCTCAGGATAATGAGGATTCAAAACGAGGCAGGTGATACTGCCTTCAAAAGTAAATCCAGGGAGGTTTGGCGGTATGTCAGAGGGTTAAGGGCTTGTGGCGCTCACGAATAGAGGGGACAGGTGGAAGGATTTGGGGTCTGGCCCCCAGACCGCCACCTGCAGGGGAGTCGCTTTACAGGGGGTGAAGCAGGTCTTTAGGAGCTCTATCTTTCTCTCCCACCCTGTATTTCCTCTGCTCTCTCCTTTTGTGTCTGTCAGATGCAAGGTCAGTAACAACAACAACAACAACAAAAACAATAACCACCACAGTGACCAAGCAACAAGGGCAGCGAAAGGGGAACAAATGGAGTGCAGGAGCTGTGGATTATTCGTGGCGTAGGCACTCAGCTGTGGCAATAACCCCTTGAGGCAATCAATCCATACATGAAGATGTAATACAGGTAACAGAGACGTATATGTCCCTGTGTGTTTCCACTGAGTTAATGTAAATGCACTTTTATTGACTTCTTCATTTATTTATTACCTTGCCACGAGAATTTCTTTTCATTGCTAAAAAAAAGTGTCCCATCAAGGGTACCAGGTGGTGCCACACCCAGTTAAGCACTCATGTTACAATGCAGGAGGACTGGGCTTCAACACCCTGGTTCCCACATGCCAGGGGAAATCTTTACAAGTGGTGCGGAAGTGCTGCAGTTGTCTCTCTCTGTGTCTCAAACTCTCTCTACCTCCCTTCCCTCTCAATTCCTGTCTATTTATTCCAGTGAATAATCAAGAAAATAGAAAGTAAAAAAAGAAAAAGGAAAAGGAAATATTCCACGACTTCAAATGGGTTAATCAGGACAATGCTTTCCTTGTTAAGATCCTCACAGCATTCCATATGCAGAAAGGCAAAGACGCCATGTATTTTTTAACCCAGTTTTTATATTTATTTATTTATTTATTTATTTAGGTGCTTATTCATTTTTGTTATTGATGAATTAATGTTTTACATTTGACATTGACTAGGGATCTGACACCAGCGGACTCCAGTACCCCTATATGGTACTCTGCCTCTACAAAACCGATCCATTGACCTGTCCATCCATCCATCCATCCACCCATACATCTATCCATCCATTCATACATACATACATACATCCATCCATCCATCCATCCATCCATCCACCAGTCAACCAAGCTAAGTACAAAAGGAGATATCTCCTTGAATGGTGAGGAGAAACAACGATGCATAGGTAGGTTGCAAAGGCCCAGTTTGGCTGAATAGGGCAGAGGGGCTGAACCAGGGAATGTGTTGGGGCGTGTGGGTTTGGGTGGGATGAGCCGGAGACCCTGTGAGCTGGGTCACATTAGGGGCAGGCAGGGGGTGGAAGGGGTTGCGAACAGCTGTCACTGGAGAAGCATCACAAGTGCTGGAGCTGGTGAGCAGGGCACCTGGAAGAGAGGACAGACAAAGGAGAGAAGCAAAGTGCGGAGGAGAGGAGAGGGGAGAGGATGGTGAGGACAGGAGAGGACAGGAGAGGACAGGATTAGAGGGGACCTGAGAAACCTACCTGGACAAAGGCAGCATACGGACATCCAGGAAGGCAGGCAGGCATGCAGGCAGCTCTGGCCTGGGCTCCCAGGATCCCGGGCGCACCTCCACCTGTCTTCTCTTGGCTGCCAGCCCTGAGGTCCCTCGTCGGTCAGCACTGTCTTCCCATCCTTCCGTCCCTCACTGCCAGGGCCCAGGCGTCTGGGCGCTGTTGCCTGACCTAGTGGCAGGGCAGTTGGGCTGCCCAGTGCCAGTGTGGCCAGCACAGATTGCCAGGGGCTAGGACATCACAGAGGGCTCATGTGGTTGCTAGGCCATGGGGACCCCGCCCATCCAGTTGACCAGCAGCCATGACCCCCACGCTGAACTTGACCTGAGGGGTGGTGGCCAGCCACCAGAGCCAGAGCCCCAGGCCAAAGCAGGTGCTGGTCGGCCGGGCCAAGGGGCTATGTGCAGATTGGTGTGTGTCTGGGCATGTGGCTGGCATCTGACAGTCCAGGGCGGGGGACCAAGGTCCGCTAGGCCCCTGTCCCACCATGTGCACTGACACACAGTCTTGCTGACTGACTGACAGTCCCCGCCCCAGAGATACCCACACCAAGTCCCTGGGTGCCCTGAGCTGCCCCTGAGGGTGGGTGGGTGCCTGCCTGGACACATGCCTCCGTAATGGAGGCCTCTATTAATCCCGTTGCCTACTGACAGCTGCCCTCCTGCCCCTCCTTCTCCTCCTACGCCTCCTCCTCCTCCTCTTCCTACTCTTCCTCCTCCTCTTTCTCCTCCTCCTCCTCCACCCCCTCCTCCTCTTCCTCATCCTCAGATGGACTCACTCAGGGCCCTTGGCCTAGGCAAGCCAGGGCTGCTGCTCTGGCTTCTGCAGCTTCTATCCAGTGGGGGGGTGTAGGAATCTGTTCCTGTCAGTCCCTGATTCCTGGGACCTTCCATGCCTCCAGCTGCCCCCACTCTCTAGTCCTGACCCCTCCTCAAGGATGCCCCCTTTCCCCTTACCCTCTGTCCCCCAGCTCCCAACTAACATCTACTGTGTTCCTCCCTGCGCTACTTTACTGCCACCCTGCTTCTGCCCTTCAGCCCTGAGGGCCCAGGGCCAGCCCAGCTGCCATCTCACCATCCAGCAGGGGGACCTGCCCTAACTCCCTGCCACCACACCCACACACACAGCCCTGCACACACTCCTGGGCTCCCCTGCCTGCAGCCTGCCTCTCAAACAGTCTCCTTCTGCCCCCTAGCCCCCTTACAGCCTCTGCCACGGACCCCCACAGACACCTGGGCATGAGCAGTGCAGACATGCAAACAGCTCCCCTCGCCCCCACTCCAGTTGCTCCAAGGTTGTCAAGAGTCTTTTTTTCATGCTGTAGGGGAGGGAGTTGAGACAGTCCAATGTCCTGGGGAGCAAGAACTGCAAACAGTCCATCTACAATGTAACATTTGGGTCTCAGGCCGCCCAATCCCTAGTGCGCTGTGCAGACCTTTGACTGGCAAAAACACCCCATCTGAGTGTGAGATCTGGCTGGGCTAGTGGCTCTTTCTGTGGACTAAGAGACAGACAGACAGAGTTTTCAGGTTCAAAACCTATACTTCCCAGAAGATGGTCATTCACTTCGGTAAAAAAAAAAAAAAAAAAAAAAAAAAAAAAAAAAGGCTTTTTATTTTTTTTCCCCCTGCCTGGGTAACCTGTCTCCTGCCTGTTTCAAAGTGAAAAAAGGGAAAAATCTTTTTTGGAGGGAAAAGGACCAAAATGCTGGCAGGTGGACTCCGTGGAAGGTGGATGGGGAGTTGCTCCTGCCCTGGCACTAGAGCCCCAGCTGCTGTTCCAGGTGCTCTCTGATAACAGAGATCTCCGTGTGTCGTGTCATGACACTGTCTCCAGGACTGACCCTCAGGATAATGAGGATTCAAAACGAGGCAGGTGATACTGCCTTCAAAAGTAAATCCAGGGAGGTTTGGCGGTATGTCAGAGGGTTAAGGGCTTGTGGCGCTCACGAATAGAGGGGACAGGTGGAAGGATTTGGGGTCTGGCCCCCAGACCGCCACCTGCAGGGGAGTCGCTTTACAGGGGGTGAAGCAGGTCTTTAGGAGCTCTATCTTTCTCTCCCACCCTGTATTTCCTCTGCTCTCTCCTTTTGTGTCTGTCAGATGCAAGGTCAGTAACAACAACAACAACAACAAAAACAATAACCACCACAGTGACCAAGCAACAAGGGCAGCGAAAGGGGAACAAATGGAGTGCAGGAGCTGTGGATTATTCGTGGCGTAGGCACTCAGCTGTGGCAATAACCCCTTGAGGCAATCAATCCATACATGAAGATGTAATACAGGTAACAGAGACGTATATGTCCCTGTGTGTTTCCACTGAGTTAATGTAAATGCACTTTTATTGACTTCTTCATTTATTTATTACCTTGCCACGAGAATTTCTTTTCATTGCTAAAAAAAAGTGTCCCATCAAGGGTACCAGGTGGTGCCACACCCAGTTAAGCACTCATGTTACAATGCAGGAGGACTGGGCTTCAACACCCTGGTTCCCACATGCCAGGGGAAATCTTTACAAGTGGTGCGGAAGTGCTGCAGTTGTCTCTCTCTGTGTCTCAAACTCTCTCTACCTCCCTTCCCTCTCAATTCCTGTCTATTTATTCCAGTGAATAATCAAGAAAATAGAAAGTAAAAAAAGAAAAAGGAAAAGGAAATATTCCACGACTTCAAATGGGTTAATCAGGACAATGCTTTCCTTGTTAAGATCCTCACAGCATTCCATATGCAGAAAGGCAAAGACGCCATGTATTTTTTAACCCAGTTTTTATATTTATTTATTTATTTATTTATTTATTTAGGTGCTTATTCATTTTTGTTATTGATGAATTAATGTTTTACATTTGACATTGACTAGGGATCTGACACCAGCGGACTCCAGTACCCCTATATGGTACTCTGCCTCTACAAAACCGATCCATTGACCTGTCCATCCATCCATCCATCCACCCATACATCTATCCATCCATTCATAGATACATCCATCCATCCATCCATCCATCCATCCATCCACCAGTCAACCAAGCTAAGTACAAAAGGAGATCTCTCCTTGAATGGTGAGGAGAAACAACGATGCATAGGTAGGTTGCAAAGGCCCAGTTTGGCTGAATAGGGCAGAGGGGCTGAACCAGGCAATGTGTTGGGGCGTGTGGGTTTGGGTGGGATGAGCCGGAGACCCTGTGAGCTGGGTCACATTAGGGGCAGGCAGGGGGTGGAAGGGGTTGCGAACAGCTGTCACTGGAGAAGCATCACAAGTGCTGGAGCTGGTGAGCAGGGCACCTGGAAGAGAGGACAGACAAAGGAGAGAAGCAAAGTGCGGAGGAGAGGAGAGGGGAGAGGATGGTGAGGACAGGAGAGGACAGGAGAGGACAGGATTAGAGGGGACCTGAGAAACCTACCTGGACAAAGGCAGCATACGGACATCCAGGAAGGCAGGCAGGCATGCAGGCAGCTCTGGCCTGGGCTCCCAGGATCCCGGGCGCACCTCCACCTGTCTTCTCTTGGCTGCCAGCCCTGAGGTCCCTCGTCGGTCAGCACTGTCTTCCCATCCTTCCGTCCCTCTGTGCCAGGGCCCAGGCGTCTGGGCGCTGTTGCCTGACCTAGTGGCAGGGCAGTTGGGCTGCCCAGTGCCAGTGTGGCCAGCACAGATTGCCAGGGGCTAGGACATCACAGAGGGCTCATGTGGTTGCTAGGCCATGGGGACCCCGCCCATCCAGTTGACCAGCAGCCATGACCCCCACGCTGAACTTGACCTGAGGGGTGGTGGCCAGCCACCAGAGCCAGAGCCCCAGGCCAAAGCAGGTGCTGGTCGGCCGGGCCAAGGGGCTATGTGCAGATTGGTGTGTGTCTGGGCATGGGGCTGGCATCTGACAGTCCAGGGCGGGGGACCAAGGTCCGCCAGGCCCCTGTCCCACCATGTGCACTGACACACAGTCTTGCTGACTGACTGACAGTCCCCGCCCCAGAGATACCCACACCAAGTCCCTGGGTGCCCTGAGCTGCCCCTGAGGGTGGGTGGGTGCCTGCCTGGACACATGCCTCCGTAATGGAGGCCTCTATTAATCCCGTTGCCTACTGACAGCTGCCCTCCTGCCCCTCCTCCTCCTCCTACGCCTCCTCCTCCTCCTCTTCCTACTCTTCCTCCTCCTCTTTCTCCTCCTCCTCCTCCACCCCCTCCTCCTCTTCCTCATCCTCAGATGGACTCACTCAGGGCCCTTGGCCTAGGCAAGCCAGGGCTGCTGCTCTGGCTTCTGCAGCTTCTATCCAGTGGGGGGGTGTAGGAATCTGTTCCTGTCAGTCCCTGATTCCTGGGACCTTCCATGCCTCCAGCTGCCCCCACTCTCTAGTCCTGACCCCTCCTCAAGGATGCCCCCTTTCCCCTTACCCTCTGTCCCCCAGCTCCCAACTAACATCTACTGTGTTCCTCCCTGCGCTACTTTACTGCCACCCTGCTTCTGCCCTTCAGCCCTGAGGGCCCAGGGCCAGCCCAGCTGCCATCTCACCATCCAGCAGGGGGACCTGCCCTAACGCCCTGCCACCACACCCACACACACAGCCCTGCACACACTCCTGGGCTCCCCTGCCTGCAGCCTGCCTCTCAAACAGTCTCCTTCTGCCCCCTAGCCCCCTTACAGCCTCTGCCACGGACCCCCACAGACACCTGGGCATGAGCAGTGCAGACATGCAAACAGCTCCCCTCCCCCCCACTCCAGTTGCTCCAAGGTTGTCAAGAGTCTTTTTTTCATGCTGTAGGGGAGGGAGTTGAGACAGTCCAATGTCCTGGGGAGCAAGAACTGCAAACAGTCCATCTACAATGTAACATTTGGGTCTCAGGCCGCCCAATCCCTAGTGCGCTGTGCAGACCTTTGACTGGCAAAAACACCCCATCTGAGTGTGAGATCTGGCTGGGCTAGTGGCTCTTTCTGTGGACTAAGAGACAGACAGACAGAGTTTTCAGGTTCAAAACCTATACTTCCCAGAAGATGGTCATTCACTTCGGTAAAAAAAAAAAAAAAAAAAAAAAAAAAGGCTTTTTATTTTTTTTCCCCCTGCCTGGGTAACCTGTCTCCTGCCTGTTTCAAAGTGAAAAAAGGGAAAAATCTTTTTTGGAGGGAAAAGGACCAAAATGCTGGCAGGTGGACTCCGTGGAAGGTGGATGGGGAGTTGCTCCTGCCCTGGCACTAGAGCCCCAGCTGCTGTTCCAGGTGCTCTCTGATAACAGAGATCTCCGTGTGTCGTGTCATGACACTGTCTCCAGGACTGACCCTCAGGATAATGAGGATTCAAAACGAGGCAGGTGATACTGCCTTCAAAAGTAAATCCAGGGAGGTTTGGCGGTATGTCAGAGGGTTAAGGGCTTGTGGCGCTCACGAATAGAGGGGACAGGTGGAAGGATTTGGGGTCTGGCCCCCAGACCGCCACCTGCAGGGGAGTCGCTTTACAGGGGGTGAAGCGGGTCTTTAGGAGCTCTATCTTTCTCTCCCACCCTGTATTTCCTCTGCTCTCTCCTTTTGTGTCTGTCAGATGCAAGGTCAGTAACAACAACAACAACAACAAAAACAATAACCACCACAGTGACCAAGCAACAAGGGCAGCGAAAGGGGAACAAATGGAGTGCAGGAGCTGTGGATTATTCGTGGCGTAGGCACTCAGCTGTGGCAATAACCCCTTGAGGCAATCAATCCATACATGAAGATGTAATACAGGTAACAGAGACGTATATGTCCCTGTGTGTTTCCACTGAGTTAATGTAAATGCACTTTTATTGACTTCTTCATTTATTTATTACCTTGCCACGAGAATTTCTTTTCATTGCTAAAAAAAAGTGTCCCATCAAGGGTACCAGGTGGTGCCACACCCAGTTAAGCACTCATGTTACAATGCAGGAGGACTGGGCTTCAACACCCTGGTTCCCACATGCCAGGGGAAATCTTTACAAGTGGTGCGGAAGTGCTGCAGTTGTCTCTCTCTGTGTCTCAAACTCTCTCTACCTCCCTTCCCTCTCAATTCCTGTCTATTTATTCCAGTGAATAATCAAGAAAATAGAAAGTAAAAAAAGAAAAAGGAAAAGGAAATATTCCACGACTTCAAATGGGTTAATCAGGACAATGCTTTCCTTGTTAAGATCCTCACAGCATTCCATATGCAGAAAGGCAAAGACGCCATGTATTTTTTAACCCAGTTTTTATATTTATTTATTTATTTATTTATTTATTTAGGTGCTTATTCATTTTTGTTATTGATGAATTAATGTTTTACATTTGACATTGACTAGGGATCTGACACCAGCGGACTCCAGTACCCCTATATGGTACTCTGCCTCTACAAAACCCATCCATTGACCTGTCCATCCATCCATCCATCCACCCATACATCTATCCATCCATTCATAGATACATCCATCCATCCATCCATCCATCCATCCATCCATCCACCAGTCAACCAAGCTAAGTACAAAAGGAGATCTCTCCTTGAATGGTGAGGAGAAACAACGATGCATAGGTAGGTTGCAAAGGCCCAGTTTGGCTGAATAGGGCAGAGGGGCTGAACCAGGCAATGTGTTGGGGCGTGTGGGTTTGGGTGGGATGAGCCGGAGACCCTGTGAGCTGGGTCACATTAGGGGCAGGCAGGGGGTGGAAGGGGTTGCGAACAGCTGTCACTGGAGAAGCATCACAAGTGCTGGAGCTGGTGAGCAGGGCACCTGGAAGAGAGGACAGACAAAGGAGAGAAGCAAAGTGCGGAGGAGAGGAGAGGGGAGAGGATGGTGAGGACAGGAGAGGACAGGAGAGGACAGGATTAGAGGGGACCTGAGAAACCTACCTGGACAAAGGCAGCATACGGACATCCAGGAAGGCAGGCAGGCATGCAGGCAGCTCTGGCCTGGGCTCCCAGGATCCCGGGCGCACCTCCACCTGTCTTCTCTTGGCTGCCAGCCCTGAGGTCCCTCGTCGGTCAGCACTGTCTTCCCATCCTTCCGTCCCTCTGTGCCAGGGCCCAGGCGTCTGGGCGCTGTTGCCTGACCTAGTGGCAGGGCAGTTGGGCTGCCCAGTGCCAGTGTGGCCAGCACAGATTGCCAGGGGCTAGGACATCACAGAGGGCTCATGTGGTTGCTAGGCCATGGGGACCCCGCCCATCCAGTTGACCAGCAGCCATGACCCCCACGCTGAACTTGACCTGAGGGGTGGTGGCCAGCCACCAGAGCCAGAGCCCCAGGCCAAAGCAGGTGCTGGTCGGCCGGGCCAAGGGGCTATGTGCAGATTGGTGTGTGTCTGGGCATGGGGCTGGCATCTGACAGTCCAGGGCGGGGGACCAAGGTCCGCCAGGCCCCTGTCCCACCATGTGCACTGACACACAGTCTTGCTGACTGACTGACAGTCCCCGCCCCAGAGATACCCACACCAAGTCCCTGGGTGCCCTGAGCTGCCCCTGAGGGTGGGTGGGTGCCTGCCTGGACACATGCCTCCGTAATGGAGGCCTCTATTAATCCCGTTGCCTACTGACAGCTGCCCTCCTGCCCCTCCTCCTCCTCCTACGCCTCCTCCTCCTCCTCTTCCTACTCTTCCTCCTCCTCTTTCTCCTCCTCCTCCTCCACCCCCTCCTCCTCTTCCTCATCCTCAGATGGACTCACTCAGGGCCCTTGGCCTAGGCAAGCCAGGGCTGCTGCTCTGGCTTCTGCAGCTTCTATCCAGTGGGGGGGTGTAGGAATCTGTTCCTGTCAGTCCCTGATTCCTGGGACCTTCCATGCCTCCAGCTGCCCCCACTCTCTAGTCCTGACCCCTCCTCAAGGATGCCCCCTTTCCCCTTACCCTCTGTCCCCCAGCTCCCAACTAACATCTACTGTGTTCCTCCCTGCGCTACTTTACTGCCACCCTGCTTCTGCCCTTCAGCCCTGAGGGCCCAGGGCCAGCCCAGCTGCCATCTCACCATCCAGCAGGGGGACCTGCCCTAACGCCCTGCCACCACACCCACACACACAGCCCTGCACACACTCCTGGGCTCCCCTGCCTGCAGCCTGCCTCTCAAACAGTCTCCTTCTGCCCCCTAGCCCCCTTACAGCCTCTGCCACGGACCCCCACAGACACCTGGGCATGAGCAGTGCAGACATGCAAACAGCTCCCCTCCCCCCCACTCCAGTTGCTCCAAGGTTGTCAAGAGTCTTTTTTTCATGCTGTAGGGGAGGGAGTTGAGACAGTCCAATGTCCTGGGGAGCAAGAACTGCAAACAGTCCATCTACAATGTAACATTTGGGTCTCAGGCCGCCCAATCCCTAGTGCGCTGTGCAGACCTTTGACTGGCAAAAACACCCCATCTGAGTGTGAGATCTGGCTGGGCTAGTGGCTCTTTCTGTGGACTAAGAGACAGACAGACAGAGTTTTCAGGTTCAAAACCTATACTTCCCAGAAGATGGTCATTCACTTCGGTAAAAAAAAAAAAAAAAAAAAAAAAAAAAAGGCTTTTTATTTTTTTTCCCCCTGCCTGGGTAACCTGTCTCCTGCCTGTTTCAAAGTGAAAAAAGGGAAAAATCTTTTTTGGAGGGAAAAGGACCAAAATGCTGGCAGGTGGACTCCGTGGAAGGTGGATGGGGAGTTGCTCCTGCCCTGGCACTAGAGCCCCAGCTGCTGTTCCAGGTGCTCTCTGATAACAGAGATCTCCGTGTGTCGTGTCATGACACTGTCTCCAGGACTGACCCTCAGGATAATGAGGATTCAAAACGAGGCAGGTGATACTGCCTTCAAAAGTAAATCCAGGGAGGTTTGGCGGTATGTCAGAGGGTTAAGGGCTTGTGGCGCTCACGAATAGAGGGGACAGGTGGAAGGATTTGGGGTCTGGCCCCCAGACCGCCACCTGCAGGGGAGTCGCTTTACAGGGGGTGAAGCAGGTCTTTAGGAGCTCTATCTTTCTCTCCCACCCTGTATTTCCTCTGCTCTCTCCTTTTGTGTCTGTCAGATGCAAGGTCAGTAACAACAACAACAACAACAAAAACAATAACCACCACAGTGACCAAGCAACAAGGGCAGCGAAAGGGGAACAAATGGAGTGCAGGAGCTGTGGATTATTCGTGGCGTAGGCACTCAGCTGTGGCAATAACCCCTTGAGGCAATCAATCCATACATGAAGATGTAATACAGGTAACAGAGACGTATATGTCCCTGTGTGTTTCCACTGAGTTAATGTAAATGCACTTTTATTGACTTCTTCATTTATTTATTACCTTGCCACGAGAATTTCTTTTCATTGCTAAAAAAAAGTGTCCCATCAAGGGTACCAGGTGGTGCCACACCCAGTTAAGCACTCATGTTACAATGCAGGAGGACTGGGCTTCAACACCCTGGTTCCCACATGCCAGGGGAAATCTTTACAAGTGGTGCGGAAGTGCTGCAGTTGTCTCTCTCTGTGTCTCAAACTCTCTCTACCTCCCTTCCCTCTCAATTCCTGTCTATTTATTCCAGTGAATAATCAAGAAAATAGAAAGTAAAAAAAGAAAAAGGAAAAGGAAATATTCCACGACTTCAAATGGGTTAATCAGGACAATGCTTTCCTTGTTAAGATCCTCACAGCATTCCATATGCAGAAAGGCAAAGACGCCATGTATTTTTTAACCCAGTTTTTATATTTATTTATTTATTTATTTATTTAGGTGCTTATTCATTTTTGTTATTGATGAATTAATGTTTTACATTTGACATTGACTAGGGATCTGACACCAGCGGACTCCAGTACCCCTATATGGTACTCTGCCTCTACAAAACCGATCCATTGACCTGTCCATCCATCCATCCATCCACCCATACATCTATCCATCCATTCATACATACATACATACATCCATCCATCCATCCATCCATCCACCAGTCAACCAAGCTAAGTACAAAAGGAGATCTCTCCTTGAATGGTGAGGAGAAACAACGATGCATAGGTAGGTTGCAAAGGCCCAGTTTGGCTGAATAGGGCAGAGGGGCTGAACCAGGCAATGTGTTGGGGCGTGTGGGTTTGGGTGGGATGAGCCGGAGACCCTGTGAGCTGGGTCACATTAGGAGCAGGCAGGGGGTGGAAGGGGTTGCGAACAGCTGTCACTGGAGAAGCATCACAAGTGCTGGAGCTGGTGAGCAGGGCACCTGGAAGAGAGGACAGACAAAGGAGAGAAGCAAAGTGCGGAGGAGAGGAGAGGGGAGAGGATGGTGAGGACAGGAGAGGACAGGAGAGGACAGGATTAGAGGGGACCTGAGAAACCTACCTGGACAAAGGCAGCATACGGACATCCAGGAAGGCAGGCAGGCATGCAGGCAGCTCTGGCCTGGGCTCCCAGGATCCCGGGCGCACCTCCACCTGTCTTCTCTTGGCTGCCAGCCCTGAGGTCCCTCGTCGGTCAGCACTGTCTTCCCATCCTTCCGTCCCTCTGTGCCAGGGCCCAGGCGTCTGGGCGCTGTTGCCTGACCTAGTGGCAGGGCAGTTGGGCTGCCCAGTGCCAGTGTGGCCAGCACAGATTGCCAGGGGCTAGGACATCACAGAGGGCTCATGTGGTTGCTAGGCCATGGGGACCCCGCCCATCCAGTTGACCAGCAGCCATGACCCCCACGCTGAACTTGACCTGAGGGGTGGTGGCCAGCCACCAGAGCCAGAGCCCCAGGCCAAAGCAGGTGCTGGTCGGCCGGGCCAAGGGGCTATGTGCAGATTGGTGTGTGTCTGGGCATGGGGCTGGCATCTGACAGTCCAGGGCGGGGGACCAAGGTCCGCCAGGCCCCTGTCCCACCATGTGCACTGACACACAGTCTTGCTGACTGACTGACAGTCCCCGCCCCAGAGATACCCACACCAAGTCCCTGGGTGCCCTGAGCTGCCCCTGAGGGTGGGTGGGTGCCTGCCTGGACACATGCCTCCGTAATGGAGGCCTCTATTAATCCCGTTGCCTACTGACAGCTGCCCTCCTGCCCCTCCTCCTCCTCCTACGCCTCCTCCTCCTCCTCTTCCTACTCTTCCTCCTCCTCTTTCTCCTCCTCCTCCTCCACCCCCTCCTCCTCTTCCTCATCCTCAGATGGACTCACTCAGGGCCCTTGGCCTAGGCAAGCCAGGGCTGCTGCTCTGGCTTCTGCAGCTTCTATCCAGTGGGGGGGTGTAGGAATCTGTTCCTGTCAGTCCCTGATTCCTGGGACCTTCCATGCCTCCAGCTGCCCCCACTCTCTAGTCCTGACCCCTCCTCAAGGATGCCCCCTTTCCCCTTACCCTCTGTCCCCCAGCTCCCAACTAACATCTACTGTGTTCCTCCCTGCGCTACTTTACTGCCACCCTGCTTCTGCCCTTCAGCCCTGAGGGCCCAGGGCCAGCCCAGCTGCCATCTCACCATCCAGCAGGGGGACCTGCCCTAACGCCCTGCCACCACACCCACACACACAGCCCTGCACACACTCCTGGGCTCCCCTGCCTGCAGCCTGCCTCTCAAACAGTCTCCTTCTGCCCCCTAGCCCCCTTACAGCCTCTGCCACGGACCCCCACAGACACCTGGGCATGAGCAGTGCAGACATGCAAACAGCTCCCCTCCCCCCCACTCCAGTTGCTCCAAGGTTGTCAAGAGTCTTTTTTTCATGCTGTAGGGGAGGGAGTTGAGACAGTCCAATGTCCTGGGGAGCAAGAACTGCAAACAGTCCATCTACAATGTAACATTTGGGTCTCAGGCCGCCCAATCCCTAGTGCGCTGTGCAGACCTTTGACTGGCAAAAACACCCCATCTGAGTGTGAGATCTGGCTGGGCTAGTGGCTCTTTCTGTGGACTAAGAGACAGACAGACAGAGTTTTCAGGTTCAAAACCTATACTTCCCAGAAGATGGTCATTCACTTCGGTAAAAAAAAAAAAAAAAAAAAAAAAAAAAAGGCTTTTTATTTTTTTTCCCCCTGCCTGGGTAACCTGTCTCCTGCCTGTTTCAAAGTGAAAAAAGGGAAAAATCTTTTTTGGAGGGAAAAGGACCAAAATGCTGGCAGGTGGACTCCGTGGAAGGTGGATGGGGAGTTACTCCTGCCCTGGCACTAGAGCCCCAGCTGCTGTTCCAGGTGCTCTCTGATAACAGAGATCTCCGTGTGTCGTGTCATGACACTGTCTCCAGGACTGACCCTCAGGATAATGAGGATTCAAAACGAGGCAGGTGATACTGCCTTCAAAAGTAAATCCAGGGAGGTTTGGCGGTATGTCAGAGGGTTAAGGGCTTGTGGCGCTCACGAATAGAAGGGACAGGTGGAAGGATTTGGGGTCTGGCCCCCAGACCGCCACCTGCAGGGGAGTCGCTTTACAGGGGGTGAAGCGGGTCTTTAGGAGCTCTATCTTTCTCTCCCACCCTGTATTTCCTCTGCTCTCTCCTTTTGTGTCTGTCAGATGCAAGGTCAGTAACAACAACAACAACAACAAAAACAATAACCACCACAGTGACCAAGCAACAAGGGCAGCGAAAGGGGAACAAATGGAGTGCAGGAGCTGTGGATTATTCGTGGCGTAGGCACTCAGCTGTGGCAATAACCCCTTGAGGCAATCAATCCATACATGAAGATGTAATACAGGTAACAGAGACGTATATGTCCCTGTGTGTTTCCACTGAGTTAATGTAAATGCACTTTTATTGACTTCTTCATTTATTTATTACCTTGCCACGAGAATTTCTTTTCATTGCTAAAAAAAAGTGTCCCATCAAGGGTACCAGGTGGTGCCACACCCAGTTAAGCACTCATGTTACAATGCAGGAGGACTGGGCTTCAACACCCTGGTTCCCACATGCCAGGGGAAATCTTTACAAGTGGTGCGGAAGTGCTGCAGTTGTCTCTCTCTGTGTCTCAAACTCTCTCTACCTCCCTTCCCTCTCAATTCCTGTCTATTTATTCCAGTGAATAATCAAGAAAATAGAAAGTAAAAAAAGAAAAAGGAAAAGGAAATATTCCACGACTTCAAATGGGTTAATCAGGACAATGCTTTCCTTGTTAAGATCCTCACAGCATTCCATATGCAGAAAGGCAAAGACGCCATGTATTTTTTAACCCAGTTTTTATATTTATTTATTTATTTATTTATTTAGGTGCTTATTCATTTTTGTTATTGATGAATTAATGTTTTACATTTGACATTGACTAGGGATCTGACACCAGCGGACTCCAGTACCCCTATATGGTACTCTGCCTCTACAAAACCGATCCATTGACCTGTCCATCCATCCATCCATCCACCCATACATCTATCCATCCATTCATAGATACATCCATCCATCCATCCATCCATCCATCCATCCACCAGTCAACCAAGCTAAGTACAAAAGGAGATCTCTCCTTGAATGGTGAGGAGAAACAACGATGCATAGGTAGGTTGCAAAGGCCCAGTTTGGCTGAATAGGGCAGAGGGGCTGAACCAGGCAATGTGTTGGGGCGTGTGGGTTTGGGTGGGATGAGCCGGAGACCCTGTGAGCTGGGTCACATTAGGGGCAGGCAGGGGGTGGAAGGGGTTGCGAACAGCTGTCACTGGAGAAGCATCACAAGTGCTGGAGCTGGTGAGCAGGGCACCTGGAAGAGAGGACAGACAAAGGAGAGAAGCAAAGTGCGGAGGAGAGGAGAGGGGAGAGGATGGTGAGGACAGGAGAGGACAGGAGAGGACAGGATTAGAGGGGACCTGAGAAACCTACCTGGACAAAGGCAGCATACGGACATCCAGGAAGGCAGGCAGGCATGCAGGCAGCTCTGGCCTGGGCTCCCAGGATCCCGGGCGCACCTCCACCTGTCTTCTCTTGGCTGCCAGCCCTGAGGTCCCTCGTCGGTCAGCACTGTCTTCCCATCCTTCCGTCCCTCTGTGCCAGGGCCCAGGCGTCTGGGCGCTGTTGCCTGACCTAGTGGCAGGGCAGTTGGGCTGCCCAGTGCCAGTGTGGCCAGCACAGATTGCCAGGGGCTAGGACATCACAGAGGGCTCATGTGGTTGCTAGGCCATGGGGACCCCGCCCATCCAGTTGACCAGCAGCCATGACCCCCACGCTGAACTTGACCTGAGGGGTGGTGGCCAGCCACCAGAGCCAGAGCCCCAGGCCAAAGCAGGTGCTGGTCGGCCGGGCCAAGGGGCTATGTGCAGATTGGTGTGTGTCTGGGCATGGGGCTGGCATCTGACAGTCCAGGGCGGGGGACCAAGGTCCGCCAGGCCCCTGTCCCACCATGTGCACTGACACACAGTCTTGCTGACTGACTGACAGTCCCCGCCCCAGAGATACCCACACCAAGTCCCTGGGTGCCCTGAGCTGCCCCTGAGGGTGGGTGGGTGCCTGCCTGGACACATGCCTCCGTAATGGAGGCCTCTATTAATCCCGTTGCCTACTGACAGCTGCCCTCCTGCCCCTCCTCCTCCTCCTACGCCTCCTCCTCCTCCTCTTCCTACTCTTCCTCCTCCTCTTTCTCCTCCTCCTCCTCCACCCCCTCCTCCTCTTCCTCATCCTCAGATGGACTCACTCAGGGCCCTTGGCCTAGGCAAGCCAGGGCTGCTGCTCTGGCTTCTGCAGCTTCTATCCAGTGGGGGGGTGTAGGAATCTGTTCCTGTCAGTCCCTGATTCCTGGGACCTTCCATGCCTCCAGCTGCCCCCACTCTCTAGTCCTGACCCCTCCTCAAGGATGCCCCCTTTCCCCTTACCCTCTGTCCCCCAGCTCCCAACTAACATCTACTGTGTTCCTCCCTGCGCTACTTTACTGCCACCCTGCTTCTGCCCTTCAGCCCTGAGGGCCCAGGGCCAGCCCAGCTGCCATCTCACCATCCAGCAGGGGGACCTGCCCTAACGCCCTGCCACCACACCCACACACACAGCCCTGCACACACTCCTGGGCTCCCCTGCCTGCAGCCTGCCTCTCAAACAGTCTCCTTCTGCCCCCTAGCCCCCTTACAGCCTCTGCCACGGACCCCCACAGACACCTGGGCATGAGCAGTGCAGACATGCAAACAGCTCCCCTCCCCCCCACTCCAGTTGCTCCAAGGTTGTCAAGAGTCTTTTTTTCATGCTGTAGGGGAGGGAGTTGAGACAGTCCAATGTCCTGGGGAGCAAGAACTGCAAACAGTCCATCTACAATGTAACATTTGGGTCTCAGGCCGCCCAATCCCTAGTGCGCTGTGCAGACCTTTGACTGGCAAAAACACCCCATCTGAGTGTGAGATCTGGCTGGGCTAGTGGCTCTTTCTGTGGACTAAGAGACAGACAGACAGAGTTTTCAGGTTCAAAACCTATACTTCCCAGAAGATGGTCATTCACTTCGGTAAAAAAAAAAAAAAAAAAAAAAAAAAAGGCTTTTTATTTTTTTCCCCCTGCCTGGGTAACCTGTCTCCTGCCTGTTTCAAAGTGAAAAAAGGGAAAAATCTTTTTTGGAGGGAAAAGGACCAAAATGCTGGCAGGTGGACTCCGTGGAAGGTGGATGGGGAGTTGCTCCTGCCCTGGCACTAGAGCCCCAGCTGCTGTTCCAGGTGCTCTCTGATAACAGAGATCTCCGTGTGTCGTGTCATGACACTGTCTCCAGGACTGACCCTCAGGATAATGAGGATTCAAAACGAGGCAGGTGATACTGCCTTCAAAAGTAAATCCAGGGAGGTTTGGCGGTATGTCAGAGGGTTAAGGGCTTGTGGCGCTCACGAATAGAGGGGACAGGTGGAAGGATTTGGGGTCTGGCCCCCAGACCGCCACCTGCAGGGGAGTCGCTTTACAGGGGGTGAAGCAGGTCTTTAGGAGCTCTATCTTTCTCTCCCACCCTGTATTTCCTCTGCTCTCTCCTTTTGTGTCTGTCAGATGCAAGGTCAGTAACAACAACAACAACAACAAAAACAATAACCACCACAGTGACCAAGCAACAAGGGCAGCGAAAGGGGAACAAATGGAGTGCAGGAGCTGTGGATTATTCGTGGCGTAGGCACTCAGCTGTGGCAATAACCCCTTGAGGCAATCAATCCATACATGAAGATGTAATACAGGTAACAGAGACGTATATGTCCCTGTGTGTTTCCACTGAGTTAATGTAAATGCACTTTTATTGACTTCTTCATTTATTTATTACCTTGCCACGAGAATTTCTTTTCATTGCTAAAAAAAAGTGTCCCATCAAGGGTACCAGGTGGTGCCACACCCAGTTAAGCACTCATGTTACAATGCAGGAGGACTGGGCTTCAACACCCTGGTTCCCACATGCCAGGGGAAATCTTTACAAGTGGTGCGGAAGTGCTGCAGTTGTCTCTCTCTGTGTCTCAGACTCTCTCTACCTCCCTTCCCTCTCAATTCCTGTCTATTTATTCCAGTGAATAATCAAGAAAATAGAAAGTAAAAAAAGAAAAAGGAAAAGGAAATATTCCACGACTTCAAATGGGTTAATCAGGACAATGCTTTCCTTGTTAAGATCCTCACAGCATTCCATATGCAGAAAGGCAAAGACGCCATGTATTTTTTAACCCAGTTTTTATATTTATTTATTTATTTATTTAGGTGCTTATTCATTTTTGTTATTGATGAATTAATGTTTTACATTTGACATTGACTAGGGATCTGACACCAGCGGACTCCAGTACCCCTATATGGTACTCTGCCTCTACAAAACCGATCCATTGACCTGTCCATCCATCCATCCATCCACCCATACATCTATCCATCCATTCATACATACATACATACATCCATCCATCCATCCATCCACCAGTCAACCAAGCTAAGTACAAAAGGAGATCTCTCCTTGAATGGTGAGGAGAAACAACGATGCATAGGTAGGTTGCAAAGGCCCAGTTTGGCTGAATAGGGCAGAGGGGCTGAACCAGGCAATGTGTTGGGGCGTGTGGGTTTGGGTGGGATGAGCCGGAGACCCTGTGAGCTGGGTCACATTAGGAGCAGGCAGGGGGTGGAAGGGGTTGCGAACAGCTGTCACTGGAGAAGCATCACAAGTGCTGGAGCTGGTGAGCAGGGCACCTGGAAGAGAGGACAGACAAAGGAGAGAAGCAAAGTGCGGAGGAGAGGAGAGGGGAGAGGATGGTGAGGACAGGAGAGGACAGGAGAGGACAGGATTAGAGGGGACCTGAGAAACCTACCTGGACAAAGGCAGCATACGGACATCCAGGAAGGCAGGCAGGCATGCAGGCAGCTCTGGCCTGGGCTCCCAGGATCCCGGGCGCACCTCCACCTGTCTTCTCTTGGCTGCCAGCCCTGAGGTCCCTCGTCGGTCAGCACTGTCTTCCCATCCTTCCGTCCCTCACTGCCAGGGCCCAGGCGTCTGGGCGCTGTTGCCTGACCTAGTGGCAGGGCAGTTGGGCTGCCCAGTGCCAGTGTGGCCAGCACAGATTGCCAGGGGCTAGGACATCACAGAGGGCTCATGTGGTTGCTAGGCCATGGGGACCCCGCCCATCCAGTTGACCAGCAGCCATGACCCCCACGCTGAACTTGACCTGAGGGGTGGTGGCCAGCCACCAGAGCCAGAGCCCCAGGCCAAAGCAGGTGCTGGTCGGCCGGGCCAAGGGGCTATGTGCAGATTGGTGTGTGTCTGGGCATGGGGCTGGCATCTGACAGTCCAGGGCGGGGGACCAAGGTCCGCCAGGCCCCTGTCCCACCATGTGCACTGACACACAGTCTTGCTGACTGACTGACAGTCCCCGCCCCAGAGATACCCACACCAAGTCCCTGGGTGCCCTGAGCTGCCCCTGAGGGTGGGTGGGTGCCTGCCTGGACACATGCCTCCGTAATGGAGGCCTCTATTAATCCCGTTGCCTACTGACAGCTGCCCTCCTGCCCCTCCTCCTCCTCCTACGCCTCCTCCTCCTCCTCTTCCTACTCTTCCTCCTCCTCTTTCTCCTCCTCCTCCTCCACCCCCTCCTCCTCTTCCTCATCCTCAGATGGACTCACTCAGGGCCCTTGGCCTAGGCAAGCCAGGGCTGCTGCTCTGGCTTCTGCAGCTTCTATCCAGTGGGGGGGTGTAGGAATCTGTTCCTGTCAGTCCCTGATTCCTGGGACCTTCCATGCCTCCAGCTGCCCCCACTCTCTAGTCCTGACCCCTCCTCAAGGATGCCCCCTTTCCCCTTACCCTCTGTCCCCCAGCTCCCAACTAACATCTACTGTGTTCCTCCCTGCGCTACTTTACTGCCACCCTGCTTCTGCCCTTCAGCCCTGAGGGCCCAGGGCCAGCCCAGCTGCCATCTCACCATCCAGCAGGGGGACCTGCCCTAACGCCCTGCCACCACACCCACACACACAGCCCTGCACACACTCCTGGGCTCCCCTGCCTGCAGCCTGCCTCTCAAACAGTCTCCTTCTGCCCCCTAGCCCCCTTACAGCCTCTGCCACGGACCCCCACAGACACCTGGGCATGAGCAGTGCAGACATGCAAACAGCTCCCCTCCCCCCCACTCCAGTTGCTCCAAGGTTGTCAAGAGTCTTTTTTTCATGCTGTAGGGGAGGGAGTTGAGACAGTCCAATGTCCTGGGGAGCAAGAACTGCAAACAGTCCATCTACAATGTAACATTTGGGTCTCAGGCCGCCCAATCCCTAGTGCGCTGTGCAGACCTTTGACTGGCAAAAACACCCCATCTGAGTGTGAGATCTGGCTGGGCTAGTGGCTCTTTCTGTGGACTAAGAGACAGACAGACAGAGTTTTCAGGTTCAAAACCTATACTTCCCAGAAGATGGTCATTCACTTCGGTAAAAAAAAAAAAAAAAAAAAAAAAAAAGGCTTTTTATTTTTTTTCCCCCTGCCTGGGTAACCTGTCTCCTGCCTGTTTCAAAGTGAAAAAAGGGAAAAATCTTTTTTGGAGGGAAAAGGACCAAAATGCTGGCAGGTGGACTCCGTGGAAGGTGGATGGGGAGTTGCTCCTGCCCTGGCACTAGAGCCCCAGCTGCTGTTCCAGGTGCTCTCTGATAACAGAGATCTCCGTGTGTCGTGTCATGACACTGTCTCCAGGACTGACCCTCAGGATAATGAGGATTCAAAACGAGGCAGGTGATACTGCCTTCAAAAGTAAATCCAGGGAGGTTTGGCGGTATGTCAGAGGGTTAAGGGCTTGTGGCGCTCACGAATAGAGGGGACAGGTGGAAGGATTTGGGGTCTGGCCCCCAGACCGCCACCTGCAGGGGAGTCGCTTTACAGGGGGTGAAGCAGGTCTTTAGGAGCTCTATCTTTCTCTCCCACCCTGTATTTCCTCTGCTCTCTCCTTTTGTGTCTGTCAGATGCAAGGTCAGTAACAACAACAACAACAACAAAAACAATAACCACCACAGTGACCAAGCAACAAGGGCAGCGAAAGGGGAACAAATGGAGTGCAGGAGCTGTGGATTATTCGTGGCGTAGGCACTCAGCTGTGGCAATAACCCCTTGAGGCAATCAATCCATACATGAAGATGTAATACAGGTAACAGAGACGTATATGTCCCTGTGTGTTTCCACTGAGTTAATGTAAATGCACTTTTATTGACTTCTTCATTTATTTATTACCTTGCCACGAGAATTTCTTTTCATTGCTAAAAAAAAGTGTCCCATCAAGGGTACCAGGTGGTGCCACACCCAGTTAAGCACTCATGTTACAATGCAGGAGGACTGGGCTTCAACACCCTGGTTCCCACATGCCAGGGGAAATCTTTACAAGTGGTGCGGAAGTGCTGCAGTTGTCTCTCTCTGTGTCTCAAACTCTCTCTACCTCCCTTCCCTCTCAATTCCTGTCTATTTATTCCAGTGAATAATCAAGAAAATAGAAAGTAAAAAAAGAAAAAGGAAAAGGAAATATTCCACGACTTCAAATGGGTTAATCAGGACAATGCTTTCCTTGTTAAGATCCTCACAGCATTCCATATGCAGAAAGGCAAAGACGCCATGTATTTTTTAACCCAGTTTTTATATTTATTTATTTATTTATTTATTTAGGTGCTTATTCATTTTTGTTATTGATGAATTAATGTTTTACATTTGACATTGACTAGGGATCTGACACCAGCGGACTCCAGTACCCCTATATGGTACTCTGCCTCTACAAAACCGATCCATTGACCTGTCCATCCATCCATCCATCCACCCATACATCTATCCATCCATTCATAGATACATCCATCCATCCATCCATCCATCCATCCATCCATCCACCAGTCAACCAAGCTAAGTACAAAAGGAGATCTCTCCTTGAATGGTGAGGAGAAACAACGATGCATAGGTAGGTTGCAAAGGCCCAGTTTGGCTGAATAGGGCAGAGGGGCTGAACCAGGCAATGTGTTGGGGCGTGTGGGTTTGGGTGGGATGAGCCGGAGACCCTGTGAGCTGGGTCACATTAGGGGCAGGCAGGGGGTGGAAGGGGTTGCGAACAGCTGTCACTGGAGAAGCATCACAAGTGCTGGAGCTGGTGAGCAGGGCACCTGGAAGAGAGGACAGACAAAGGAGAGAAGCAAAGTGCGGAGGAGAGGAGAGGGGAGAGGATGGTGAGGACAGGAGAGGACAGGAGAGGACAGGATTAGAGGGGACCTGAGAAACCTACCTGGACAAAGGCAGCATACGGACATCCAGGAAGGCAGGCAGGCATGCAGGCAGCTCTGGCCTGGGCTCCCAGGATCCCGGGCGCACCTCCACCTGTCTTCTCTTGGCTGCCAGCCCTGAGGTCCCTCGTCGATCAGCACTGTCTTCCCATCCTTCCGTCCCTCTGTGCCAGGGCCCAGGCGTCTGGGCGCTGTTGCCTGACCTAGTGGCAGGGCAGTTGGGCTGCCCAGTGCCAGTGTGGCCAGCACAGATTGCCAGGGGCTAGGACATCACAGAGGGCTCATGTGGTTGCTAGGCCATGGGGACCCCGCCCATCCAGTTGACCAGCAGCCATGACCCCCACGCTGAACTTGACCTGAGGGGTGGTGGCCAGCCACCAGAGCCAGAGCCCCAGGCCAAAGCAGGTGCTGGTCGGCCGGGCCAAGGGGCTATGTGCAGATTGGTGTGTGTCTGGGCATGGGGCTGGCATCTGACAGTCCAGGGCGGGGGACCAAGGTCCGCCAGGCCCCTGTCCCACCATGTGCACTGACACACAGTCTTGCTGACTGACTGACAGTCCCCGCCCCAGAGATACCCACACCAAGTCCCTGGGTGCCCTGAGCTGCCCCTGAGGGTTGGTGGGTGCCTGCCTGGACACATGCCTCCGTAATGGAGGCCTCTATTAATCCCGTTGCCTACTGACAGCTGCCCTCCTGCCCCTCCTCCTCCTCCTACGCCTTCTCCTCCTCCTCTTCCTACTCTTCCTCCTCCTCTTTCTCCTCCTCCTCCTCCACTCCCTCCTCCTCTTCCTCATCCTCAGATGGACTCACTCAGGGCCCTTGGCCTAGGCAAGCCAGGGCTGCTGCTCTGGCTTCTGCAGCTTCTATCCAGTGGGGGGGTGTAGGAATCTGTTCCTGTCAGTCCCTGATTCCTGGGACCTTCCATGCCTCCAGCTGCCCCCACTCTCTAGTCCTGACCCCTCCTCAAGGATGCCCCCTTTCCCCTTACCCTCTGTCCCCCAGCTCCCAACTAACATCTACTGTGTTCCTCCCTGCGCTACTTTACTGCCACCCTGCTTCTGCCCTTCAGCCCTGAGGGCCCAAGGCCAGCCCAGCTGCCATCTCACCATACAGCAGGGGGACCTGCCCTAACGCCCTGCCACCACACCCACACACACAGCCCTGCACACACTCCTGGGCTCCCCTGCCTGCAGCCTGCCTCTCAAACAGTCTCCTTCTGCCCCCTAGCCCCCTTACAGCCTCTGCCACGGACCCCCACAGACACCTGGGCATGAGCAGTGCAGACATGCAAACAGCTCCCCTCCCCCCCACTCCAGTTGCTCCAAGGTTGTCAAGAGTCTTTTTTTCATGCTGTAGGGGAGGGAGTTGAGACAGTCCAATGTCCTGGGGAGCAAGAACTGCAAACAGTCCATCTACAATGTAACATTTGGGTCTCAGGACGCCCAATCCCTAGTGCGCTGTGCAGACCTTTGACTGGCAAAAACACCCCATCTGAGTGTGAGATCTGGCTGGGCTAGTGGCTCTTTCTGTGGACTAAGAGACAGACAGACAGAGTTTTCAGGTTCAAAACCTATACATCCCAGAAGATGGTCATTCACTTCGGTAAAAAAAAAAAAAAAAAAAAAAAAAAGGCTTTTTATTTTTTTCCCCCTGCCTGGGTAACCTGTCTCCTGCCTGTTTCAAAGTGAAAAAAGGGAAAAATCTTTTTTGGAGGGAAAAGGACCAAAATGCTGGCAGGTGGACTCAGTGGAAGGTGGATGGGGAGTTGCTCCTGCCCTGGCACTAGAGCCCCAGCTGCTGTTCCAGGTGCTCTCTGATAACAGAGATCTCCGTGTGTCGTGTCATGACACTGTCTCCAGGACTGACCCTCAGGATAATGAGGATTCAAAACGAGGCAGGTGATACTGCCTTCAAAAGTAAATCCAGGGAGGTTTGGCGGTATGTCAGAGGGTTAAGGGCTTGTGGCGCTCACGAATAGAGGGGACAGGTGGAAGGATTTGGGGTCTGGCCCCCAGACCGCCACCTGCAGGGGAGTCGCTTTACAGGGGGTGAAGCGGGTCTTTAGGAGCTCTATCTTTCTCTCCCACCCTGTATTTCCTCTGCTCTCTCCTTTTGTGTCTGTCAGATGCAAGGTCAGTAACAACAACAACAACAACAAAAACAATAACCACCACAGTGACCAAGCAACAAGGGCAGCGAAAGGGGAACAAATGGAGTGCAGGAGCTGTGGATTATTCGTGGCGTAGGCACTCAGCTGTGGCAATAACCCCTTGAGGCAATCAATCCATACATGAAGATGTAATACAGGTAACAGAGACGTATATGTCCCTGTGTGTTTCCACTGAGTTAATGTAAATGCACTTTTATTGACTTCTTCATTTATTTATTACCTTGCCACGAGAATTTCTTTTCATTGCTAAAAAAAAGTGTCCCATCAAGGGTACCAGGTGGTGCCACACCCAGTTAAGCACTCATGTTACAATGCAGGAGGACTGGGCTTCAACACCCTGGTTCCCACATGCCAGGGGAAATCTTTACAAGTGGTGCGGAAGTGCTGCAGTTGTCTCTCTCTGTGTCTCAAACTCTCTCTACCTCCCTTCCCTCTCAATTCCTGTCTATTTATTCCAGTGAATAATCAAGAAAATAGAAAGTAAAAAAAGAAAAAGGAAAAGGAAATATTCCACGACTTCAAATGGGTTAATCAGGACAATGCTTTCCTTGTTAAGATCCTCACAGCATTCCATATGCAGAAAGGCAAAGACGCCATGTATTTTTTAACCCAGTTTTTATATTTATTTATTTATTTATTTAGGTGCTTATTCATTTTTGTTATTGATGAATTAATGTTTTACATTTTACATTGACTAGGGATCTGACACCAGCGGACTCCAGTACCCCTATATGGTACTCTGCCTCTACAAAACCCATCCATTGACCTGTCCATCCATCCATCCATCCACCCATACATCTATCCATCCATTCATACATACATACATACATACATCCATCCATCCATCCATCCATCCATCCACCAGTCAACCAAGCTAAGTACAAAAGGAGATCTCTCCTTGAATGGTGAGGAGAAACAACGATGCATAGGTAGGTTGCAAAGGCCCAGTTTGGCTGAATAGGGCAGAGGGGCTGAACCAGGCAATGTGTTGGGGCGTGTGGGTTTGGGTGGGATGAGCCGGAGACCCTGTGAGCTGGGTCACATTAGGGGCAGGCAGGGGGTGGAAGGGGTTGCGAACAGCTGTCACTGGAGAAGCATCACAAGTGCTGGAGCTGGTGAGCAGGGCACCTGGAAGAGAGGACAGACAAAGGAGAGAAGCAAAGTGCGGAGGAGAGGAGAGGGGAGAGGATGGTGAGGACAGGAGAGGACAGGAGAGGACAGGATTAGAGGGGACCTGAGAAACCTACCTGGACAAAGGCAGCATACGGACATCCAGGAAGGCAGGCAGGCATGCAGGCAGCTCTGGCCTGGGCTCCCAGGATCCCGGGCGCACCTCCACCTGTCTTCTCTTGGCTGCCAGCCCTGAGGTCCCTCGTCGATCAGCACTGTCTTCCCATCCTTCCGTCCCTCTGTGCCAGGGCCCAGGCGTCTGAGCGCTGTTGCCTGACCTAGTGGCAGGGCAGTTGGGCTGCCCAGTGCCAGTGTGGCCAGCACAGATTGCCAGGGGCTAGGACATCACAGAGGGCTCATGTGGTTGCTAGGCCATGGGGACCCCGCCCATCCAGTTGACCAGCAGCCATGACCCCCACGCTGAACTTGACCTGAGGGGTGGTGGCCAGCCACCAGAGCCAGAGCCCCAGGCCAAAGCAGGTGCTGGTCGGCCGGGCCAAGGGGCTATGTGCAGATTGGTGTGTGTCTGGGCATGGGGCTGGCATCTGACAGTCCAGGGCGGGGGACCAAGGTCCGCCAGGCCCCTGTCCCACCATGTGCACTGACACACAGTCTTGCTGACTGACTGACAGTCCCCGCCCCAGAGATACCCACACCAAGTCCCTGGGTGCCCTGAGCTGCCCCTGAGGGTTGGTGGGTGCCTGCCTGGACACATGCCTCCGTAATGGAGGCCTCTATTAATCCCGTTGCCTACTGACAGCTGCCCTCCTGCCCCTCCTCCTCCTCCTACGACTTCTCCTCCTCCTCTTCCTACTCTTCCTCCTCCTCTTTCTCCTCCTCCTCCTCCACCCCCTCCTCCTCTTCCTCATCCTCAGATGGACTCACTCAGGGCCCTTGGCCTAGGCAAGCCAGGGCTGCTGCTCTGGCTTCTGCAGCTTCTATCCAGTGGGGGGGGTGTAGGAATCTGTTCCTGTCAGTCCCTGATTCCTGGGACCTTCCATGCCTCCAGCTGCCCCCACTCTCTAGTCCTGACCCCTCCTCAAGGATGCCCCCTTTCCCCTTACCCTCTGTCCCCCAGCTCCCAACTAACATCTACTGTGTTCCTCCCTGCGCTACTTTACTGCCACCCTGCTTCTGCCCTTCAGCCCTGAGGGCCCAAGGCCAGCCCAGCTGCCATCTCACCATACAGCAGGGGGACCTGCCCTAACGCCCTGCCACCACACCCACACACACAGCCCTGCACACACTCCTGGGCTCCCCTGCCTGCAGCCTGCCTCTCAAACAGTCTCCTTCTGCCCCCTAGCCCCCTTACAGC
Organism: Erinaceus europaeus; assembly: GCF_950295315.1. NCBI lineage: Eukaryota > Metazoa > Chordata > Mammalia > Eulipotyphla > Erinaceidae > Erinaceus > Erinaceus europaeus. The sequence continues at coordinate 65,277 of NW_026647124.1, read as the reverse complement.
CTCTGCCACGGACCCCCACAGACACCTGGGCATGAGCAGTGCAGACATGCAAACAGCTCCCCTCCCCCCCACTCCAGTTGCTCCAAGGTTGTCAAGAGTCTGTTTTTCATGCTGTAGGGGAGGGAGTTGAGACAGTCCAATGTCCTGGGGAGCAAGAACTGCAAACAGTCCATCTACAATGCAACATTTGGGTCTCAGGCCGCCCAATCCCTAGTGCGCTGTGCAGACCTTTGACTGGCAAAAACACCCCATCTGAGTGTGAGATCTGGCTGGGCTAGTGGCTCTTTCTGTGGACTAAGAGACAGACAGACATTGTTTTCAGGTTCAAAACCTATACTTCCCAGAAGATGGTCATTCACTTCGGTAAAAAAAAAAAAAAAAAAAAAAAAAAAAAAAAAAAAAAAGGCTTTTTATTTTTTTCCCCCTGCCTGGGTAACCTGTCTCCTGCCTGTTTCAAAGTGAAAAAAGGGAAAAATCTTTTTTGGAGGGAAAAGGACCAAAATGCTGGCAGGTGGACTCCGTGGAAGGTGGATGGGGAGTTGCTCCTGCCCTGGCACTAGAGCCCCAGCTGCTGTTCCAGGTGCTCTCTGATAACAGAGATCTCCGTGTGTCGTGTCATGACACTGTCTCCAGGACTGACCCTCAGGATAATGAGGATTCAAAACGAGGCAGGTGATACTGCCTTCAAAAGTAAATCCAGGGAGGTTTGGCGGTATGTCAGAGGGTTAAGGGCTTGTGGCGCTCACGAATAGAGGGGACAGGTGGAAGGATTTGGGGTCTGGCCCCCAGACCGCCACCTGCAGGGGAGTCGCTTTACAGGGGGTGAAGCGGGTCTTTAGGAGCTCTATCTTTCTCTCCCACCCTGTATTTCCTCTGCTCTCTCCTTTTGTGTCTGTCAGATGCAAGGTCAGTAACAACAACAACAACAACAAAAACAATAACCACCACAGTGACCAAGCAACAAGGGCAGCGAAAGGGGAACAAATGGAGTGCAGGAGCTGTGGATTATTCGTGGCGTAGGCACTCAGCTGTGGCAATAACCCCTTGAGGCAATCAATCCATACATGAAGATGTAATACAGGTAACAGAGACGTATATGTCCCTGTGTGTTTCCACTGAGTTAATGTAAATGCACTTTTATTGACTTCTTCATTTATTTATTACCTTGCCACGAGAATTTCTTTTCATTGCTAAAAAAAAGTGTCCCATCAAGGGTACCAGGTGGTGCCACACCCAGTTAAGCACTCATGTTACAATGCAGGAGGACTGGGCTTCAACACCCTGGTTCCCACACGCCAGGGGAAATCTTTACAAGTGGTGCGGAAGTGCTGCAGTTGTCTCTCTCTGTGTCTCAAACTCTCTCTACCTCCCTTCCCTCTCAATTCCTGTCTATTTATTCCAGTGAATAATCAAGAAAATAGAAAGTAAAAAAAGAAAAAGGAAAAGGAAATATTCCACGACTTCAAATGGGTTAATCAGGACAATGCTTTCCTTGTTAAGATCCTCACAGCATTCCATATGCAGAAAGGCAAAGACGCCATGTATTTTTTAACCCAGTTTTTATATTTATTTATTTATTTATTTAGGTGCTTATTCATTTTTGTTATTGATGAATTAATGTTTTACATTTGACATTGACTAGGGATCTGACACCAGCGGACTCCAGTACCCCTATATGGTACTCTGCCTCTACAAAACCGATCCATTGACCTGTCCATCCATCCATCCATCCACCCATACATCTATCCATCCATTCATACATACATACATACATCCATCCATCCATCCATCCATCCATCCACCAGTCAACCAAGCTAAGTACAAAAGGAGATCTCTCCTTGAATGGTGAGGAGAAACAACGATGCATAGGTAGGTTGCAAAGGCCCAGTTTGGCTGAATAGGGCAGAGGGGCTGAACCAGGCAATGTGTTGGGGCGTGTGGGTTTGGGTGGGATGAGCCGGAGACCCTGTGAGCTGGGTCACATTAGGGGCAGGCAGGGGGTGGAAGGGGTTGCGAACAGCTGTCACTGGAGAAGCATCACAAGTGCTGGAGCTGGTGAGCAGGGCACCTGGAAGAGAGGACAGACAAAGGAGAGAAGCAAAGTGCGGAGGAGAGGAGAGGGGAGAGGATGGTGAGGACAGGAGAGGACAGGAGAGGACAGGATTAGAGGGGACCTGAGAAACCTACCTGGACAAAGGCAGCATACGGACATCCAGGAAGGCAGGCAGGCATGCAGGCAGCTCTGGCCTGGGCTCCCAGGATCCCGGGCGCACCTCCACCTGTCTTCTCTTGGCTGCCAGCCCTGAAGTCCCTCGTCGATCAGCACTGTCTTCCCATCCTTCCGTCCCTCTGTGCCAGGGCCCAGGCGTCTGGGCGCTGTTGCCTGACCTAGTGGCAGGGCAGTTGGGCTGCCCAGTGCCAGTGTGGCCAGCACAGATTGCCAGGGGCTAGGACATCACAGAGGGCTCATGTGGTTGCTAGGCCATGGGGACCCCGCCCATCCAGTTGACCAGCAGCCATGACCCCCACGCTGAACTTGACCTGAGGGGTGGTGGCCAGCCACCAGAGCCAGAGCCCCAGGCCAAAGCAGGTGCTGGTCGGCCGGGCCAAGGGGCTATGTGCAGATTGGTGTGTGTCTGGGCATGGGGCTGGCATCTGACAGTCCAGGGCGGGGGACCAAGGTCCGCCAGGCCCCTGTCCCACCATGTGCACTGACACACAGTCTTGCTGACTGACTGACAGTCCCCGCCCCAGAGATACCCACACCAAGTCCCTGGGTGCCCTGAGCTGCCCCTGAGGGTTGGTGGGTGCCTGCCTGGACACATGCCTCCGTAATGGAGGCCTCTATTAATCCCGTTGCCTACTGACAGCTGCCCTCCTGCCCCTCCTCCTCCTCCTCCGCCTTCTCCTCCTCCTCTTCCTACTCTTCCTCCTCCTCTTTCTCCTCCTCCTCCTCCACCCCCTCCTCCTCTTCCTCATCCTCAGATGGACTCACTCAGGGCCCTTGGCCTAGGCAAGCCAGGGCTGCTGCTCTGGCTTCTGCAGCTTCTATCCAGTGGGGGGGGTGTAGGAATCTGTTCCTGTCAGTCCCTGATTCCTGGGACCTTCCATGCCTCCAGCTGCCCCCACTCTCTAGTCCTGACCCCTCCTCAAGGATGCCCCCTTTCCCCTTACCCTCTGTCCCCCAGCTCCCAACTAACATCTACTGTGTTCCTCCCTGCGCTACTTTACTGCCACCCTGCTTCTGCCCTTCAGCCCTGAGGGCCCAAGGCCAGCCCAGCTGCCATCTCACCATACAGCAGGGGGACCTGCCCTAACGCCCTGCCACCACACCCACACACACAGCCCTGCACACACTCCTGGGCTCCCCTGCCTGCAGCCTGCCTCTCAAACAGTCTCCTTCTGCCCCCTAGCCCCCTTACAGCCTCTGCCACGGACCCCCACAGACACCTGGGCATGAGCAGTGCAGACATGCAAACAGCTCCCCTCCCCCCCACTCCAGTTGCTCCAAGGTTGTCAAGAGTCTTTTTTTCATGCTGTAGGGGAGGGAGTTGAGACAGTCCAATGTCCTGGGGAGCAAGAACTGCAAACAGTCCATCTACAATGCAACATTTGGGTCTCAGGCCGCCCAATCCCTAGTGCGCTGTGCAGACCTTTGACTGGCAAAAACACCCCATCTGAGTGTGAGATCTGGCTGGGCTAGTGGCTCTTTCTGTGGACTAAGAGACAGACAGACAGAGTTTTCAGGTTCAAAACCTATACTTCCCAGAAGATGGTCATTCACTTCGGTAAAAAAAAAAAAAAAAAAAAAAAAAAAAAAAAAGGCTTTTTATTTTTTTCCCCCTGCCTGGGTAACCTGTCTCCTGCCTGTTTCAAAGTGAAAAAAGGGAAAAATCTTTTTTGGAGGGAAAAGGACCAAAATGCTGGCAGGTGGACTCCGTGGAAGGTGGATGGGGAGTTGCTCCTGCCCTGGCACTAGAGCCCCAGCTGCTGTTCCAGGTGCTCTCTGATAACAGAGATCTCCGTGTGTCGTGTCATGACACTGTCTCCAGGACTGACCCTCAGGATAATGAGGATTCAAAACGAGGCAGGTGATACTGCCTTCAAAAGTAAATCCAGGGAGGTTTGGCGGTATGTCAGAGGGTTAAGGGCTTGTGGCGCTCACGAATAGAGGGGACAGGTGGAAGGATTTGGGGTCTGGCCCCCAGACCGCCACCTGCAGGGGAGTCGCTTTACAGGGGGTGAAGCGGGTCTTTAGGAGCTCTATCTTTCTCTCCCACCCTGTATTTCCTCTGCTCTCTCCTTTTGTGTCTGTCAGATGCAAGGTCAGTAACAACAACAACAACAACAAAAACAATAACCACCACAGTGACCAAGCAACAAGGGCAGCGAAAGGGGAACAAATGGAGTGCAGGAGCTGTGGATTATTCGTGGCGTAGGCACTCAGCTGTGGCAATAACCCCTTGAGGCAATCAATCCATACATGAAGATGTAATACAGGTAACAGAGACGTATATGTCCCTGTGTGTTTCCACTGAGTTAATGTAAATGCACTTTTATTGACTTCTTCATTTATTTATTACCTTGCCACGAGAATTTCTTTTCATTGCTAAAAAAAAGTGTCCCATCAAGGGTACCAGGTGGTGCCACACCCAGTTAAGCACTCATGTTACAATGCAGGAGGACTGGGCTTCAACACCCTGGTTCCCACATGCCAGGGGAAATCTTTACAAGTGGTGCGGAAGTGCTGCAGTTGTCTCTCTCTGTGTCTCAAACTCTCTCTACCTCCCTTCCCTCTCAATTCCTGTCTATTTATTCCAGTGAATAATCAAGAAAATAGAAAGTAAAAAAAGAAAAAGGAAAAGGAAATATTCCACGACTTCAAATGGGTTAATCAGGACAATGCTTTCCTTGTTAAGATCCTCACAGCATTCCATATGCAGAAAGGCAAAGACGCCATGTATTTTTTAACCCAGTTTTTATATTTATTTATTTATTTATTTAGGTGCTTATTCATTTTTGTTATTGATGAATTAATGTTTTACATTTGACATTGACTAGGGATCTGACACCAGCGGACTCCAGTACCCCTATATGGTACTCTGCCTCTACAAAACCGATCCATTGACCTGTCCATCCATCCATCCATCCACCCATACATCTATCCATCCATTCATACATACATCCATCCATCCATCCATCCATCCATCCATCCATCCATCCACCAGTCAACCAAGCTAAGTACAAAAGGAGATCTCTCCTTGAATGGTGAGGAGAAACAACGATGCATAGGTAGGTTGCAAAGGCCCAGTTTGGCTGAATAGGGCAGAGGGGCTGAACCAGGCAATGTGTTGGGGCGTGTGGGTTTGGGTGGGATGAGCCGGAGACCCTGTGAGCTGGGTCACATTAGGGGCAGGCAGGGGGTGGAAGGGGTTGCGAACAGCTGTCACTGGAGAAGCATCACAAGTGCTGGAGCTGGTGAGCAGGGCACCTGGAAGAGAGGACAGACAAAGGAGAGAAGCAAAGTGCGGAGGAGAGGAGAGGGGAGAGGATGGTGAGGACAGGAGAGGACAGGAGAGGACAGGATTAGAGGGGACCTGAGAAACCTACCTGGACAAAGGCAGCATACGGACATCCAGGAAGGCAGGCAGGCATGCAGGCAGCTCTGGCCTGGGCTCCCAGGATCCCGGGCGCACCTCCACCTGTCTTCTCTTGGCTGCCAGCCCTGAGGTCCCTCGTCGATCAGCACTGTCTTCCCGTCCTTCCGTCCCTCTGTGCCAGGGCCCAGGCGTCTGGGCGCTGTTGCCTGACCTAGTGGCAGGGCAGTTGGGCTGCCCAGTGCCAGTGTGGCCAGCACAGATTGCCAGGGGCTAGGACATCACAGAGGGCTCATGTGGTTGCTAGGCCATGGGGACCCCGCCCATCCAGTTGACCAGCAGCCATGACCCCCACGCTGAACTTGACCTGAGGGGTGGTGGCCAGCCACCAGAGCCAGAGCCCCAGGCCAAAGCAGGTGCTGGTCGGCCGGGCCAAGGGGCTATGTGCAGATTGGTGTGTGTCTGGGCATGGGGCTGGCATCTGACAGTCCAGGGCGGGGGACCAAGGTCCGCCAGGCCCCTGTCCCACCATGTGCACTGACACACAGTCTTGCTGACTGACTGACAGTCCCCGCCCCAGAGATACCCACACCAAGTCCCTGGGTGCCCTGAGCTGCCCCTGAGGGTTGGTGGGTGCCTGCCTGGACACATGCCTCCGTAATGGAGGCCTCTATTAATCCCCTTGCCTACTGACAGCTGCCCTCCTGCCCCTCCTCCTCCTCCTACGCCTTCTCCTCCTCCTCTTCCTACTCTTCCTCCTCCTCTTTCTCCTCCTCCTCCTCCACCCCCTCCTTCTCTTCCTCATCCTCAGATGGACTCACTCAGGGCCCTTGGCCTAGGCAAGCCAGGGCTGCTGCTCTGGCTTCTGCAGCTTCTATCCAGTGGGGGGGTGTAGGAATCTGTTCCTGTCAGTCCCTGATTCCTGGGACCTTCCATGCCTCCAGCTGCCCCCACTCTCTAGTCCTGACCCCTCCTCAAGGATGCCCCCTTTCCCCTTACCCTCTGTCCCCCAGCTCCCAACTAACATCTACTGTGTTCCTCCCTGCGCTACTTTACTGCCACCCTGCTTCTGCCCTTCAGCCCTGAGGGCCCAAGGCCAGCCCAGCTGCCATCTCACCATACAGCAGGGGGACCTGCCCTAACGCCCTGCCACCACACCCACACACACAGCCCTGCACACACTCCTGGGCTCCCCTGCCTGCAGCCTGCCTCTCAAACAGTCTCCTTCTGCCCCCTAGCCCCCTTACAGCCTCTGCCACGGACCCCCACAGACACCTGGGCATGAGCAGTGCAGACATGCAAACAGCTCCCCTCCCCCCCACTCCAGTTGCTCCAAGGTTGTCAAGAGTCTTTTTTTCATGCTGTAGGGGAGGGAGTTGAGACAGTCCAATGTCCTGGGGAGCAAGAACTGCAAACAGTCCATCTACAATGTAACATTTGGGTCTCAGGCCGCCCAATCCCTAGTGCGCTGTGCAGACCTTTGACTGGCAAAAACACCCCATCTGAGTGTGAGATCTGGCTGGGCTAGTGGCTCTTTCTGTGGACTAAGAGACAGACAGACAGAGTTTTCAGGTTCAAAACCTATACTTCCCAGAAGATGGTCATTCACTTCGGTAAAAAAAAAAAAAAAAAAAAAAAAAAGGCTTTTTATTTTTTTTCCCCCTGCCTGGGTAACCTGTCTCCTGCCTGTTTCAAAGTGAAAAAAGGGAAAAATCTTTTTTGGAGGGAAAAGGACCAAAATGCTGGCAGGTGGACTCCGTGGAAGGTGGATGGGGAGTTGCTCCTGCCCTGGCACTAGAGCCCCAGCTGCTGTTCCAGGTGCTCTCTGATAACAGAGATCTCCGTGTGTCGTGTCATGACACTGTCTCCAGGACTGACCCTCAGGATAATGAGGATTCAAAACGAGGCAGGTGATACTGCCTTCAAAAGTAAATCCAGGGAGGTTTGGCGGTATGTCAGAGGGTTAAGGGTTTGTGGCGCTCACGAATAGAGGGGACAGGTGGAAGGATTTGGGGTCTGGCCCCCAGACCGCCACCTGCAGGGGAGTCGCTTTACAGGGGGTGAAGCGGGTCTTTAGGAGCTCTATCTTTCTCTCCCACCCTGTATTTCCTCTGCTCTCTCCTTTTGTGTCTGTCAGATGCAAGGTCAGTAACAACAACAACAACAACAAAAACAATAACCACCACAGTGACCAAGCAACAAGGGCAGCGAAAGGGGAACAAATGGAGTGCAGGAGCTGTGGATTATTCGTGGCGTAGGCACTCAGCTGTGGCAATAACCCCTTGAGGCAATCAATCCATACATGAAGATGTAATACAGGTAACAGAGACGTATATGTCCCTGTGTGTTTCCACTGAGTTAATGTAAATGCACTTTTATTGACTTCTTCATTTATTTATTACCTTGCCACGAGAATTTCTTTTCATTGCTAAAAAAAAGTGTCCCATCAAGGGTACCAGGTGGTGCCACACCCAGTTAAGCACTCATGTTACAATGCAGGAGGACTGGGCTTCAACACCCTGGTTCCCACATGCCAGGGGAAATCTTTACAAGTGGTGCGGAAGTGCTGCAGTTGTCTCTCTCTGTGTCTCAAACTCTCTCTACCTCCCTTCCCTCTCAATTCCTGTCTATTTATTCCAGTGAATAATCAAGAAAATAGAAAGTAAAAAAAGAAAAAGGAAAAGGAAATATTCCACGACTTCAAATGGGTTAATCAGGACAATGCTTTCCTTGTTAAGATCCTCACAGCATTCCATATGCAGAAAGGCAAAGACGCCATGTATTTTTTAACCCAGTTTTTATATTTATTTATTTATTTATTTAGGTGCTTATTCATTTTTGTTATTGATGAATTAATGTTTTACATTTGACATTGACTAGGGATCTGACACCAGCGGACTCCAGTACCCCTATATGGTACTCTGCCTCTACAAAACCGATCCATTGACCTGTCCATCCATCCATCCATCCACCCATACATCTATCCATCCATTCATACATACATCCATCCATCCATCCATCCATCCATCCATCCATCCATCCACCAGTCAACCAAGCTAAGTACAAAAGGAGATCTCTCCTTGAATGGTGAGGAGAAACAACGATGCATAGGTAGGTTGCAAAGGCCCAGTTTGGCTGAATAGGGCAGAGGGGCTGAACCAGGCAATGTGTTGGGGCGTGTGGGTTTGGGTGGGATGAGCCGGAGACCCTGTGAGCTGGGTCACATTAGGGGCAGGCAGGGGGTGGAAGGGGTTGCGAACAGCTGTCACTGGAGAAGCATCACAAGTGCTGGAGCTGGTGAGCAGGGCACCTGGAAGAGAGGACAGACAAAGGAGAGAAGCAAAGTGCGGAGGAGAGGAGAGGGGAGAGGATGGTGAGGACAGGAGAGGACAGGAGAGGACAGGATTAGAGGGGACCTGAGAAACCTACCTGGACAAAGGCAGCATACGGACATCCAGGAAGGCAGGCAGGCATGCAGGCAGCTCTGGCCTGGGCTCCCAGGATCCCGGGCGCACCTCCACCTGTCTTCTCTTGGCTGCCAGCCCTGAGGTCCCTCGTCGATCAGCACTGTCTTCCCATCCTTCCGTCCCTCTGTGCCAGGGCCCAGGCGTCTGGGCGCTGTTGCCTGACCTAGTGGCAGGGCAGTTGGGCTGCCCAGTGCCAGTGTGGCCAGCACAGATTGCCAGGGGCTAGGACATCACAGAGGGCTCATGTGGTTGCTAGGCCATGGGGACCCCGCCCATCCAGTTGACCAGCAGCCATGACCCCCACGCTGAACTTGACCTGAGGGGTGGTGGCCAGCCACCAGAGCCAGAGCCCCAGGCCAAAGCAGGTGCTGGTCGGCCGGGCCAAGGGGCTATGTGCAGATTGGTGTGTGTCTGGGCATGGGGCTGGCATCTGACAGTCCAGGGCGGGGGACCAAGGTCCGCCAGGCCCCTGTCCCACCATGTGCACTGACACACAGTCTTGCTGACTGACTGACAGTCCCCGCCCCAGAGATACCCACACCAAGTCCCTGGGTGCCCTGAGCTGCCCCTGAGGGTTGGTGGGTGCCTGCCTGGACACATGCCTCCGTAATGGAGGCCTCTATTAATCCCGTTGCCTACTGACAGCTGCCCTCCTGCCCCTCCTCCTCCTCCTACGCCTTCTCCTCCTCCTCTTCCTACTCTTCCTCCTCCTCTTTCTCCTCCTCCTCCTCCACCCCCTCCTCCTCTTCCTCATCCTCAGATGGACTCACTCAGGGCCCTTGGCCTAGGCAAGCCAGGGCTGCTGCTCTGGCTTCTGCAGCTTCTATCCAGTGGGGGGGTGTAGGAATCTGTTCCTGTCAGTCCCTGATTCCTGGGACCTTCCATGCCTCCAGCTGCCCCCACTCTCTAGTCCTGACCCCTCCTCAAGGATGCCCCCTTTCCCCTTACCCTCTGTCCCCCAGCTCCCAACTAACATCTACTGTGTTCCTCCCTGCGCTACTTTACTGCCACCCTGCTTCTGCCCTTCAGCCCTGAGGGCCCAAGGCCAGCCCAGCTGCCATCTCACCATACAGCAGGGGGACCTGCCCTAACGCCCTGCCACCACACCCACACACACAGCCCTGCACACACTCCTGGGCTCCCCTGCCTGCAGCCTGCCTCTCAAACAGTCTCCTTCTGCCCCCTAGCCCCCTTACAGCCTCTGCCACGGACCCCCACAGACACCTGGGCATGAGCAGTGCAGACATGCAAACAGCTCCCCTCCCCCCCACTCCAGTTGCTCCAAGGTTGTCAAGAGTCTTTTTTTCATGCTGTAGGGGAGGGAGTTGAGACAGTCCAATGTCCTGGGGAGCAAGAACTGCAAACAGTCCATCTACAATGTAACATTTGGGTCTCAGGCCGCCCAATCCCTAGTGCGCTGTGCAGACCTTTGACTGGCAAAAACACCCCATCTGAGTGTGAGATCTGGCTGGGCTAGTGGCTCTTTCTGTGGACTAAGAGACAGACAGACAGAGTTTTCAGGTTCAAAACCTATACTTCCCAGAAGATGGTCATTCACTTCGGTAAAAAAAAAAAAAAAAAAAAAAAAAAAAAGGCTTTTTATTTTTTTTCCCCCTGCCTGGGTAACCTGTCTCCTGCCTGTTTCAAAGTGAAAAAAGGGAAAAATCTTTTTTGGAGGGAAAAGGACCAAAATGCTGGCAGGTGGACTCCGTGGAAGGTGGATGGGGAGTTGCTCCTGCCCTGGCACTAGAGCCCCAGCTGCTGTTCCAGGTGCTCTCTGATAACAGAGATCTCCGTGTGTCGTGTCATGACACTGTCTCCAGGACTGACCCTCAGGATAATGAGGATTCAAAACGAGGCAGGTGATACTGCCTTCAAAAGTAAATCCAGGGAGGTTTGGCGGTATGTCAGAGGGTTAAGGGCTTGTGGCGCTCACGAATAGAGGGGACAGGTGGAAGGATTTGGGGTCTGGCCCCCAGACCGCCACCTGCAGGGGAGTCGCTTTACAGGGGGTGAAGCGGGTCTTTAGGAGCTCTATCTTTCTCTCCCACCCTGTATTTCCTCTGCTCTCTCCTTTTGTGTCTGTCAGATGCAAGGTCAGTAACAACAACAACAACAACAAAAACAATAACCACCACAGTGACCAAGCAACAAGGGCAGCGAAAGGGGAACAAATGGAGTGCAGGAGCTGTGGATTATTCGTGGCGTAGGCACTCAGCTGTGGCAATAACCCCTTGAGGCAATCAATCCATACATGAAGATGTAATACAGGTAACAGAGACGTATATGTCCCTGTGTGTTTCCACTGAGTTAATGTAAATGCACTTTTATTGACTTCTTCATTTATTTATTACCTTGCCACGAGAATTTCTTTTCATTGCTAAAAAAAAGTGTCCCATCAAGGGTACCAGGTGGTGCCACACCCAGTTAAGCACTCATGTTACAATGCAGGAGGACTGGGCTTCAACACCCTGGTTCCCACATGCCAGGGGAAATCTTTACAAGTGGTGCGGAAGTGCTGCAGTTGTCTCTCTCTGTGTCTCAAACTCTCTCTACCTCCCTTCCCTCTCAATTCCTGTCTATTTATTCCAGTGAATAATCAAGAAAATAGAAAGTAAAAAAAGAAAAAGGAAAAGGAAATATTCCACGACTTCAAATGGGTTAATCAGGACAATGCTTTCCTTGTTAAGATCCTCACAGCATTCCATATGCAGAAAGGCAAAGACGCCATGTATTTTTTAACCCAGTTTTTATATTTATTTATTTATTTATTTAGGTGCTTATTCATTTTTGTTATTGATGAATTAATGTTTTACATTTTACATTGACTAGGGATCTGACACCAGCGGACTCCAGTACCCCTATATGGTACTCTGCCTCTACAAAACCCATCCATTGACCTGTCCATCCATCCATCCATCCACCCATACATCTATCCATCCATTCATACATACATACATACATACATCCATCCATCCATCCATCCACCAGTCAACCAAGCTAAGTACAAAAGGAGATCTCTCCTTGAATGGTGAGGAGAAACAACGATGCATAGGTAGGTTGCAAAGGCCCAGTTTGGCTGAATAGGGCAGAGGGGCTGAACCAGGCAATGTGTTGGGGCGTGTGGGTTTGGGTGGGATGAGCCGGAGACCCTGTGAGCTGGGTCACATTAGGGGCAGGCAGGGGGTGGAAGGGGTTGCGAACAGCTGTCACTGGAGAAGCATCACAAGTGCTGGAGCTGGTGAGCAGGGCACCTGGAAGAGAGGACAGACAAAGGAGAGAAGCAAAGTGCGGAGGAGAGGAGAGGGGAGAGGATGGTGAGGACAGGAGAGGACAGGAGAGGACAGGATTAGAGGGGACCTGAGAAACCTACCTGGACAAAGGCAGCATACGGACATCCAGGAAGGCAGGCAGGCATGCAGGCAGCTCTGGCCTGGGCTCCCAGGATCCCGGGCGCACCTCCACCTGTCTTCTCTTGGCTGCCAGCCCTGAGGTCCCTCGTCGGTCAGCACTGTCTTCCCATCCTTCCGTCCCTCACTGCCAGGGCCCAGGCGTCTGGGCGCTGTTGCCTGACCTAGTGGCAGGGCAGTTGGGCTGCCCAGTGCCAGTGTGGCCAGCACAGATTGCCAGGGGCTAGGACATCACAGAGGGCTCATGTGGTTGCTAGGCCATGGGGACCCCGCCCATCCAGTTGACCAGCAGCCATGACCCCCACGCTGAACTTGACCTGAGGGGTGGTGGCCAGCCACCAGAGCCAGAGCCCCAGGCCAAAGCAGGTGCTGGTCGGCCGGGCCAAGGGGCTATGTGCAGATTGGTGTGTGTCTGGGCATGGGGCTGGCATCTGACAGTCCAGGGCGGGGGACCAAGGTCCGCCAGGCCCCTGTCCCACCATGTGCACTGACACACAGTCTTGCTGACTGACTGACAGTCCCCGCCCCAGAGATACCCACACCAAGTCCCTGGGTGCCCTGAGCTGCCCCTGAGGGTTGGTGGGTGCCTGCCTGGACACATGCCTCCGTAATGGAGGCCTCTATTAATCCCGTTGCCTACTGACAGCTGCCCTCCTGCCCCTCCTCCTCCTCCTACGACTTCTCCTCCTCCTCTTCCTACTCTTCCTCCTCCTCTTTCTCCTCCTCCTCCTCTACCCCCTCCTCCTCTTCCTCATCCTCAGATGGACTCACTCAGGGCCCTTGGCCTAGGCAAGCCAGGGCTGCTGCTCTGGCTTCTGCAGCTTCTATCCAGTGGGGGGGTGTAGGAATCTGTTCCTGTCAGTCCCTGATTCCTGGGACCTTCCATGCCTCCAGCTGCCCCCACTCTCTAGTCCTGACCCCTCCTCAAGGATGCCCCCTTTCCCCTTACCCTCTGTCCCCCAGCTCCCAACTAACATCTACTGTGTTCCTCCCTGCGCTACTTTACTGCCACCCTGCTTCTGCCCTTCAGCCCTGAGGGCCCAAGGCCAGCCCAGCTGCCATCTCACCATAGAGCAGGGGGACCTGCCCTAACGCCCTGCCACCACACCCACACACACAGCCCTGCACACACTCCTGGGCTCCCCTGCCTGCAGCCTGCCTCTCAAACAGTCTCCTTCTGCCCCCTAGCCCCCTTACAGCCTCTGCCACGGACCCCCACAGACACCTGGGCATGAGCAGTGCAGACATGCAAACAGCTCCCCTCCCCCCCACTCCAGTTGCTCCAAGGTTGTCAAGAGTCTTTTTTTCATGCTGTAGGGGAGGGAGTTGAGACAGTCCAATGTCCTGGGGAGCAAGAACTGCAAACAGTCCATCTACAATGTAACATTTGGGTCTCAGGCCGCCCAATCCCTAGTGCGCTGTGCAGACCTTTGACTGGCAAAAACACCCCATCTGAGTGTGAGATCTGGCTGGGCTAGTGGCTCTTTCTGTGGACTAAGAGACAGACAGACAGAGTTTTCAGGTTCAAAACCTATACTTCCCAGAAGATGGTCATTCACTTCGGTAAAAAAAAAAAAAAAAAAAAAAAAAAAAGGCTTTTTATTTTTTTTCCCCCTGCCTGAGTAACCTGTCTCCTGCCTGTTTCAAAGTGAAAAAAGGGAAAAATCTTTTTTGGAGGGAAAAGGACCAAAATGCTGGCAGGTGGACTCCGTGGAAGGTGGATGGGGAGTTGCTCCTGCCCTGGCACTAGAGCCCCAGCTGCTGTTCCAGGTGCTCTCTGATAACAGAGATCTCCGTGTGTCGTGTCATGACACTGTCTCCAGGACTGACCCTCAGGATAATGAGGATTCAAAACGAGGCAGGTGATACTGCCTTCAAAAGTAAATCCAGGGAGGTTTGGCGGTATGTCAGAGGGTTAAGGGCTTGTGGCGCTCACGAATAGAGGGGACAGGTGGAAGGATTTGGGGTCTGGCCCCCAGACCACCACCTGCAGGGGAGTCGCTTTACAGGGGGTGAAGCAGGTCTTTAGGAGCTCTATCTTTCTCTCCCACCCTGTATTTCCTCTGCTCTCTCCTTTTGTGTCTGTCAGATGCAAGGTCAGTAACAACAACAACAACAACAAAAACAATAACCACCACAGTGACCAAGCAACAAGGGCAGCGAAAGGGGAACAAATGGAGTGCAGGAGCTGTGGATTATTCGTGGCGTAGGCACTCAGCTGTGGCAATAACCCCTTGAGGCAATCAATCCATACATGAAGATGTAATACAGGTAACAGAGACATATATGTCCCTGTGTGTTTCCACTGAGTTAATGTAAATGCACTTTTATTGACTTCTTCATTTATTTATTACCTTGCCACGAGAATTTCTTTTCATTGCTAAAAAAAAGTGTCCCATCAAGGGTACCAGGTGGTGCCACACCCAGTTAAGCACTCATGTTACAATGCAGGAGGACTGGGCTTCAACACCCTGGTTCCCACATGCCAGGGGAAATCTTTACAAGTGGTGCGGAAGTGCTGCAGTTGTCTCTCTCTGTGTCTCAAACTCTCTCTACCTCCCTTCCCTCTCAATTCCTGTCTATTTATTCCAGTGAATAATCAAGAAAATAGAAAGTAAAAAAAGAAAAAGGAAAAGGAAATATTCCACGACTTCAAATGGGTTAATCAGGACAATGCTTTCCTTGTTAAGATCCTCACAGCATTCCATATGCAGAAAGGCAAAGATGCCATGTATTTTTTAACCCAGTTTTTATATTTATTTATTTATTTATTTAGGTGCTTATTCATTTTTGTTATTGATGAATTAATGTTTTACATTTTACATTGACTAGGGATCTGACACCAGCGGACTCCAGTACCCCTATATGGTACTCTGCCTCTACAAAACCCATCCATTGACCTGTCCATCCATCCATCCATCCACCCATACATCTATCCATCCATTCATACATACATACATACATACATACATCCATCCATCCATCCACCAGTCAACCAAGCTAAGTACAAAAGGAGATCTCTCCTTGAATGGTGAGGAGAAACAACGATGCATAGGTAGGTTGCAAAGGCCCAGTTTGGCTGAATAGGGCAGAGGGGCTGAACCAGGGAATGTGTTGGGGCGTGTGGGTTTGGGTGGGATGAGCCGGAGACCCTGTGAGCTGGGTCACATTAGGGGCAGGCAGGGGGTGGAAGGGGTTGCGAACAGCTGTCACTGGAGAAGCATCACAAGTGCTGGAGCTGGTGAGCAGGGCACCTGGAAGAGAGGACAGACAAAGGAGAGAAGCAAAGTGCGGAGGAGAGGAGAGGGGAGAGGATGGTGAGGACAGGAGAGGACAGGAGAGGACAGGATTAGAGGGGACCTGAGAAACCTACCTGGACAAAGGCAGCATACGGACATCCAGGAAGGCAGGCAGGCATGCAGGCAGCTCTGGCCTGGGCTCCCAGGATCCCGGGCGCACCTCCACCTGTCTTCTCTTGGCTGCCAGCCCTGAGGTCCCTCGTCGGTCAGCACTGTCTTCCCATCCTTCCGTCCCTCACTGCCAGGGCCCAGGCGTCTGGGCGCTGTTGCCTGACCTAGTGGCAGGGCAGTTGGGCTGCCCAGTGCCAGTGTGGCCAGCACAGATTGCCAGGGGCTAGGACATCACAGAGGGCTCATGTGGTTGCTAGGCCATGGGGACCCCGCCCATCCAGTTGACCAGCAGCCATGACCCCCACGCTGAACTTGACCTGAGGGGTGGTGGCCAGCCACCAGAGCCAGAGCCCCAGGCCAAAGCAGGTGCTGGTCGGCCGGGCCAAGGGGCTATGTGCAGATTGGTGTGTGTCTGGGCATGGGGCTGGCATCTGACAGTCCAGGGCGGGGGACCAAGGTCCGCCAGGCCCCTGTCCCACCATGTGCACTGACACACAGTCTTGCTGACTGACTGACAGTCCCCGCCCCAGAGATACCCACACCAAGTCCCTGGGTGCCCTGAGCTGCCCCTGAGGGTTGGTGGGTGCCTGCCTGGACACATGCCTCCGTAATGGAGGCCTCTATTAATCCCGTTGCCTACTGACAGCTGCCCTCCTGCCCCTCCTCCTCCTCCTACGACTTCTCCTCCTCCTCTTCCTACTCTTCCTCCTCCTCTTTCTCCTCCTCCTCCTCTACCCCCTCCTCCTCTTCCTCATCCTCAGATGGACTCACTCAGGGCCCTTGGCCTAGGCAAGCCAGGGCTGCTGCTCTGGCTTCTGCAGCTTCTATCCAGTGGGGGGGTGTAGGAATCTGTTCCTGTCAGTCCCTGATTCCTGGGACCTTCCATGCCTCCAGCTGCCCCCACTCTCTAGTCCTGACCCCTCCTCAAGGATGCCCCCTTTCCCCTTACCCTCTGTCCCCCAGCTCCCAACTAACATCTACTGTGTTCCTCCCTGCGCTACTTTACTGCCACCCTGCTTCTGCCCTTCAGCCCTGAGGGCCCAAGGCCAGCCCAGCTGCCATCTCACCATAGAGCAGGGGGACCTGCCCTAACGCCCTGCCACCACACCCACACACACAGCCCTGCACACACTCCTGGGCTCCCCTGCCTGCAGCCTGCCTCTCAAACAGTCTCCTTCTGCCCCCTAGCCCCCTTACAGCCTCTGCCACGGACCCCCACAGACACCTGGGCATGAGCAGTGCAGACATGCAAACAGCTCCCCTCCCCCCCACTCCAGTTGCTCCAAGGTTGTCAAGAGTCTTTTTTTCATGCTGTAGGGGAGGGAGTTGAGACAGTCCAATGTCCTGGGGAGCAAGAACTGCAAACAGTCCATCTACAATGTAACATTTGGGTCTCAGGCCGCCCAATCCCTAGTGCGCTGTGCAGACCTTTGACTGGCAAAAACACCCCATCTGAGTGTGAGATCTGGCTGGGCTAGTGGCTCTTTCTGTGGACTAAGAGACAGACAGACAGAGTTTTCAGGTTCAAAACCTATACTTCCCAGAAGATGGTCATTCACTTCGGTAAAAAAAAAAAAAAAAAAAAAAAAAGGCTTTTTATTTTTTTTCCCCCTGCCTGAGTAACCTGTCTCCTGCCTGTTTCAAAGTGAAAAAAGGGAAAAATCTTTTTTGGAGGGAAAAGGACAAAAATGCTGGCAGGTGGACTCCGTGGAAGGTGGATGGGGAGTTGCTCCTGCCCTGGCACTAGAGCCCCAGCTGCTGTTCCAGGTGCTCTCTGATAACAGAGATCTCCGTGTGTCGTGTCATGACACTGTCTCCAGGACTGACCCTCAGGATAATGAGGATTCAAAACGAGGCAGGTGATACTGCCTTCAAAAGTAAATCCAGGGAGGTTTGGCGGTATGTCAGAGGGTTAAGGGCTTGTGGCGCTCACGAATAGAGGGGACAGGTGGAAGGATTTGGGGTCTGGCCCCCAGACCACCACCTGCAGGGGAGTCGCTTTACAGGGGGTGAAGCAGGTCTTTAGGAGCTCTATCTTTCTCTCCCACCCTGTATTTCCTCTGCTCTCTCCTTTTGTGTCTGTCAGATGCAAGGTCAGTAACAACAACAACAACAACAAAAACAATAACCACCACAGTGACCAAGCAACAAGGGCAGCGAAAGGGGAACAAATGGAGTGCAGGAGCTGTGGATTATTCGTGGCGTAGGCACTCAGCTGTGGCAATAACCCCTTGAGGCAATCAATCCATACATGAAGATGTAATACAGGTAACAGAGACGTATATGTCCCTGTGTGTTTCCACTGAGTTAATGTAAATGCACTTTTATTGACTTCTTCATTTATTTATTACCTTGCCACGAGAATTTCTTTTCATTGCTAAAAAAAAGTGTCCCATCAAGGGTACCAGGTGGTGCCACACCCAGTTAAGCACTCATGTTACAATGCAGGAGGACTGGGCTTCAACACCCTGGTTCCCACATGCCAGGGGAAATCTTTACAAGTGGTGCGGAAGTGCTGCAGTTGTCTCTCTCTGTGTCTCAAACTCTCTCTACCTCCCTTCCCTCTCAATTCCTGTCTATTTATTCCAGTGAATAATCAAGAAAATAGAAAGTAAAAAAAGAAAAAGGAAAAGGAAATATTCCACGACTTCAAATGGGTTAATCAGGACAATGCTTTCCTTGTTAAGATCCTCACAGCATTCCATATGCAGAAAGGCAAAGATGCCATGTATTTTTTAACCCAGTTTTTATATTTATTTATTTATTTATTTAGGTGCTTATTCATTTTTGTTATTGATGAATTAATGTTTTACATTTTACATTGACTAGGGATCTGACACCAGCGGACTCCAGTACCCCTATATGGTACTCTGCCTCTACAAAACCCATCCATTGACCTGTCCATCCATCCATCCATCCACCCATACATCTATCCATCCATTCATACATACATACATACATACATACATCCATCCATCCATCCATCCACCAGTCAACCAAGCTAAGTACAAAAGGAGATCTCTCCTTGAATGGTGAGGAGAAACAACGATGCATAGGTAGGTTGCAAAGGCCCAGTTTGGCTGAATAGGGCAGAGGGGCTGAACCAGGGAATGTGTTGGGGCGTGTGGGTTTGGGTGGGATGAGCCGGAGACCCTGTGAGCTGGGTCACATTAGGGGCAGGCAGGGGGTGGAAGGGGTTGCGAACAGCTGTCACTGGAGAAGCATCACAAGTGCTGGAGCTGGTGAGCAGGGCACCTGGAAGAGAGGACAGACAAAGGAGAGAAGCAAAGTGCGGAGGAGAGGAGAGGGGAGAGGATGGTGAGGACAGGAGAGGACAGGAGAGGACAGGATTAGAGGGGACCTGAGAAACCTACCTGGACAAAGGCAGCATACGGACATCCAGGAAGGCAGGCAGGCATGCAGGCAGCTCTGGCCTGGGCTCCCAGGATCCCGGGCGCACCTCCACCTGTCTTCTCTTGGCTGCCAGCCCTGAGGTCCCTCGTCGGTCAGCACTGTCTTCCCATCCTTCCGTCCCTCACTGCCAGGGCCCAGGCGTCTGGGCGCTGTTGCCTGACCTAGTGGCAGGGCAGTTGGGCTGCCCAGTGCCAGTGTGGCCAGCACAGATTGCCAGGGGCTAGGACATCACAGAGGGCTCATGTGGTTGCTAGGCCATGGGGACCCCGCCCATCCAGTTGACCAGCAGCCATGACCCCCACGCTGAACTTGACCTGAGGGGTGGTGGCCAGCCACCAGAGCCAGAGCCCCAGGCCAAAGCAGGTGCTGGTCGGCCGGGCCAAGGGGCTATGTGCAGATTGGTGTGTGTCTGGGCATGGGGCTGGCATCTGACAGTCCAGGGCGGGGGACCAAGGTCCGCCAGGCCCCTGTCCCACCATGTGCACTGACACACAGTCTTGCTGACTGACTGACAGTCCCCGCCCCAGAGATACCCACACCAAGTCCCTGGGTGCCCTGAGCTGCCCCTGAGGGTGGGTGGGTGCCTGCCTGGACACATGCCTCCGTAATGGAGGCCTCTATTAATCCCGTTGCCTACTGACAGCTGCCCTCCTGCCCCTCCTCCTCCTCCTACGCCTCCTCCTCCTCCTCCTCTTCCTACTCTTCCTCCTCCTCTTTCTCCTCCTCCTCCTCCACCCCCTCCTCCTCTTCCTCATCCTCAGATGGACTCACTCAGGGCCCTTGGCCTAGGCAAGCCAGGGCTGCTGCTCTGGCTTCTGCAGCTTCTATCCAGTGGGGGGGTGTAGGAATCTGTTCCTGTCAGTCCCTGATTCCTGGGACCTTCCATGCCTCCAGCTGCCCCCACTCTCTAGTCCTGACCCCTCCTCAAGGATGCCCCCTTTCCCCTTACCCTCTGTCCCCCAGCTCCCAACTAACATCTACTGTGTTCCTCCCTGCGCTACTTTACTGCCACCCTGCTTCTGCCCTTCAGCCCCGAGGGCCCAGGGCCAGCCCAGCTGCCATCTCACCATCCAGCAGGGGGACCTGCCCTAATGCCCTGCCACCACACCCACACACACAGCCCTGCACACACTCCTGGGCTCCCCTGCCTGCAGCCTGCCTCTCAAACAGTCTCCTTCTGCCCCCTAGCCCCCTTACAGCCTCTGCCACGGACCCCCACAGACACCTGGGCATGAGCAGTGCAGACATGCAAACAGCTCCCCTCGCCCCCACTCCAGTTGCTCCAAGGTTGTCAAGAGTCTTTTTTTCATGCTGTAGGGGAGGGAGTTGAGACAGTCCAATGTCCTGGGGAGCAAGAACTGCAAACAGTCCATCTACAATGTAACATTTGGGTCTCAGGCCGCCCAATCCCTAGTGCGCTGTGCAGACCTTTGACTGGCAAAAACACCCCATCTGAGCGTGAGATCTGGCTGGGCTAGTGGCTCTTTCTGTGGACTAAGAGACAGACAGACAGAGTTTTCAGGTTCAAAACCTATACTTGCCAGAAGATGGTCATTCACTTGGGTAAAAAAAAAAAAAAAAAAAAAAAAAAAAAAAAAAAGGCTTTTTATTTTTTTTCCTCCTGCCTGGGTAACCTGTCTCCTGCCTGTTTCAAAGTGAAAAAAGAGAAAAATCTTTTTTGGAGCGAAAAGGACCAAAATGCAGGCAGGTGGACTCCGTGGAAGGTGGATGGGGAGTTGCTCCTGCCCTGGCACTAGAGCCCCAGCTGCTGTTCCAGGTGCTCTCTGATAACAGAGATCTCCGTGTGTCGTGTCATGACACTGTCTCCAGGACTGACCCTCAGGATAATGAGGATTCAAAACGAGGCAGGTGATACTGCCTTCAAAAGTAAATCCAGGGAGGTTTGGCGGTATGTCAGAGGGTTAAGGGCTTGTGGCGCTCACGAATAGAGGGGACAGGTGGAAGGATTTGGGGTCTGGCCCCCAGACCGCCACCTGCAGGGGAGTCGCTTTACAGGGGGTGAAGCGGGTCTTTAGGAGCTCTATCTTTCTCTCCCACCCTGTATTTCCTCTGCTCTCTCCTTTTGTGTCTGTCAGATGCAAGGTCAGTAACAACAACAACAACAACAAAAACAATAACCACCACAGTGACCAAGCAACAAGGGCAGCGAAAGGGGAACAAATGGAGTGCAGGAGCTGTGGATTATTCGTGGCGTAGGCACTCAGCTGTGGCAATAACCCCTTGAGGCAATCAATCCATACATGAAGATGTAATACAGGTAACAGAGACGTATATGTCCCTGTGTGTTTCCACTGAGTTAATGTAAATGCACTTTTATTGACTTCTTCATTTATTTATTACCTTGCCACGAGAATTTCTTTTCATTGCTAAAAAAAAGTGTCCCATCAAGGGTACCAGGTGGTGCCACACCCAGTTAAGCACTCATGTTACAATGCAGGAGGACTGGGCTTCAACACCCTGGTTCCCACATGCCAGGGGAAATCTTTACAAGTGGTGCGGAAGTGCTGCAGTTGTCTCTCTCTGTGTCTCAAACTCTCTCTACCTCCCTTCCCTCTCAATTCCTGTCTATTTATTCCAGTGAATAATCAAGAAAATAGAAAGTAAAAAAAGAAAAAGGAAAAGGAAATATTCCACGACTTCAAATGGGTTAATCAGGACAATGCTTTCCTTGTTAAGATCCTCACAGCATTCCATATGCAGAAAGGCAAAGATGCCATGTATTTTTTAACCCAGTTTTTATATTTATTTATTTATTTATTTAGGTGCTTATTCATTTTTGTTATTGATGAATTAATGTTTTACATTTTACATTGACTAGGGATCTGACACCAGCGGACTCCAGTACCCCTATATGGTACTCTGCCTCTACAAAACCCATCCATTGACCTGTCCATCCATCCATCCATCCACCCATACATCTATCCATCCATTCATACATACATACATACATACATACATCCATCCATCCATCCATCCACCAGTCAACCAAGCTAAGTACAAAAGGAGATCTCTCCTTGAATGGTGAGGAGAAACAACGATGCATAGGTAGGTTGCAAAGGCCCAGTTTGGCTGAATAGGGCAGAGGGGCTGAACCAGGGAATGTGTTGGGGCGTGTGGGTTTGGGTGGGATGAGCCGGAGACCCTGTGAGCTGGGTCACATTAGGGGCAGGCAGGGGGTGGAAGGGGTTGCGAACAGCTGTCACTGGAGAAGCATCACAAGTGCTGGAGCTGGTGAGCAGGGCACCTGGAAGAGAGGACAGACAAAGGAGAGAAGCAAAGTGCGGAGGAGAGGAGAGGGGAGAGGATGGTGAGGACAGGAGAGGACAGGAGAGGACAGGATTAGAGGGGACCTGAGAAACCTACCTGGACAAAGGCAGCATACGGACATCCAGGAAGGCAGGCAGGCATGCAGGCAGCTCTGGCCTGGGCTCCCAGGATCCCGGGCGCACCTCCACCTGTCTTCTCTTGGCTGCCAGCCCTGAGGTCCCTCGTCGGTCAGCACTGTCTTCCCATCCTTCCGTCCCTCACTGCCAGGGCCCAGGCGTCTGGGCGCTGTTGCCTGACCTAGTGGCAGGGCAGTTGGGCTGCCCAGTGCCAGTGTGGCCAGCACAGATTGCCAGGGGCTAGGACATCACAGAGGGCTCATGTGGTTGCTAGGCCATGGGGACCCCGCCCATCCAGTTGACCAGCAGCCATGACCCCCACGCTGAACTTGACCTGAGGGGTGGTGGCCAGCCACCAGAGCCAGAGCCCCAGGCCAAAGCAGGTGCTGGTCGGCCGGGCCAAGGGGCTATGTGCAGATTGGTGTGTGTCTGGGCATGGGGCTGGCATCTGACAGTCCAGGGCGGGGGACCAAGGTCCGCCAGGCCCCTGTCCCACCATGTGCACTGACACACAGTCTTGCTGACTGACTGACAGTCCCCGCCCCAGAGATACCCACACCAAGTCCCTGGGTGCCCTGAGCTGCCCCTGAGGGTGGGTGGGTGCCTGCCTGGACACATGCCTCCGTAATGGAGGCCTCTATTAATCCTGTTGCCTACTGACAGCTGCCCTCCTGCCCCTCCTCCTCCTCCTACGCCTCCTCCTCCTCCTCCTCTTCCTACTCTTCCTCCTCCTCTTTCTCCTCCTCCTCCTCCACCCCCTCCTCCTCTTCCTCATCCTCAGATGGACTCACTCAGGGCCCTTGGCCTAGGCAAGCCAGGGCTGCTGCTCTGGCTTCTGCAGCTTCTATCCAGTGGGGGGGTGTAGGAATCTGTTCCTGTCAGTCCCTGATTCCTGGGACCTTCCATGCCTCCAGCTGCCCCCACTCTCTAGTCCTGACCCCTCCTCAAGGATGCCCCCTTTCCCCTTACCCTCTGTCCCCCAGCTCCCAACTAACATCTACTGTGTTCCTCCCTGCGCTACTTTACTGCCACCCTGCTTCTGCCCTTCAGCCCCGAGGGCCCAGGGCCAGCCCAGCTGCCATCTCACCATCCAGCAGGGGGACCTGCCCTAACCCCCTGCCACCACACCCACACACACAGCCCTGCACACACTCCTGGGCTCCCCTGCCTGCAGCCTGCCTCTCAAACAGTCTCCTTCTGCCCCCTAGCCCCCTTACAGCCTCTGCCACGGACCCCCACAGACACCTGGGCATGAGCAGTGCAGACATGCAAACAGCTCCCCTCGCCCCCACTCCAGTTGCTCCAAGGTTGTCAAGAGTCTTTTTTTCATGCTGTAGGGGAGGGAGTTGAGACAGTCCAATGTCCTGGGGAGCAAGAACTGCAAACAGTCCATCTACAATGTAACATTTGGGTCTCAGGCCGCCCAATCCCTAGTGCGCTGTGCAGACCTTTGACTGGCAAAAACACCCCATCTGAGCGTGAGATCTGGCTGGGCTAGTGGCTCTTTCTGTGGACTAAGAGACAGACAGACAGAGTTTTCAGGTTCAAAACCTATACTTGCCAGAAGATGGTCATTCACTTGGGTAAAAAAAAAAAAAAAAAAAAAAAAAAAGGCTTTTTATTTTTTTTCCTCCTGCCTGGGTAACCTGTCTCCTGCCTGTTTCAAAGTGAAAAAAGGGAAAAATCTTTTTTGGAGCGAAAAGGACCAAAATGCAGGCAGGTGGACTCCGTGGAAGGTGGATGGGGAGTTGCTCCTGCCCTGGCACTAGAGCCCCAGCTGCTGTTCCAGGTGCTCTCTGATAACAGAGATCTCCGTGTGTCGTGTCATGACACTGTCTCCAGGACTGACCCTCAGGATAATGAGGATTCAAAACGAGGCAGGTGATACTGCCTTCAAAAGTAAATCCAGGGAGGTTTGGCGGTATGTCAGAGGGTTAAGGGCTTGTGGCGCTCACGAATAGAGGGGACAGGTGGAAGGATTTGGGGTCTGGCCCCCAGACCGCCACCTGCAGGGGAGTCGCTTTACAGGGGGTGAAGCAGGTCTTTAGGAGCTCTATCTTTCTCTCCCACCCTGTATTTCCTCTGCTCTCTCCTTTTGTGTCTGTCAGATGCAAGGTCAGTAACAACAACAACAACAACAAAAACAATAACCACCACAGTGACCAAGCAACAAGGGCAGCGAAAGGGGAACAAATGGAGTGCAGGAGCTGTGGATTATTCGTGGCGTAGGCACTCAGCTGTGGCAATAACCCCTTGAGGCAATCAATCCATACATGAAGATGTAATACAGGTAACAGAGACGTATATGTCCCTGTGTGTTTCCACTGAGTTAATGTAAATGCACTTTTATTGACTTCTTCATTTATTTATTACCTTGCCACGAGAATTTCTTTTCATTGCTAAAAAAAAGTGTCCCATCAAGGGTACCAGGTGGTGCCACACCCAGTTAAGCACTCATGTTACAATGCAGGAGGACTGGGCTTCAACACCCTGGTTCCCACATGCCAGGGGAAATCTTTACAAGTGGTGCGGAAGTGCTGCAGTTGTCTCTCTCTGTGTCTCAAACTCTCTCTACCTCCCTTCCCTCTCAATTCCTGTCTATTTATTCCAGTGAATAATCAAGAAAATAGAAAGTAAAAAAAGAAAAAGGAAAAGGAAATATTCCACGACTTCAAATGGGTTAATCAGGACAATGCTTTCCTTGTTAAGATCCTCACAGCATTCCATATGCAGAAAGGCAAAGATGCCATGTATTTTTTAACCCAGTTTTTATATTTATTTATTTATTTATTTAGGTGCTTATTCATTTTTGTTATTGATGAATTAATGTTTTACATTTTACATTGACTAGGGATCTGACACCAGCGGACTCCAGTACCCCTATATGGTACTCTGCCTCTACAAAACCCATCCATTGACCTGTCCATCCATCCATCCATCCACCCATACATCTATCCATCCATTCATACATACATACATACATCCATCCATCCATCCATCCATCCATCCACCAGTCAACCAAGCTAAGTACAAAAGGAGATCTCTCCTTGAATGGTGAGGAGAAACAACGATGCATAGGTAGGTTGCAAAGGCCCAGTTTGGCTGAATAGGGCAGAGGGGCTGAACCAGGGAATGTGTTGGGGCGTGTGGGTTTGGGTGGGATGAGCCGGAGACCCTGTGAGCTGGGTCACATTAGGGGCAGGCAGGGGGTGGAAGGGGTTGCGAACAGCTGTCACTGGAGAAGCATCACAAGTGCTGGAGCTGGTGAGCAGGGCACCTGGAAGAGAGGACAGACAAAGGAGAGAAGCAAAGTGCGGAGGAGAGGAGAGGGGAGAGGATGGTGAGGACAGGAGAGGACAGGAGAGGACAGGATTAGAGGGGACCTGAGAAACCTACCTGGACAAAGGCAGCATACGGACATCCAGGAAGGCAGGCAGGCATGCAGGCAGCTCTGGCCTGGGCTCCCAGGATCCCGGGCGCACCTCCACCTGTCTTCTCTTGGCTGCCAGCCCTGAGGTCCCTCGTCGGTCAGCACTGTCTTCCCATCCTTCCGTCCCTCACTGCCAGGGCCCAGGCGTCTGGGCGCTGTTGCCTGACCTAGTGGCAGGGCAGTTGGGCTGCCCAGTGCCAGTGTGGCCAGCACAGATTGCCAGGGGCTAGGACATCACAGAGGGCTCATGTGGTTGCTAGGCCATGGGGACCCCGCCCATCCAGTTGACCAGCAGCCATGACCCCCACGCTGAACTTGACCTGAGGGGTGGTGGCCAGCCACCAGAGCCAGAGCCCCAGGCCAAAGCAGGTGCTGGTCGGCCGGGCCAAGGGGCTATGTGCAGATTGGTGTGTGTCTGGGCATGGGGCTGGCATCTGACAGTCCAGGGCGGGGGACCAAGGTCCGCCAGGCCCCTGTCCCACCATGTGCACTGACACACAGTCTTGCTGACTGACTGACAGTCCCCGCCCCAGAGATACCCACACCAAGTCCCTGGGTGCCCTGAGCTGCCCCTGAGGGTGGGTGGGTGCCTGCCTGGACACATGCCTCCGTAATGGAGGCCTCTATTAATCCCGTTGCCTACTGACAGCTGCCCTCCTGCCCCTCCTCCTCCTCCTACGCCTCCTCCTCCTCCTCCTCTTCCTACTCTTCCTCCTCCTCTTTCTCCTCCTCCTCCTCCACCCCCTCCTCCTCTTCCTCATCCTCAGATGGACTCACTCAGGGCCCTTGGCCTAGGCAAGCCAGGGCTGCTGCTCTGGCTTCTGCAGCTTCTATCCAGTGGGGGGGTGTAGGAATCTGTTCCTGTCAGTCCCTGATTCCTGGGACCTTCCATGCCTCCAGCTGCCCCCACTCTCTAGTCCTGACCCCTCCTCAAGGATGCCCCCTTTCCCCTTACCCTCTGTCCCCCAGCTCCCAACTAACATCTACTGTGTTCCTCCCTGCGCTACTTTACTGCCACCCTGCTTCTGCCCTTCAGCCCCAAGGGCCCAGGGCCAGCCCAGCTGCCATCTCACCATCCAGCAGGGGGACCTGCCCTAACCCCCTGCCACCACACCCACACACACAGCCCTGCACACACTCCTGGGCTCCCCTGCCTGCAGCCTGCCTCTCAAACAGTCTCCTTCTGCCCCCTAGCCCCCTTACAGCCTCTGCCACGGACCCCCACAGACACCTGGGCATGAGCAGTGCAGACATGCAAACAGCTCCCCTCGCCCCCACTCCAGTTGCTCCAAGGTTGTCAAGAGTCTTTTTTTCATGCTGTAGGGGAGGGAGTTGAGACAGTCCAATGTCCTGGGGAGCAAGAACTGCAAACAGTCCATCTACAATGTAACATTTGGGTCTCAGGCCGCCCAATCCCTAGTGCGCTGTGCAGACCTTTGACTGGCAAAAACACCCCATCTGAGCGTGAGATCTGGCTGGGCTAGTGGCTCTTTCTGTGGACTAAGAGACAGACAGACAGAGTTTTCAGGTTCAAAACCTATACTTGCCAGAAGATGGTCATTCACTTGGGTAAAAAAAAAAAAAAAAAAAAAAAAAAAAAAAAAAAAAAAAGGCTTTTTATTTTTTTTCCTCCTGCCTGGGTAACCTGTCTCCTGCCTGTTTCAAAGTGAAAAAAGGGAAAAATCTTTTTTGGAGCGAAAAGGACCAAAATGCAGGCAGGTGGACTCCGTGGAAGGTGGATGGGGAGTTGCTCCTGCCCTGGCACTAGAGCCCCAGCTGCTGTTCCAGGTGCTCTCTGATAACAGAGATCTCCGTGTGTCGTGTCATGACACTGTCTCCAGGACTGACCCTCAGGATAATGAGGATTCAAAACGAGGCAGGTGATACTGCCTTCAAAAGTAAATCCAGGGAGGTTTGGCGGTATGTCAGAGGGTTAAGGGCTTGTGGCGCTCACGAATAGAGGGGACAGGTGGAAGGATTTGGGGTCTGGCCCCCAGACCGCCACCTGCAGGGGAGTCGCTTTACAGGGGGTGAAGCAGGTCTTTAGGAGCTCTATCTTTCTCTCCCACCCTGTATTTCCTCTGCTCTCTCCTTTTGTGTCTGTCAGATGCAAGGTCAGTAACAACAACAACAACAACAAAAACAATAACCACCACAGTGACCAAGCAACAAGGGCAGCGAAAGGGGAACAAATGGAGTGCAGGAGCTGTGGATTATTCGTGGCGTAGGCACTCAGCTGTGGCAATAACCCCTTGAGGCAATCAATCCATACATGAAGATGTAATACAGGTAACAGAGACGTATATGTCCCTGTGTGTTTCCACTGAGTTAATGTAAATGCACTTTTATTGACTTCTTCATTTATTTATTACCTTGCCACGAGAATTTCTTTTCATTGCTAAAAAAAAGTGTCCCATCAAGG
The DNA here is from genome assembly GCF_950295315.1 of Erinaceus europaeus. Lineage (NCBI taxonomy): Eukaryota > Metazoa > Chordata > Mammalia > Eulipotyphla > Erinaceidae > Erinaceus > Erinaceus europaeus. The sequence goes on along the minus strand of NW_026647124.1, from coordinate 36,723 downwards.
GTACCAGGTGGTGCCACACCCAGTTAAGCACTCATGTTACAATGCAGGAGGACTGGGCTTCAACACCCTGGTTCCCACATGCCAGGGGAAATCTTTACAAGTGGTGCGGAAGTGCTGCAGTTGTCTCTCTCTGTGTCTCAAACTCTCTCTACCTCCCTTCCCTCTCAATTCCTGTCTATTTATTCCAGTGAATAATCAAGAAAATAGAAAGTAAAAAAAGAAAAAGGAAAAGGAAATATTCCACGACTTCAAATGGGTTAATCAGGACAATGCTTTCCTTGTTAAGATCCTCACAGCATTCCATATGCAGAAAGGCAAAGATGCCATGTATTTTTTAACCCAGTTTTTATATTTATTTATTTATTTATTTAGGTGCTTATTCATTTTTGTTATTGATGAATTAATGTTTTACATTTTACATTGACTAGGGATCTGACACCAGCGGACTCCAGTACCCCTATATGGTACTCTGCCTCTACAAAACCCATCCATTGACCTGTCCATCCATCCATCCATCCACCCATACATCTATCCATCCATTCATACATACATACATACATACATCCATCCATCCATCCATCCATCCACCAGTCAACCAAGCTAAGTACAAAAGGAGATCTCTCCTTGAATGGTGAGGAGAAACAACGATGCATAGGTAGGTTGCAAAGGCCCAGTTTGGCTGAATAGGGCAGAGGGGCTGAACCAGGGAATGTGTTGGGGCGTGTGGGTTTGGGTGGGATGAGCCGGAGACCCTGTGAGCTGGGTCACATTAGGGGCAGGCAGGGGGTGGAAGGGGTTGCGAACAGCTGTCACTGGAGAAGCATCACAAGTGCTGGAGCTGGTGAGCAGGGCACCTGGAAGAGAGGACAGACAAAGGAGAGAAGCAAAGTGCGGAGGAGAGGAGAGGGGAGAGGATGGTGAGGACAGGAGAGGACAGGAGAGGACAGGATTAGAGGGGACCTGAGAAACCTACCTGGACAAAGGCAGCATACGGACATCCAGGAAGGCAGGCAGGCATGCAGGCAGCTCTGGCCTGGGCTCCCAGGATCCCGGGCGCACCTCCACCTGTCTTCTCTTGGCTGCCAGCCCTGAGGTCCCTCGTCGGTCAGCACTGTCTTCCCATCCTTCCGTCCCTCACTGCCAGGGCCCAGGCGTCTGGGCGCTGTTGCCTGACCTAGTGGCAGGGCAGTTGGGCTGCCCAGTGCCAGTGTGGCCAGCACAGATTGCCAGGGGCTAGGACATCACAGAGGGCTCATGTGGTTGCTAGGCCATGGGGACCCCGCCCATCCAGTTGACCAGCAGCCATGACCCCCACGCTGAACTTGACCTGAGGGGTGGTGGCCAGCCACCAGAGCCAGAGCCCCAGGCCAAAGCAGGTGCTGGTCGGCCGGGCCAAGGGGCTATGTGCAGATTGGTGTGTGTCTGGGCATGGGGCTGGCATCTGACAGTCCAGGGCGGGGGACCAAGGTCCGCCAGGCCCCTGTCCCACCATGTGCACTGACACACAGTCTTGCTGACTGACTGACAGTCCCCGCCCCAGAGATACCCACACCAAGTCCCTGGGTGCCCTGAGCTGCCCCTGAGGGTGGGTGGGTGCCTGCCTGGACACATGCCTCCGTAATGGAGGCCTCTATTAATCCCGTTGCCTACTGACAGCTGCCCTCCTGCCCCTCCTCCTCCTCCTACGCCTCCTCCTCCTCCTCCTCTTCCTACTCTTCCTCCTCCTCTTTCTCCTCCTCCTCCTCCACCCCCTCCTCCTCTTCCTCATCCTCAGATGGACTCACTCAGGGCCCTTGGCCTAGGCAAGCCAGGGCTGCTGCTCTGGCTTCTGCAGCTTCTATCCAGTGGGGGGGTGTAGGAATCTGTTCCTGTCAGTCCCTGATTCCTGGGACCTTCCATGCCTCCAGCTGCCCCCACTCTCTAGTCCTGACCCCTCCTCAAGGATGCCCCCTTTCCCCTTACCCTCTGTCCCCCAGCTCCCAACTAACATCTACTGTGTTCCTCCCTGCGCTACTTTACTGCCACCCTGCTTCTGCCCTTCAGCCCCGAGGGCCCAGGGCCAGCCCAGCTGCCATCTCACCATCCAGCAGGGGGACCTGCCCTAACCCCCTGCCACCACACCCACACACACAGCCCTGCACACACTCCTGGGCTCCCCTGCCTGCAGCCTGCCTCTCAAACAGTCTCCTTCTGCCCCCTAGCCCCCTTACAGCCTCTGCCACGGACCCCCACAGACACCTGGGCATGAGCAGTGCAGACATGCAAACAGCTCCCCTCGCCCCCACTCCAGTTGCTCCAAGGTTGTCAAGAGTCTTTTTTTCATGCTGTAGGGGAGGGAGTTGAGACAGTCCAATGTCCTGGGGAGCAAGAACTGCAAACAGTCCATCTACAATGTAACATTTGGGTCTCAGGCCGCCCAATCCCTAGTGCGCTGTGCAGACCTTTGACTGGCAAAAACACCCCATCTGAGCGTGAGATCTGGCTGGGCTAGTGGCTCTTTCTGTGGACTAAGAGACAGACAGACAGAGTTTTCAGGTTCAAAACCTATACTTGCCAGAAGATGGTCATTCACTTGGGTAAAAAAAAAAAAAAAAAAAAAAAAAAAGGCTTTTTATTTTTTTTCCTCCTGCCTGGGTAACCTGTCTCCTGCCTGTTTCAAAGTGAAAAAAGGGAAAAATCTTTTTTGGAGCGAAAAGGACCAAAATGCAGGCAGGTGGACTCCGTGGAAGGTGGATGGGGAGTTGCTCCTGCCCTGGCACTAGAGCCCCAGCTGCTGTTCCAGGTGCTCTCTGATAACAGAGATCTCCGTGTGTCGTGTCATGACACTGTCTCCAGGACTGACCCTCAGGATAATGAGGATTCAAAACGAGGCAGGTGATACTGCCTTCAAAAGTAAATCCAGGGAGGTTTGGCGGTATGTCAGAGGGTTAAGGGCTTGTGGCGCTCACGAATAGAGGGGACAGGTGGAAGGATTTGGGGTCTGGCCCCCAGACCGCCACCTGCAGGGGAGTCGCTTTACAGGGGGTGAAGCAGGTCTTTAGGAGCTCTATCTTTCTCTCCCACCCTGTATTTCCTCTGCTCTCTCCTTTTGTGTCTGTCAGATGCAAGGTCAGTAACAACAACAACAACAACAAAAACAATAACCACCACAGTGACCAAGCAACAAGGGCAGCGAAAGGGGAACAAATGGAGTGCAGGAGCTGTGGATTATTCGTGGCGTAGGCACTCAGCTGTGGCAATAACCCCTTGAGGCAATCAATCCATACATGAAGATGTAATACAGGTAACAGAGACGTATATGTCCCTGTGTGTTTCCACTGAGTTAATGTAAATGCACTTTTATTGACTTCTTCATTTATTTATTACCTTGCCACGAGAATTTCTTTTCATTGCTAAAAAAAAGTGTCCCATCAAGGGTACCAGGTGGTGCCACACCCAGTTAAGCACTCATGTTACAATGCAGGAGGACTGGGCTTCAACACCCTGGTTCCCACATGCCAGGGGAAATCTTTACAAGTGGTGCGGAAGTGCTGCAGTTGTCTCTCTCTGTGTCTCAAACTCTCTCTACCTCCCTTCCCTCTCAATTCCTGTCTATTTATTCCAGTGAATAATCAAGAAAATAGAAAGTAAAAAAAGAAAAAGGAAAAGGAAATATTCCACGACTTCAAATGGGTTAATCAGGACAATGCTTTCCTTGTTAAGATCCTCACAGCATTCCATATGCAGAAAGGCAAAGATGCCATGTATTTTTTAACCCAGTTTTTATATTTATTTATTTATTTATTTAGGTGCTTATTCATTTTTGTTATTGATGAATTAATGTTTTACATTTTACATTGACTAGGGATCTGACACTAGCGGACTCCAGTACCCCTATATGGTACTCTGCCTCTACAAAACCCATCCATTGACCTGTCCATCCATCCATCCATCCACCCATACATCTATCCATCCATTCATACATACATACATACATACATCCATCCATCCATCCATCCATCCACCAGTCAACCAAGCTAAGTACAAAAGGAGATCTCTCCTTGAATGGTGAGGAGAAACAACGATGCATAGGTAGGTTGCAAAGGCCCAGTTTGGCTGAATAGGGCAGAGGGGCTGAACCAGGGAATGTGTTGGGGCGTGTGGGTTTGGGTGGGATGAGCCGGAGACCCTGTGAGCTGGGTCACATTAGGGGCAGGCAGGGGGTGGAAGGGGTTGCGAACAGCTGTCACTGGAGAAGCATCACAAGTGCTGGAGCTGGTGAGCAGGGCACCTGGAAGAGAGGACAGACAAAGGAGAGAAGCAAAGTGCGGAGGAGAGGAGAGGGGAGAGGATGGTGAGGACAGGAGAGGACAGGAGAGGACAGGATTAGAGGGGACCTGAGAAACCTACCTGGACAAAGGCAGCATACGGACATCCAGGAAGGCAGGCAGGCATGCAGGCAGCTCTGGCCTGGGCTCCCAGGATCCCGGGCGCACCTCCACCTGTCTTCTCTTGGCTGCCAGCCCTGAGGTCCCTCGTCGGTCAGCACTGTCTTCCCATCCTTCCGTCCCTCACTGCCAGGGCCCAGGCGTCTGGGCGCTGTTGCCTGACCTAGTGGCAGGGCAGTTGGGCTGCCCAGTGCCAGTGTGGCCAGCACAGATTGCCAGGGGCTAGGACATCACAGAGGGCTCATGTGGTTGCTAGGCCATGGGGACCCCGCCCATCCAGTTGACCAGCAGCCATGACCCCCACGCTGAACTTGACCTGAGGGGTGGTGGCCAGCCACCAGAGCCAGCGCCCCAGGCCAAAGCAGGTGCTGGTCGGCCGGGCCAAGGGGCTATGTGCAGATTGGTGTGTGTCTGGGCATGGGGCTGGCATCTGACAGTCCAGGGCGGGGGACCAAGGTCCGCCAGGCCCCTGTCCCACCATGTGCACTGACACACAGTCTTGCTGACTGACTGACAGTCCCCGCCCCAGAGATACCCACACCAAGTCCCTGGGTGCCCTGAGCTGCCCCTGAGGGTGGGTGGGTGCCTGCCTGGACACATGCCTCCGTAATGGAGGCCTCTATTAATCCCGTTGCCTACTGACAGCTGCCCTCCTGCCCTTCCTCCTCCTCCTACGCCTCCTCCTCCTCCTCTTCCTACTCTTCCTCCTCCTCTTTCTCCTCCTCCTCCTCCACCCTCTCCTCCTCTTCCTCATCCTCAGATGGACTCACTCAGGGCCCTTGGCCTAGGCAAGCCAGGGCTGCTGCTCTGGCTTCTGCAGCTTCTATCCAGTGGGGGGGTGTAGGATTCTGTTCCTGTCAGTCCCTGATTCCTGGGACCTTCCATGCCTCCAGCTGCCCCCACTCTCTAGTCCTGACCCCTCCTCAAGGATGCCCCCTTTCCCCTTACCCTCTGTCCCCCAGCTCCCAACTAACATCTACTGTGTTCCTCCCTGCGCTACTTTACTGCCACCCTGCTTCTGCCCTTCAGCCCTGAGGGCCCAGGGCCAGCCCAGCTGCCATCTCACCATCCAGCAGGGGGACCTGCCCTAATGCCCTGCCACCACACCCACACACACAGCCCTGCACACACTCCTGGGCTCCCCTGCCTGCAGCCTGCCTCTCAAACAGTCTCCTTCTGCCCCCTAGCCCCCTTACAGCCTCTGCCACGGACCCCCACAGACACCTGGGCATGAGCAGTGCAGACATGCAAACAGCTCCCCTCGCCCCCACTCCAGTTGCTCCAAGGTTGTCAAGAGTCTTTTTTTCATGCTGTAGGGGAGGGAGTTGAGACAGTCCAATGTCCTGGGGAGCAAGAACTGCAAACAGTCCATCTACAATGTAACATTTGGGTCTCAGGCCGCCCAATCCCTAGTGCGCTGTGCAGACCTTTGACTGGCAAAAACACCCCATCTGAGCGTGAGATCTGGCTGGGCTAGTGGCTCTTTCTGTGGACTAAGAGACAGACAGACAGAGTTTTCAGGTTCAAAACCTATACTTGCCAGAAGATGGTCATTCACTTGGGTAAAAAAAAAAAAAAAAAAAAAAAAAAAGGCTTTTTATTTTTTTTCCTCCTGCCTGGGTAACCTGTCTCCTGCCTGTTTCAAAGTGAAAAAAGGGAAAAATCTTTTTTGGAGCGAAAAGGACCAAAATGCAGGCAGGTGGACTCCGTGGAAGGTGGATGGGGAGTTGCTCCTGCCCTGGCACTAGAGCCCCAGCTGCTGTTCCAGGTGCTCTCTGATAACAGAGATCTCCGTGTGTCGTGTCATGACACTGTCTCCAGGACTGACCCTCAGGATAATGAGGATTCAAAACGAGGCAGGTGATACTGCCTTCAAAAGTAAATCCAGGGAGGTTTGGCGGTATGTCAGAGGGTTAAGGGCTTGTGGCGCTCACGAATAGAGGGGACAGGTGGAAGGATTTGGGGTCTGGCCCCCAGACCGCCACCTGCAGGGGAGTCGCTTTACAGGGGGTGAAGCAGGTCTTTAGGAGCTCTATCTTTCTCTCCCACCCTGTATTTCCTCTGCTCTCTCCTTTTGTGTCTGTCAGATGCAAGGTCAGTAACAACAACAACAACAACAAAAACAATAACCACCACAGTGACCAAGCAACAAGGGCAGCGAAAGGGGAACAAATGGAGTGCAGGAGCTGTGGATTATTCGTGGCGTAGGCACTCAGCTGTGGCAATAACCCCTTGAGGCAATCAATCCATACATGAAGATGTAATACAGGTAACAGAGACGTATATGTCCCTGTGTGTTTCCACTGAGTTAATGTAAATGCACTTTTATTGACTTCTTCATTTATTTATTACCTTGCCACGAGAATTTCTTTTCATTGCTAAAAAAAAGTGTCCCATCAAGGGTACCAGGTGGTGCCACACCCAGTTAAGCACTCATGTTACAATGCAGGAGGACTGGGCTTCAACACCCTGGTTCCCACATGCCAGGGGAAATCTTTACAAGTGGTGCGGAAGTGCTGCAGTTGTCTCTCTCTGTGTCTCAAACTCTCTCTACCTCCCTTCCCTCTCAATTCCTGTCTATTTATTCCAGTGAATAATCAAGAAAATAGAAAGTAAAAAAAGAAAAAGGAAAAGGAAATATTCCACGACTTCAAATGGGTTAATCAGGACAATGCTTTCCTTGTTAAGATCCTCACAGCATTCCATATGCAGAAAGGCAAAGATGCCATGTATTTTTTAACCCAGTTTTTATATTTATTTATTTATTTATTTAGGTGCTTATTCATTTTTGTTATTGATGAATTAATGTTTTACATTTTACATTGACTAGGGATCTGACACCAGCGGACTCCAGTACCCCTATATGGTACTCTGCCTCTACAAAACCCATCCATTGACCTGTCCATCCATCCATCCATCCACCCATACATCTATCCATCCATTCATACATACATACATACATACATACATCCATCCATCCATCCACCAGTCAACCAAGCTAAGTACAAAAGGAGATCTCTCCTTGAATGGTGAGGAGAAACAACGATGCATAGGTAGGTTGCAAAGGCCCAGTTTGGCTGAATAGGGCAGAGGGGCTGAACCAGGGAATGTGTTGGGGCGTGTGGGTTTGGGTGGGATGAGCCGGAGACCCTGTGAGCTGGGTCACATTAGGGGCAGGCAGGGGGTGGAAGGGGTTGCGAACAGCTGTCACTGGAGAAGCATCACAAGTGCTGGAGCTGGTGAGCAGGGCACCTGGAAGAGAGGACAGACAAAGGAGAGAAGCAAAGTGCGGAGGAGAGGAGAGGGGAGAGGATGGTGAGGACAGGAGAGGACAGGAGAGGACAGGATTAGAGGGGACCTGAGAAACCTACCTGGACAAAGGCAGCATACGGACATCCAGGAAGGCAGGCAGGCATGCAGGCAGCTCTGGCCTGGGCTCCCAGGATCCCGGGCGCACCTCCACCTGTCTTCTCTTGGCTGCCAGCCCTGAGGTCCCTCGTCGGTCAGCACTGTCTTCCCATCCTTCCGTCCCTCACTGCCAGGGCCCAGGCGTCTGGGCGCTGTTGCCTGACCTAGTGGCAGGGCAGTTGGGCTGCCCAGTGCCAGTGTGGCCAGCACAGATTGCCAGGGGCTAGGACATCACAGAGGGCTCATGTGGTTGCTAGGCCATGGGGACCCCGCCCATCCAGTTGACCAGCAGCCATGACCCCCACGCTGAACTTGACCTGAGGGGTGGTGGCCAGCCACCAGAGCCAGAGCCCCAGGCCAAAGCAGGTGCTGGTCGGCCGGGCCAAGGGGCTATGTGCAGATTGGTGTGTGTCTGGGCATGGGGCTGGCATCTGACAGTCCAGGGCGGGGGACCAAGGTCCGCCAGGCCCCTGTCCCACCATGTGCACTGACACACAGTCTTGCTGACTGACTGACAGTCCCCGCCCCAGAGATACCCACACCAAGTCCCTGGGTGCCCTGAGCTGCCCCTGAGGGTGGGTGGGTGCCTGCCTGGACACATGCCTCCGTAATGGAGGCCTCTATTAATCCCGTTGCCTACTGACAGCTGCCCTCCTGCCCCTCCTTCTCCTCCTACGCCTCCTCCTCCTCCTCTTCCTACTCTTCCTCCTCCTCTTTCTCCTCCTCCTCCTCCACCCCCTCCTCCTCTTCCTCATCCTCAGATGGACTCACTCAGGGCCCTTGGCCTAGGCAAGCCAGGGCTGCTGCTCTGGCTTCTGCAGCTTCTATCCAGTGGGGGGGTGTAGGAATCTGTTCCTGTCAGTCCCTGATTCCTGGGACCTTCCATGCCTCCAGCTGCCCCCACTCTCTAGTCCTGACCCCTCCTCAAGGATGCCCCCTTTCCCCTTACCCTCTGTCCCCCAGCTCCCAACTAACATCTACTGGGTTCCTCCCTGCGCTACTTTACTGCCACCCTGCTTCTGCCCTTCAGCCCTGAGGGCCCAAGGCCAGCCCAGCTGCCATCTCACCATCCAGCAGGGGGACCTGCCCTAACTCCCTGCCACCACACCCACACACACAGCCCTGCACACACTCCTGGGCTCCCCTGCCTGCAGCCTGCCTCTCAAACAGTCTCCTTCTGCCCCCTAGCCCCCTTACAGCCTCTGCCACGGACCCCCACAGACACCTGGGCATGAGCAGTGCAGACATGCAAACAGCTCCCCTCGCCCCCACTCCAGTTGCTCCAAGGTTGTCAAGAGTCTTTTTTTCATGCTGTAGGGGAGGGAGTTGAGACAGTCCAATGTCCTGGGGAGCAAGAACTGCAAACAGTCCATCTACAATGTAACATTTGGGTCTCAGGCCGCCCAATCCCTAGTGCGCTGTGCAGACCTTTGACTGGCAAAAACACCCCATCTGAGCGTGAGATCTGGCTGGGCTAGTGGCTCTTTCTGTGGACTAAGAGACAGACAGACAGAGTTTTCAGGTTCAAAACCTATACTTGCCAGAAGATGGTCATTCACTTGGGTAAAAAAAAAAAAAAAAAAAAAAAAAAAAAAAAAAAAAAAAAAAAAAAAAAAGGCTTTTTATTTTTTTTCCTCCTGCCTGGGTAACCTGTCTCCTGCCTGTTTCAAAGTGAAAAAAGGGAAAAATCTTTTTTGGAGCGAAAAGGACCAAAATGCAGGCAGGTGGACTCCGTGGAAGGTGGATGGGGAGTTGCTCCTGCCCTGGCACTAGAGCCCCAGCTGCTGTTCCAGGTGCTCTCTGATAACAGAGATCTCCGTGTGTCGTGTCATGACACTGTCTCCAGGACTGACCCTCAGGATAATGAGGATTCAAAACGAGGCAGGTGATACTGCCTTCAAAAGTAAATCCAGGGAGGTTTGGCGGTATGTCAGAGGGTTAAGGGCTTGTGGCGCTCACGAATAGAGGGGACAGGTGGAAGGATTTGGGGTCTGGCCCCCAGACCGCCACCTGCAGGGGAGTCGCTTTACAGGGGGTGAAGCGGGTCTTTAGGAGCTCTATCTTTCTCTCCCACCCTGTATTTCCTCTGCTCTCTCCTTTTGTGTCTGTCAGATGCAAGGTCAGTAACAACAACAACAACAACAAAAACAATAACCACCACAGTGACCAAGCAACAAGGGCAGCGAAAGGGGAACAAATGGAGTGCAGGAGCTGTGGATTATTCGTGGCGTAGGCACTCAGCTGTGGCAATAACCCCTTGAGGCAATCAATCCATACATGAAGATGTAATACAGGTAACAGAGACGTATATGTCCCTGTGTGTTTCCACTGAGTTAATGTAAATGCACTTTTATTGACTTCTTCATTTATTTATTACCTTGCCACGAGAATTTCTTTTCATTGCTAAAAAAAAGTGTCCCATCAAGGGTACCAGGTGGTGCCACACCCAGTTAAGCACTCATGTTACAATGCAGGAGGACTGGGCTTCAACACCCTGGTTCCCACATGCCAGGGGAAATCTTTACAAGTGGTGCGGAAGTGCTGCAGTTGTCTCTCTCTGTGTCTCAAACTCTCTCTACCTCCCTTCCCTCTCAATTCCTGTCTATTTATTCCAGTGAATAATCAAGAAAATAGAAAGTAAAAAAAGAAAAAGGAAAAGGAAATATTCCACGACTTCAAATGGGTTAATCAGGACAATGCTTTCCTTGTTAAGATCCTCACAGCATTCCATATGCAGAAAGGCAAAGATGCCATGTATTTTTTAACCCAGTTTTTATATTTATTTATTTATTTATTTAGGTGCTTATTCATTTTTGTTATTGATGAATTAATGTTTTACATTTTACATTGACTAGGGATCTGACACCAGCGGACTCCAGTACCCCTATATGGTACTCTGCCTCTACAAAACCCATCCATTGACCTGTCCATCCATCCATCCATCCACCCATACATCTATCCATCCATTCATACATACATACATACATACATACATCCATCCATCCATCCATCCACCAGTCAACCAAGCTAAGTACAAAAGGAGATCTCTCCTTGAATGGTGAGGAGAAACAACGATGCATAGGTAGGTTGCAAAGGCCCAGTTTGGCTGAATAGGGCAGAGGGGCTGAACCAGGGAATGTGTTGGGGCGTGTGGGTTTGGGTGGGATGAGCCGGAGACCCTGTGAGCTGGGTCACATTAGGGGCAGGCAGGGGGTGGAAGGGGTTGCGAACAGCTGTCACTGGAGAAGCATCACAAGTGCTGGAGCTGGTGAGCAGGGCACCTGGAAGAGAGGACAGACAAAGGAGAGAAGCAAAGTGCGGAGGAGAGGAGAGGGGAGAGGATGGTGAGGACAGGAGAGGACAGGAGAGGACAGGATTAGAGGGGACCTGAGAAACCTACCTGGACAAAGGCAGCATACGGACATCCAGGAAGGCAGGCAGGCATGCAGGCAGCTCTGGCCTGGGCTCCCAGGATCCCGGGCGCACCTCCACCTGTCTTCTCTTGGCTGCCAGCCCTGAGGTCCCTCGTCGGTCAGCACTGTCTTCCCATCCTTCCGTCCCTCACTGCCAGGGCCCAGGCGTCTGGGCGCTGTTGCCTGACCTAGTGGCAGGGCAGTTGGGCTGCCCAGTGCCAGTGTGGCCAGCACAGATTGCCAGGGGCTAGGACATCACAGAGGGCTCATGTGGTTGCTAGGCCATGGGGACCCCGCCCATCCAGTTGACCAGCAGCCATGACCCCCACGCTGAACTTGACCTGAGGGGTGGTGGCCAGCCACCAGAGCCAGAGCCCCAGGCCAAAGCAGGTGCTGGTCGGCCGGGCCAAGGGGCTATGTGCAGATTGGTGTGTGTCTGGGCATGGGGCTGGCATCTGACAGTCCAGGGCGGGGGACCAAGGTCCGCCAGGCCCCTGTCCCACCATGTGCACTGACACACAGTCTTGCTGACTGACTGACAGTCCCCGCCCCAGAGATACCCACACCAAGTCCCTGGGTGCCCTGAGCTGCCCCTGAGGGTGGGTGGGTGCCTGCCTGGACACATGCCTCCGTAATGGAGGCCTCTATTAATCCCGTTGCCTACTGACAGCTGCCCTCCTGCCCCTCCTTCTCCTCCTACGCCTCCTCCTCCTCCTCTTCCTACTCTTCCTCCTCCTCTTTCTCCTCCTCCTCCTCCACCCCCTCCTCCTCTTCCTCATCCTCAGATGGACTCACTCAGGGCCCTTGGCCTAGGCAAGCCAGGGCTGCTGCTCTGGCTTCTGCAGCTTCTATCCAGTGGGGGGGTGTAGGAATCTGTTCCTGTCAGTCCCTGATTCCTGGGACCTTCCATGCCTCCAGCTGCCCCCACTCTCTAGTCCTGACCCCTCCTCAAGGATGCCCCCTTTCCCCTTACCCTCTGTCCCCCAGCTCCCAACTAACATCTACTGTGTTCCTCCCTGCGCTACTTTACTGCCACCCTGCTTCTGCCCTTCAGCCCTGAGGGCCCAAGGCCAGCCCAGCTGCCATCTCACCATCCAGCAGGGGGACCTGCCCTAACTCCCTGCCACCACACCCACACACACAGCCCTGCACACACTCCTGGGCTCCCCTGCCTGCAGCCTGCCTCTCAAACAGTCTCCTTCTGCCCCCTAGCCCCCTTACAGCCTCTGCCACGGACCCCCACAGACACCTGGGCATGAGCAGTGCAGACATGCAAACAGCTCCCCTCGCCCCCACTCCAGTTGCTCCAAGGTTGTCAAGAGTCTTTTTTTCATGCTGTAGGGGAGGGAGTTGAGACAGTCCAATGTCCTGGGGAGCAAGAACTGCAAACAGTCCATCTACAATGTAACATTTGGGTCTCAGGCCGCCCAATCCCTAGTGCGCTGTGCAGACCTTTGACTGGCAAAAACACCCCATCTGAGCGTGAGATCTGGCTGGGCTAGTGGCTCTTTCTGTGGACTAAGAGACAGACAGACAGAGTTTTCAGGTTCAAAACCTATACTTGCCAGAAGATGGTCATTCACTTGGGTAAAAAAAAAAAAAAAAAAAAAAAAAAAAAAAAAAGGCTTTTTATTTTTTTTCCTCCTGCCTGGGTAACCTGTCTCCTGCCTGTTTCAAAGTGAAAAAAGGGAAAAATCTTTTTTGGAGTGAAAAGGACCAAAATGCAGGCAGGTGGACTCCGTGGAAGGTGGATGGGGAGTTGCTCCTGCCCTGGCACTAGAGCCCCAGCTGCTGTTCCAGGTGCTCTCTGATAACAGAGATCTCCGTGTGTCGTGTCATGACACTGTCTCCAGGACTGACCCTCAGGATAATGAGGATTCAAAACGAGGCAGGTGATACTGCCTTCAAAAGTAAATCCAGGGAGGTTTGGCGGTATGTCAGAGGGTTAAGGGCTTGTGGCGCTCACGAATAGAGGGGACAGGTGGAAGGATTTGGGGTCTGGCCCCCAGACCGCCACCTGCAGGGGAGTCGCTTTACAGGGGGTGAAGCGGGTCTTTAGGAGCTCTATCTTTCTCTCCCACCCTGTATTTCCTCTGCTCTCTCCTTTTGTGTCTGTCAGATGCAAGGTCAGTAACAACAACAACAACAACAAAAACAATAACCACCACAGTGACCAAGCAACAAGGGCAGCGAAAGGGGAACAAATGGAGTGCAGGAGCTGTGGATTATTCGTGGCGTAGGCACTCAGCTGTGGCAATAACCCCTTGAGGCAATCAATCCATACATGAAGATGTAATACAGGTAACAGAGACGTATATGTCCCTGTGTGTTTCCACTGAGTTAATGTAAATGCACTTTTATTGACTTCTTCATTTATTTATTACCTTGCCACGAGAATTTCTTTTCATTGCTAAAAAAAAGTGTCCCATCAAGGGTACCAGGTGGTGCCACACCCAGTTAAGCACTCATGTTACAATGCAGGAGGACTGGGCTTCAACACCCTGGTTCCCACATGCCAGGGGAAATCTTTACAAGTGGTGCGGAAGTGCTGCAGTTGTCTCTCTCTGTGTCTCAAACTCTCTCTACCTCCCTTCCCTCTCAATTCCTGTCTATTTATTCCAGTGAATAATCAAGAAAATAGAAAGTAAAAAAAGAAAAAGGAAAAGGAAATATTCCACGACTTCAAATGGGTTAATCAGGACAATGCTTTCCTTGTTAAGATCCTCACAGCATTCCATATGCAGAAAGGCAAAGATGCCATGTATTTTTTAACCCAGTTTTTATATTTATTTATTTATTTATTTAGGTGCTTATTCATTTTTGTTATTGATGAATTAATGTTTTACATTTTACATTGACTAGGGATCTGACACCAGCGGACTCCAGTACCCCTATATGGTACTCTGCCTCTACAAAACCCATCCATTGACCTGTCCATCCATCCATCCATCCACCCATACATCTATCCATCCATTCATACATACATACATACATACATACATCCATCCATCCATCCATCCACCAGTCAACCAAGCTAAGTACAAAAGGAGATCTCTCCTTGAATGGTGAGGAGAAACAACGATGCATAGGTAGGTTGCAAAGGCCCAGTTTGGCTGAATAGGGCAGAGGGGCTGAACCAGGGAATGTGTTGGGGCGTGTGGGTTTGGGTGGGATGAGCCGGAGACCCTGTGAGCTGGGTCACATTAGGGGCAGGCAGGGGGTGGAAGGGGTTGCGAACAGCTGTCACTGGAGAAGCATCACAAGTGCTGGAGCTGGTGAGCAGGGCACCTGGAAGAGAGGACAGACAAAGGAGAGAAGCAAAGTGCGGAGGAGAGGAGAGGGGAGAGGATGGTGAGGACAGGAGAGGACAGGAGAGGACAGGATTAGAGGGGACCTGAGAAACCTACCTGGACAAAGGCAGCATACGGACATCCAGGAAGGCAGGCAGGCATGCAGGCAGCTCTGGCCTGGGCTCCCAGGATCCCGGGCGCACCTCCACCTGTCTTCTCTTGGCTGCCAGCCCTGAGGTCCCTCGTCGGTCAGCACTGTCTTCCCATCCTTCCGTCCCTCACTGCCAGGGCCCAGGCGTCTGGGCGCTGTTGCCTGACCTAGTGGCAGGGCAGTTGGGCTGCCCAGTGCCAGTGTGGCCAGCACAGATTGCCAGGGGCTAGGACATCACAGAGGGCTCATGTGGTTGCTAGGCCATGGGGACCCCGCCCATCCAGTTGACCAGCAGCCATGACCCCCACGCTGAACTTGACCTGAGGGGTGGTGGCCAGCCACCAGAGCCAGAGCCCCAGGCCAAAGCAGGTGCTGGTCGGCCGGGCCAAGGGGCTATGTGCAGATTGGTGTGTGTCTGGGCATGGGGCTGGCATCTGACAGTCCAGGGCGGGGGACCAAGGTCCGCCAGGCCCCTGTCCCACCATGTGCACTGACACACAGTCTTGCTGACTGACTGACAGTCCCCGCCCCAGAGATACCCACACCAAGTCCCTGGGTGCCCTGAGCTGCCCCTGAGGGTGGGTGGGTGCCTGCCTGGACACATGCCTCCGTAATGGAGGCCTCTATTAATCCCGTTGCCTACTGACAGCTGCCCTCCTGCCCCTCCTTCTCCTCCTACGCCTCCTCCTCCTCCTCTTCCTACTCTTCCTCCTCCTCTTTCTCCTCCTCCTCCTCCACCCCCTCCTCCTCTTCCTCATCCTCAGATGGACTCACTCAGGGCCCTTGGCCTAGGCAAGCCAGGGCTGCTGCTCTGGCTTCTGCAGCTTCTATCCAGTGGGGGGGTGTAGGAATCTGTTCCTGTCAGTCCCTGATTCCTGGGACCTTCCATGCCTCCAGCTGCCCCCACTCTCTAGTCCTGACCCCTCCTCAAGGATGCCCCCTTTCCCCTTACCCTCTGTCCCCCAGCTCCCAACTAACATCTACTGGGTTCCTCCCTGCGCTACTTTACTGCCACCCTGCTTCTGCCCTTCAGCCCTGAGGGCCCAAGGCCAGCCCAGCTGCCATCTCACCATCCAGCAGGGGGACCTGCCCTAACTCCCTGCCACCACACCCACACACACAGCCCTGCACACACTCCTGGGCTCCCCTGCCTGCAGCCTGCCTCTCAAACAGTCTCCTTCTGCCCCCTAGCCCCCTTACAGCCTCTGCCACGGACCCCCACAGACACCTGGGCATGAGCAGTGCAGACATGCAAACAGCTCCCCTCGCCCCCACTCCAGTTGCTCCAAGGTTGTCAAGAGTCTTTTTTTCATGCTGTAGGGGAGGGAGTTGAGACAGTCCAATGTCCTGGGGAGCAAGAACTGCAAACAGTCCATCTACAATGTAACATTTGGGTCTCAGGCCGCCCAATCCCTAGTGCGCTGTGCAGACCTTTGACTGGCAAAAACACCCCATCTGAGCGTGAGATCTGGCTGGGCTAGTGGCTCTTTCTGTGGACTAAGAGACAGACAGACAGAGTTTTCAGGTTCAAAACCTATACTTGCCAGAAGATGGTCATTCACTTGGGTAAAAAAAAAAAAAAAAAAAAAAAAAAAAAAAAAAGGCTTTTTATTTTTTTTCCTCCTGCCTGGGTAACCTGTCTCCTGCCTGTTTCAAAGTGAAAAAAGGGAAAAATCTTTTTTGGAGCGAAAAGGACCAAAATGCAGGCAGGTGGACTCCGTGGAAGGTGGATGGGGAGTTGCTCCTGCCCTGGCACTAGAGCCCCAGCTGCTGTTCCAGGTGCTCTCTGATAACAGAGATCTCCGTGTGTCGTGTCATGACACTGTCTCCAGGACTGACCCTCAGGATAATGAGGATTCAAAACGAGGCAGGTGATACTGCCTTCAAAAGTAAATCCAGGGAGGTTTGGCGGTATGTCAGAGGGTTAAGGGCTTGTGGCGCTCACGAATAGAGGGGACAGGTGGAAGGATTTGGGGTCTGGCCCCCAGACCGCCACCTGCAGGGGAGTCGCTTTACAGGGGGTGAAGCGGGTCTTTAGGAGCTCTATCTTTCTCTCCCACCCTGTATTTCCTCTGCTCTCTCCTTTTGTGTCTGTCAGATGCAAGGTCAGTAACAACAACAACAACAACAAAAACAATAACCACCACAGTGACCAAGCAACAAGGGCAGCGAAAGGGGAACAAATGGAGTGCAGGAGCTGTGGATTATTCGTGGCGTAGGCACTCAGCTGTGGCAATAACCCCTTGAGGCAATCAATCCATACATGAAGATGTAATACAGGTAACAGAGACGTATATGTCCCTGTGTGTTTCCACTGAGTTAATGTAAATGCACTTTTATTGACTTCTTCATTTATTTATTACCTTGCCACGAGAATTTCTTTTCATTGCTAAAAAAAAGTGTCCCATCAAGGGTACCAGGTGGTGCCACACCCAGTTAAGCACTCATGTTACAATGCAGGAGGACTGGGCTTCAACACCCTGGTTCCCACATGCCAGGGGAAATCTTTACAAGTGGTGCGGAAGTGCTGCAGTTGTCTCTCTCTGTGTCTCAAACTCTCTCTACCTCCCTTCCCTCTCAATTCCTGTCTATTTATTCCAGTGAATAATCAAGAAAATAGAAAGTAAAAAAAGAAAAAGGAAAAGGAAATATTCCACGACTTCAAATGGGTTAATCAGGACAA
Source organism: Erinaceus europaeus (assembly GCF_950295315.1). Lineage (NCBI taxonomy): Eukaryota > Metazoa > Chordata > Mammalia > Eulipotyphla > Erinaceidae > Erinaceus > Erinaceus europaeus. The sequence goes on along the minus strand of NW_026647124.1, from coordinate 19,351 downwards.
TGCTTTCCTTGTTAAGATCCTCACAGCATTCCATATGCAGAAAGGCAAAGATGCCATGTATTTTTTAACCCAGTTTTTATATTTATTTATTTATTTATTTAGGTGCTTATTCATTTTTGTTATTGATGAATTAATGTTTTACATTTTACATTGACTAGGGATCTGACACCAGCGGACTCCAGTACCCCTATATGGTACTCTGCCTCTACAAAACCCATCCATTGACCTGTCCATCCATCCATCCATCCACCCATACATCTATCCATCCATTCATACATACATACATACATACATACATCCATCCATCCATCCATCCACCAGTCAACCAAGCTAAGTACAAAAGGAGATCTCTCCTTGAATGGTGAGGAGAAACAACGATGCATAGGTAGGTTGCAAAGGCCCAGTTTGGCTGAATAGGGCAGAGGGGCTGAACCAGGGAATGTGTTGGGGCGTGTGGGTTTGGGTGGGATGAGCCGGAGACCCTGTGAGCTGGGTCACATTAGGGGCAGGCAGGGGGTGGAAGGGGTTGCGAACAGCTGTCACTGGAGAAGCATCACAAGTGCTGGAGCTGGTGAGCAGGGCACCTGGAAGAGAGGACAGACAAAGGAGAGAAGCAAAGTGCGGAGGAGAGGAGAGGGGAGAGGATGGTGAGGACAGGAGAGGACAGGAGAGGACAGGATTAGAGGGGACCTGAGAAACCTACCTGGACAAAGGCAGCATACGGACATCCAGGAAGGCAGGCAGGCATGCAGGCAGCTCTGGCCTGGGCTCCCAGGATCCCGGGCGCACCTCCACCTGTCTTCTCTTGGCTGCCAGCCCTGAGGTCCCTCGTCGGTCAGCACTGTCTTCCCATCCTTCCGTCCCTCACTGCCAGGGCCCAGGCGTCTGGGCGCTGTTGCCTGACCTAGTGGCAGGGCAGTTGGGCTGCCCAGTGCCAGTGTGGCCAGCACAGATTGCCAGGGGCTAGGACATCACAGAGGGCTCATGTGGTTGCTAGGCCATGGGGACCCCGCCCATCCAGTTGACCAGCAGCCATGACCCCCACGCTGAACTTGACCTGAGGGGTGGTGGCCAGCCACCAGAGCCAGAGCCCCAGGCCAAAGCAGGTGCTGGTCGGCCGGGCCAAGGGGCTATGTGCAGATTGGTGTGTGTCTGGGCATGGGGCTGGCATCTGACAGTCCAGGGCGGGGGACCAAGGTCCGCCAGGCCCCTGTCCCACCATGTGCACTGACACACAGTCTTGCTGACTGACTGACAGTCCCCGCCCCAGAGATACCCACACCAAGTCCCTGGGTGCCCTGAGCTGCCCCTGAGGGTGGGTGGGTGCCTGCCTGGACACATGCCTCCGTAATGGAGGCCTCTATTAATCCCGTTGCCTACTGACAGCTGCCCTCCTGCCCCTCCTTCTCCTCCTACGCCTCCTCCTCCTCCTCTTCCTACTCTTCCTCCTCCTCTTTCTCCTCCTCCTCCTCCACCCCCTCCTCCTCTTCCTCATCCTCAGATGGACTCACTCAGGGCCCTTGGCCTAGGCAAGCCAGGGCTGCTGCTCTGGCTTCTGCAGCTTCTATCCAGTGGGGGGGTGTAGGAATCTGTTCCTGTCAGTCCCTGATTCCTGGGACCTTCCATGCCTCCAGCTGCCCCCACTCTCTAGTCCTGACCCCTCCTCAAGGATGCCCCCTTTCCCCTTACCCTCTGTCCCCCAGCTCCCAACTAACATCTACTGGGTTCCTCCCTGCGCTACTTTACTGCCACCCTGCTTCTGCCCTTCAGCCCTGAGGGCCCAAGGCCAGCCCAGCTGCCATCTCACCATCCAGCAGGGGGACCTGCCCTAACTCCCTGCCACCACACCCACACACACAGCCCTGCACACACTCCTGGGCTCCCCTGCCTGCAGCCTGCCTCTCAAACAGTCTCCTTCTGCCCCCTAGCCCCCTTACAGCCTCTGCCACGGACCCCCACAGACACCTGGGCATGAGCAGTGCAGACATGCAAACAGCTCCCCTCGCCCCCACTCCAGTTGCTCCAAGGTTGTCAAGAGTCTTTTTTTCATGCTGTAGGGGAGGGAGTTGAGACAGTCCAATGTCCTGGGGAGCAAGAACTGCAAACAGTCCATCTACAATGTAACATTTGGGTCTCAGGCCGCCCAATCCCTAGTGCGCTGTGCAGACCTTTGACTGGCAAAAACACCCCATCTGAGCGTGAGATCTGGCTGGGCTAGTGGCTCTTTCTGTGGACTAAGAGACAGACAGACAGAGTTTTCAGGTTCAAAACCTATACTTGCCAGAAGATGGTCATTCACTTGGGTAAAAAAAAAAAAAAAAAAAAAAAAAAAAAAAAGGCTTTTTATTTTTTTTCCTCCTGCCTGGGTAACCTGTCTCCTGCCTGTTTCAAAGTGAAAAAAGGGAAAAATCTTTTTTGGAGCGAAAAGGACCAAAATGCAGGCAGGTGGACTCCGTGGAAGGTGGATGGGGAGTTGCTCCTGCCCTGGCACTAGAGCCCCAGCTGCTGTTCCAGGTGCTCTCTGATAACAGAGATCTCCGTGTGTCGTGTCATGACACTGTCTCCAGGACTGACCCTCAGGATAATGAGGATTCAAAACGAGGCAGGTGATACTGCCTTCAAAAGTAAATCCAGGGAGGTTTGGCGGTATGTCAGAGGGTTAAGGGCTTGTGGCGCTCACGAATAGAGGGGACAGGTGGAAGGATTTGGGGTCTGGCCCCCAGACCGCCACCTGCAGGGGAGTCGCTTTACAGGGGGTGAAGCGGGTCTTTAGGAGCTCTATCTTTCTCTCCCACCCTGTATTTCCTCTGCTCTCTCCTTTTGTGTCTGTCAGATGCAAGGTCAGTAACAACAACAACAACAACAACAAAAACAATAACCACCACAGTGACCAAGCAACAAGGGCAGCGAAAGGGGAACAAATGGAGTGCAGGAGCTGTGGATTATTCGTGGCGTAGGCACTCAGCTGTGGCAATAACCCCTTGAGGCAATCAATCCATACATGAAGATGTAATACAGGTAACAGAGACGTATATGTCCCTGTGTGTTTCCACTGAGTTAATGTAAATGCACTTTTATTGACTTCTTCATTTATTTATTACCTTGCCACGAGAATTTCTTTTCATTGCTAAAAAAAAGTGTCCCATCAAGGGTACCAGGTGGTGCCACACCCAGTTAAGCACTCATGTTACAATGCAGGAGGACTGGGCTTCAACACCCTGGTTCCCACATGCCAGGGGAAATCTTTACAAGTGGTGCGGAAGTGCTGCAGTTGTCTCTCTCTGTGTCTCAAACTCTCTCTACCTCCCTTCCCTCTCAATTCCTGTCTATTTATTCCAGTGAATAATCAAGAAAATAGAAAGTAAAAAAAGAAAAAGGAAAAGGAAATATTCCACGACTTCAAATGGGTTAATCAGGACAATGCTTTCCTTGTTAAGATCCTCACAGCATTCCATATGCAGAAAGGCAAAGATGCCATGTATTTTTTAACCCAGTTTTTATATTTATTTATTTATTTATTTAGGTGCTTATTCATTTTTGTTATTGATGAATTAATGTTTTACATTTTACATTGACTAGGGATCTGACACCAGCGGACTCCAGTACCCCTATATGGTACTCTGCCTCTACAAAACCCATCCATTGACCTGTCCATCCATCCATCCATCCACCCATACATCTATCCATCCATTCATACATACATACATACATCCATCCATCCATCCATCCATCCATCCACCAGTCAACCAAGCTAAGTACAAAAGGAGATCTCTCCTTGAATGGTGAGGAGAAACAACGATGCATAGGTAGGTTGCAAAGGCCCAGTTTGGCTGAATAGGGCAGAGGGGCTGAACCAGGGAATGTGTTGGGGCGTGTGGGTTTGGGTGGGATGAGCCGGAGACCCTGTGAGCTGGGTCACATTAGGGGCAGGCAGGGGGTGGAAGGGGTTGCGAACAGCTGTCACTGGAGAAGCATCACAAGTGCTGGAGCTGGTGAGCAGGGCACCTGGAAGAGAGGACAGACAAAGGAGAGAAGCAAAGTGCGGAGGAGAGGAGAGGGGAGAGGATGGTGAGGACAGGAGAGGACAGGAGAGGACAGGATTAGAGGGGACCTGAGAAACCTACCTGGACAAAGGCAGCATACGGACATCCAGGAAGGCAGGCAGGCATGCAGGCAGCTCTGGCCTGGGCTCCCAGGATCCCGGGCGCACCTCCACCTGTCTTCTCTTGGCTGCCAGCCCTGAGGTCCCTCGTCGGTCAGCACTGTCTTCCCATCCTTCCGTCCCTCACTGCCAGGGCCCAGGCGTCTGGGCGCTGTTGCCTGACCTAGTGGCAGGGCAGTTGGGCTGCCCAGTGCCAGTGTGGCCAGCACAGATTGCCAGGGGCTAGGACATCACAGAGGGCTCATGTGGTTGCTAGGCCATGGGGACCCCGCCCATCCAGTTGACCAGCAGCCATGACCCCCACGCTGAACTTGACCTGAGGGGTGGTGGCCAGCCACCAGAGCCAGAGCCCCAGGCCAAAGCAGGTGCTGGTCGGCCGGGCCAAGGGGCTATGTGCAGATTGGTGTGTGTCTGGGCATGGGGCTGGCATCTGACAGTCCAGGGCGGGGGACCAAGGTCCGCCAGGCCCCTGTCCCACCATGTGCACTGACACACAGTCTTGCTGACTGACTGACAGTCCCCGCCCCAGAGATACCCACACCAAGTCCCTGGGTGCCCTGAGCTGCCCCTGAGGGTGGGTGGGTGCCTGCCTGGACACATGCCTCCGTAATGGAGGCCTCTATTAATCCCGTTGCCTACTGACAGCTGCCCTCCTGCCCCTCCTTCTCCTCCTACGCCTCCTCCTCCTCCTCTTCCTACTCTTCCTCCTCCTCTTTCTCCTCCTCCTCCTCCACCCCCTCCTCCTCTTCCTCATCCTCAGATGGACTCACTCAGGGCCCTTGGCCTAGGCAAGCCAGGGCTGCTGCTCTGGCTTCTGCAGCTTCTATCCAGTGGGGGGGTGTAGGAATCTGTTCCTGTCAGTCCCTGATTCCTGGGACCTTCCATGCCTCCAGCTGCCCCCACTCTCTAGTCCTGACCCCTCCTCAAGGATGCCCCCTTTCCCCTTACCCTCTGTCCCCCAGCTCCCAACTAACATCTACTGGGTTCCTCCCTGCGCTACTTTACTGCCACCCTGCTTCTGCCCTTCAGCCCTGAGGGCCCAAGGCCAGCCCAGCTGCCATCTCACCATCCAGCAGGGGGACCTGCCCTAACTCCCTGCCACCACACCCACACACACAGCCCTGCACACACTCCTGGGCTCCCCTGCCTGCAGCCTGCCTCTCAAACAGTCTCCTTCTGCCCCCTAGCCCCCTTACAGCCTCTGCCACGGACCCCCACAGACACCTGGGCATGAGCAGTGCAGACATGCAAACAGCTCCCCTCGCCCCCACTCCAGTTGCTCCAAGGTTGTCAAGAGTCTTTTTTTCATGCTGTAGGGGAGGGAGTTGAGACAGTCCAATGTCCTGGGGAGCAAGAACTGCAAACAGTCCATCTACAATGTAACATTTGGGTCTCAGGCCGCCCAATCCCTAGTGCGCTGTGCAGACCTTTGACTGGCAAAAACACCCCATCTGAGCGTGAGATCTGGCTGGGCTAGTGGCTCTTTCTGTGGACTAAGAGACAGACAGACAGAGTTTTCAGGTTCAAAACCTATACTTGCCAGAAGATGGTCATTCACTTGGGTAAAAAAAAAAAAAAAAAAAAAAAAGGCTTTTTATTTTTTTTCCTCCTGCCTGGGTAACCTGTCTCCTGCCTGTTTCAAAGTGAAAAAAGGGAAAAATCTTTTTTGGAGCGAAAAGGACCAAAATGCAGGCAGGTGGACTCCGTGGAAGGTGGATGGGGAGTTGCTCCTGCCCTGGCACTAGAGCCCCAGCTGCTGTTCCAGGTGCTCTCTGATAACAGAGATCTCCGTGTGTCGTGTCATGACACTGTCTCCAGGACTGACCCTCAGGATAATGAGGATTCAAAACGAGGCAGGTGATACTGCCTTCAAAAGTAAATCCAGGGAGGTTTGGCGGTATGTCAGAGGGTTAAGGGCTTGTGGCGCTCACGAATAGAGGGGACAGGTGGAAGGATTTGGGGTCTGGCCCCCAGACCGCCACCTGCAGGGGAGTCGCTTTACAGGGGGTGAAGCGGGTCTTTAGGAGCTCTATCTTTCTCTCCCACCCTGTATTTCCTCTGCTCTCTCCTTTTGTGTCTGTCAGATGCAAGGTCAGTAACAACAACAACAACAACAAAAACAATAACCACCACAGTGACCAAGCAACAAGGGCAGCGAAAGGGGAACAAATGGAGTGCAGGAGCTGTGGATTATTCGTGGCGTAGGCACTCAGCTGTGGCAATAACCCCTTGAGGCAATCAATCCATACATGAAGATGTAATACAGGTAACAGAGACGTATATGTCCCTGTGTGTTTCCACTGAGTTAATGTAAATGCACTTTTATTGACTTCTTCATTTATTTATTACCTTGCCACGAGAATTTCTTTTCATTGCTAAAAAAAAGTGTCCCATCAAGGGTACCAGGTGGTGCCACACCCAGTTAAGCACTCATGTTACAATGCAGGAGGACTGGGCTTCAACACCCTGGTTCCCACATGCCAGGGGAAATCTTTACAAGTGGTGCGGAAGTGCTGCAGTTGCCTCTCTCTGTGTCTCAAACTCTCTCTACCTCCCTTCCCTCTCAATTCCTGTCTATTTATTCCAGTGAATAATCAAGAAAATAGAAAGTAAAAAAAGAAAAAGGAAAAGGAAATATTCCACGACTTCAAATGGGTTAATCAGGACAATGCTTTCCTTGTTAAGATCCTCACAGCATTCCATATGCAGAAAGGCAAAGATGCCATGTATTTTTTAACCCAGTTTTTATATTTATTTATTTATTTATTTAGGTGCTTATTCATTTTTGTTATTGATGAATTAATGTTTTACATTTTACATTGACTAGGGATCTGACACCAGCGGACTCCAGTACCCCTATATGGTACTCTGCCTCTACAAAACCCATCCATTGACCTGTCCATCCATCCATCCATCCACCCATACATCTATCCATCCATTCATACATACATACATACATCCATCCATCCATCCATCCATCCATCCACCAGTCAACCAAGCTAAGTACAAAAGGAGATCTCTCCTTGAATGGTGAGGAGAAACAACGATGCATAGGTAGGTTGCAAAGGCCCAGTTTGGCTGAATAGGGCAGAGGGGCTGAACCAGGGAATGTGTTGGGGCGTGTGGGTTTGGGTGGGATGAGCCGGAGACCCTGTGAGCTGGGTCACATTAGGGGCAGGCAGGGGGTGGAAGGGGTTGCGAACAGCTGTCACTGGAGAAGCATCACAAGTGCTGGAGCTGGTGAGCAGGGCACCTGGAAGAGAGGACAGACAAAGGAGAGAAGCAAAGTGCGGAGGAGAGGAGAGGGGAGAGGATGGTGAGGACAGGAGAGGACAGGAGAGGACAGGATTAGAGGGGACCTGAGAAACCTACCTGGACAAAGGCAGCATACGGACATCCAGGAAGGCAGGCAGGCATGCAGGCAGCTCTGGCCTGGGCTCCCAGGATCCCGGGCGCACCTCCACCTGTCTTCTCTTGGCTGCCAGCCCTGAGGTCCCTCGTCGGTCAGCACTGTCTTCCCATCCTTCCGTCCCTCACTGCCAGGGCCCAGGCGTCTGGGCGCTGTTGCCTGACCTAGTGGCAGGGCAGTTGGGCTGCCCAGTGCCAGTGTGGCCAGCACAGATTGCCAGGGGCTAGGACATCACAGAGGGCTCATGTGGTTGCTAGGCCATGGGGACCCCGCCCATCCAGTTGACCAGCAGCCATGACCCCCACGCTGAACTTGACCTGAGGGGTGGTGGCCAGCCACCAGAGCCAGAGCCCCAGGCCAAAGCAGGTGCTGGTCGGCCGGGCCAAGGGGCTATGTGCAGATTGGTGTGTGTCTGGGCATGGGGCTGGCATCTGACAGTCCAGGGCGGGGGACCAAGGTCCGCCAGGCCCCTGTCCCACCATGTGCACTGACACACAGTCTTGCTGACTGACTGACAGTCCCCGCCCCAGAGATACCCACACCAAGTCCCTGGGTGCCCTGAGCTGCCCCTGAGGGTGGGTGGGTGCCTGCCTGGACACATGCCTCCGTAATGGAGGCCTCTATTAATCCCGTTGCCTACTGACAGCTGCCCTCCTGCCCCTCCTTCTCCTCCTACGCCTCCTCCTCCTCCTCTTCCTACTCTTCCTCCTCCTCTTTCTCCTCCTCCTCCTCCACCCCCTCCTCCTCTTCCTCATCCTCAGATGGACTCACTCAGGGCCCTTGGCCTAGGCAAGCCAGGGCTGCTGCTCTGGCTTCTGCAGCTTCTATCCAGTGGGGGGGTGTAGGAATCTGTTCCTGTCAGTCCCTGATTCCTGGGACCTTCCATGCCTCCAGCTGCCCCCACTCTCTAGTCCTGACCCCTCCTCAAGGATGCCCCCTTTCCCCTTACCCTCTGTCCCCCAGCTCCCAACTAACATCTACTGGGTTCCTCCCTGCGCTACTTTACTGCCACCCTGCTTCTGCCCTTCAGCCCTGAGGGCCCAAGGCCAGCCCAGCTGCCATCTCACCATCCAGCAGGGGGACCTGCCCTAACTCCCTGCCACCACACCCACACACACAGCCCTGCACACACTCCTGGGCTCCCCTGCCTGCAGCCTGCCTCTCAAACAGTCTCCTTCTGCCCCCTAGCCCCCTTACAGCCTCTGCCACGGACCCCCACAGACACCTGGGCATGAGCAGTGCAGACATGCAAACAGCTCCCCTCGCCCCCACTCCAGTTGCTCCAAGGTTGTCAAGAGTCTTTTTTTCATGCTGTAGGGGAGGGAGTTGAGACAGTCCAATGTCCTGGGGAGCAAGAACTGCAAACAGTCCATCTACAATGTAACATTTGGGTCTCAGGCCGCCCAATCCCTAGTGCGCTGTGCAGACCTTTGACTGGCAAAAACACCCCATCTGAGCGTGAGATCTGGCTGGGCTAGTGGCTCTTTCTGTGGACTAAGAGACAGACAGACAGAGTTTTCAGGTTCAAAACCTATACTTGCCAGAAGATGGTCATTCACTTGGGTAAAAAAAAAAAAAAAAAAAAAAAAAAAAAGGCTTTTTATTTTTTTTCCTCCTGCCTGGGTAACCTGTCTCCTGCCTGTTTCAAAGTGAAAAAAGGGAAAAATCTTTTTTGGAGCGAAAAGGACCAAAATGCAGGCAGGTGGACTCCGTGGAAGGTGGATGGGGAGTTGCTCCTGCCCTGGCACTAGAGCCCCAGCTGCTGTTCCAGGTGCTCTCTGATAACAGAGATCTCCGTGTGTCGTGTCATGACACTGTCTCCAGGACTGACCCTCAGGATAATGAGGATTCAAAACGAGGCAGGTGATACTGCCTTCAAAAGTAAATCCAGGGAGGTTTGGCGGTATGTCAGAGGGTTAAGGGCTTGTGGCGCTCACGAATAGAGGGGACAGGTGGAAGGATTTGGGGTCTGGCCCCCAGACCGCCACCTGCAGGGGAGTCGCTTTACAGGGGGTGAAGCGGGTCTTTAGGAGCTCTATCTTTCTCTCCCACCCTGTATTTCCTCTGCTCTCTCCTTTTGTGTCTGTCAGATGCAAGGTCAGTAACAACAACAACAACAACAACAAAAACAATAACCACCACAGTGACCAAGCAACAAGGGCAGCGAAAGGGGAACAAATGGAGTGCAGGAGCTGTGGATTATTCGTGGCGTAGGCACTCAGCTGTGGCAATAACCCCTTGAGGCAATCAATCCATACATGAAGATGTAATACAGGTAACAGAGACGTATATGTCCCTGTGTGTTTCCACTGAGTTAATGTAAATGCACTTTTATTGACTTCTTCATTTATTTATTACCTTGCCACGAGAATTTCTTTTCATTGCTAAAAAAAAGTGTCCCATCAAGGGTACCAGGTGGTGCCACACCCAGTTAAGCACTCATGTTACAATGCAGGAGGACTGGGCTTCAACACCCTGGTTCCCACATGCCAGGGGAAATCTTTACAAGTGGTGCGGAAGTGCTGCAGTTGCCTCTCTCTGTGTCTCAAACTCTCTCTACCTCCCTTCCCTCTCAATTCCTGTCTATTTATTCCAGTGAATAATCAAGAAAATAGAAAGTAAAAAAAGAAAAAGGAAAAGGAAATATTCCACGACTTCAAATGGGTTAATCAGGACAATGCTTTCCTTGTTAAGATCCTCACAGCATTCCATATGCAGAAAGGCAAAGATGCCATGTATTTTTTAACCCAGTTTTTATATTTATTTATTTATTTATTTAGGTGCTTATTCATTTTTGTTATTGATGAATTAATGTTTTACATTTTACATTGACTAGGGATCTGACACCAGCGGACTCCAGTACCCCTATATGGTACTCTGCCTCTACAAAACCCATCCATTGACCTGTCCATCCATCCATCCATCCACCCATACATCTATCCATCCATTCATACATACATACATACATCCATCCATCCATCCATCCATCCATCCACCAGTCAACCAAGCTAAGTACAAAAGGAGATCTCTCCTTGAATGGTGAGGAGAAACAACGATGCATAGGTAGGTTGCAAAGGCCCAGTTTGGCTGAATAGGGCAGAGGGGCTGAACCAGGGAATGTGTTGGGGCGTGTGGGTTTGGGTGGGATGAGCCGGAGACCCTGTGAGCTGGGTCACATTAGGGGCAGGCAGGGGGTGGAAGGGGTTGCGAACAGCTGTCACTGGAGAAGCATCACAAGTGCTGGAGCTGGTGAGCAGGGCACCTGGAAGAGAGGACAGACAAAGGAGAGAAGCAAAGTGCGGAGGAGAGGAGAGGGGAGAGGATGGTGAGGACAGGAGAGGACAGGAGAGGACAGGATTAGAGGGGACCTGAGAAACCTACCTGGACAAAGGCAGCATACGGACATCCAGGAAGGCAGGCAGGCATGCAGGCAGCTCTGGCCTGGGCTCCCAGGATCCCGGGCGCACCTCCACCTGTCTTCTCTTGGCTGCCAGCCCTGAGGTCCCTCGTCGGTCAGCACTGTCTTCCCATCCTTCCGTCCCTCACTGCCAGGGCCCAGGCGTCTGGGCGCTGTTGCCTGACCTAGTGGCAGGGCAGTTGGGCTGCCCAGTGCCAGTGTGGCCAGCACAGATTGCCAGGGGCTAGGACATCACAGAGGGCTCATGTGGTTGCTAGGCCATGGGGACCCCGCCCATCCAGTTGACCAGCAGCCATGACCCCCACGCTGAACTTGACCTGAGGGGTGGTGGCCAGCCACCAGAGCCAGAGCCCCAGGCCAAAGCAGGTGCTGGTCGGCCGGGCCAAGGGGCTATGTGCAGATTGGTGTGTGTCTGGGCATGGGGCTGGCATCTGACAGTCCAGGGCGGGGGACCAAGGTCCGCCAGGCCCCTGTCCCACCATGTGCACTGACACACAGTCTTGCTGACTGACTGACAGTCCCCGCCCCAGAGATACCCACACCAAGTCCCTGGGTGCCCTGAGCTGCCCCTGAGGGTGGGTGGGTGCCTGCCTGGACACATGCCTCCGTAATGGAGGCCTCTATTAATCCCGTTGCCTACTGACAGCTGCCCTCCTGCCCCTCCTTCTCCTCCTACGCCTCCTCCTCCTCCTCTTCCTACTCTTCCTCCTCCTCTTTCTCCTCCTCCTCCTCCACCCCCTCCTCCTCTTCCTCATCCTCAGATGGACTCACTCAGGGCCCTTGGCCTAGGCAAGCCAGGGCTGCTGCTCTGGCTTCTGCAGCTTCTATCCAGTGGGGGGGTGTAGGAATCTGTTCCTGTCAGTCCCTGATTCCTGGGACCTTCCATGCCTCCAGCTGCCCCCACTCTCTAGTCCTGACCCCTCCTCAAGGATGCCCCCTTTCCCCTTACCCTCTGTCCCCCAGCTCCCAACTAACATCTACTGGGTTCCTCCCTGCGCTACTTTACTGCCACCCTGCTTCTGCCCTTCAGCCCTGAGGGCCCAAGGCCAGCCCAGCTGCCATCTCACCATCCAGCAGGGGGACCTGCCCTAACTCCCTGCCACCACACCCACACACACAGCCCTGCACACACTCCTGGGCTCCCCTGCCTGCAGCCTGCCTCTCAAACAGTCTCCTTCTGCCCCCTAGCCCCCTTACAGCCTCTGCCACGGACCCCCACAGACACCTGGGCATGAGCAGTGCAGACATGCAAACAGCTCCCCTCGCCCCCACTCCAGTTGCTCCAAGGTTGTCAAGAGTCTTTTTTTCATGCTGTAGGGGAGGGAGTTGAGACAGTCCAATGTCCTGGGGAGCAAGAACTGCAAACAGTCCATCTACAATGTAACATTTGGGTCTCAGGCCGCCCAATCCCTAGTGCGCTGTGCAGACCTTTGACTGGCAAAAACACCCCATCTGAGCGTGAGATCTGGCTGGGCTAGTGGCTCTTTCTGTGGACTAAGAGACAGACAGACAGAGTTTTCAGGTTCAAAACCTATACTTGCCAGAAGATGGTCATTCACTTGGGTAAAAAAAAAAAAAAAAAAAAAAAAAAAAAGGCTTTTTATTTTTTTTCCTCCTGCCTGGGTAACCTGTCTCCTGCCTGTTTCAAAGTGAAAAAAGGGAAAAATCTTTTTTGGAGCGAAAAGGACCAAAATGCAGGCAGGTGGACTCCGTGGAAGGTGGATGGGGAGTTGCTCCTGCCCTGGCACTAGAGCCCCAGCTGCTGTTCCAGGTGCTCTCTGATAACAGAGATCTCCGTGTGTCGTGTCATGACACTGTCTCCAGGACTGACCCTCAGGATAATGAGGATTCAAAACGAGGCAGGTGATACTGCCTTCAAAAGTAAATCCAGGGAGGTTTGGCGGTATGTCAGAGGGTTAAGGGCTTGTGGCGCTCACGAATAGAGGGGACAGGTGGAAGGATTTGGGGTCTGGCCCCCAGACCGCCACCTGCAGGGGAGTCGCTTTACAGGGGGTGAAGCGGGTCTTTAGGAGCTCTATCTTTCTCTCCCACCCTGTATTTCCTCTGCTCTCTCCTTTTGTGTCTGTCAGATGCAAGGTCAGTAACAACAACAACAACAACAACAAAAACAATAACCACCACAGTGACCAAGCAACAAGGGCAGCGAAAGGGGAACAAATGGAGTGCAGGAGCTGTGGATTATTCGTGGCGTAGGCACTCAGCTGTGGCAATAACCCCTTGAGGCAATCAATCCATACATGAAGATGTAATACAGGTAACAGAGACGTATATGTCCCTGTGTGTTTCCACTGAGTTAATGTAAATGCACTTTTATTGACTTCTTCATTTATTTATTACCTTGCCACGAGAATTTCTTTTCATTGCTAAAAAAAAGTGTCCCATCAAGGGTACCAGGTGGTGCCACACCCAGTTAAGCACTCATGTTACAATGCAGGAGGACTGGGCTTCAACACCCTGGTTCCCACATGCCAGGGGAAATCTTTACAAGTGGTGCGGAAGTGCTGCAGTTGCCTCTCTCTGTGTCTCAAACTCTCTCTACCTCCCTTCCCTCTCAATTCCTGTCTATTTATTCCAGTGAATAATCAAGAAAATAGAAAGTAAAAAAAGAAAAAGGAAAAGGAAATATTCCACGACTTCAAATGGGTTAATCAGGACAATGCTTTCCTTGTTAAGATCCTCACAGCATTCCATATGCAGAAAGGCAAAGATGCCATGTATTTTTTAACCCAGTTTTTATATTTATTTATTTATTTATTTAGGTGCTTATTCATTTTTGTTATTGATGAATTAATGTTTTACATTTTACATTGACTAGGGATCTGACACCAGCGGACTCCAGTACCCCTATATGGTACTCTGCCTCTACAAAACCCATCCATTGACCTGTCCATCCATCCATCCATCCACCCATACATCTATCCATCCATTCATACATACATACATACATCCATCCATCCATCCATCCATCCATCCACCAGTCAACCAAGCTAAGTACAAAAGGAGATCTCTCCTTGAATGGTGAGGAGAAACAACGATGCATAGGTAGGTTGCAAAGGCCCAGTTTGGCTGAATAGGGCAGAGGGGCTGAACCAGGGAATGTGTTGGGGCGTGTGGGTTTGGGTGGGATGAGCCGGAGACCCTGTGAGCTGGGTCACATTAGGGGCAGGCAGGGGGTGGAAGGGGTTGCGAACAGCTGTCACTGGAGAAGCATCACAAGTGCTGGAGCTGGTGAGCAGGGCACCTGGAAGAGAGGACAGACAAAGGAGAGAAGCAAAGTGCGGAGGAGAGGAGAGGGGAGAGGATGGTGAGGACAGGAGAGGACAGGAGAGGACAGGATTAGAGGGGACCTGAGAAACCTACCTGGACAAAGGCAGCATACGGACATCCAGGAAGGCAGGCAGGCATGCAGGCAGCTCTGGCCTGGGCTCCCAGGATCCCGGGCGCACCTCCACCTGTCTTCTCTTGGCTGCCAGCCCTGAGGTCCCTCGTCGGTCAGCACTGTCTTCCCATCCTTCCGTCCCTCACTGCCAGGGCCCAGGCGTCTGGGCGCTGTTGCCTGACCTAGTGGCAGGGCAGTTGGGCTGCCCAGTGCCAGTGTGGCCAGCACAGATTGCCAGGGGCTAGGACATCACAGAGGGCTCATGTGGTTGCTAGGCCATGGGGACCCCGCCCATCCAGTTGACCAGCAGCCATGACCCCCACGCTGAACTTGACCTGAGGGGTGGTGGCCAGCCACCAGAGCCAGAGCCCCAGGCCAAAGCAGGTGCTGGTCGGCCGGGCCAAGGGGCTATGTGCAGATTGGTGTGTGTCTGGGCATGGGGCTGGCATCTGACAGTCCAGGGCGGGGGACCAAGGTCCGCCAGGCCCCTGTCCCACCATGTGCACTGACACACAGTCTTGCTGACTGACTGACAGTCCCCGCCCCAGAGATACCCACACCAAGTCCCTGGGTGCCCTGAGCTGCCCCTGAGGGTGGGTGGGTGCCTGCCTGGACACATGCCTCCGTAATGGAGGCCTCTATTAATCCCGTTGCCTACTGACAGCTGCCCTCCTGCCCCTCCTTCTCCTCCTACGCCTCCTCCTCCTCCTCTTCCTACTCTTCCTCCTCCTCTTTCTCCTCCTCCTCCTCCACCCCCTCCTCCTCTTCCTCATCCTCAGATGGACTCACTCAGGGCCCTTGGCCTAGGCAAGCCAGGGCTGCTGCTCTGGCTTCTGCAGCTTCTATCCAGTGGGGGGGTGTAGGAATCTGTTCCTGTCAGTCCCTGATTCCTGGGACCTTCCATGCCTCCAGCTGCCCCCACTCTCTAGTCCTGACCCCTCCTCAAGGATGCCCCCTTTCCCCTTACCCTCTGTCCCCCAGCTCCCAACTAACATCTACTGGGTTCCTCCCTGCGCTACTTTACTGCCACCCTGCTTCTGCCCTTCAGCCCTGAGGGCCCAAGGCCAGCCCAGCTGCCATCTCACCATCCAGCAGGGGGACCTGCCCTAACTCCCTGCCACCACACCCACACACACAGCCCTGCACACACTCCTGGGCTCCCCTGCCTGCAGCCTGCCTCTCAAACAGTCTCCTTCTGCCCCCTAGCCCCCTTACAGCCTCTGCCACGGACCCCCACAGACACCTGGGCATGAGCAGTGCAGACATGCAAACAGCTCCCCTCGCCCCCACTCCAGTTGCTCCAAGGTTGTCAAGAGTCTTTTTTTCATGCTGTAGGGGAGGGAGTTGAGACAGTCCAATGTCCTGGGGAGCAAGAACTGCAAACAGTCCATCTACAATGTAACATTTGGGTCTCAGGCCGCCCAATCCCTAGTGCGCTGTGCAGACCTTTGACTGGCAAAAACACCCCATCTGAGCGTGAGATCTGGCTGGGCTAGTGGCTCTTTCTGTGGACTAAGAGACAGACAGACAGAGTTTTCAGGTTCAAAACCTATACTTGCCAGAAGATGGTCATTCACTTGGGTAAAAAAAAAAAAAAAAAAAAAAAGGCTTTTTATTTTTTTTCCTCCTGCCTGGGTAACCTGTCTCCTGCCTGTTTCAAAGTGAAAAAAGGGAAAAATCTTTTTTGGAGCGAAAAGGACCAAAATGCAGGCAGGTGGACTCCGTGGAAGGTGGATGGGGAGTTGCTCCTGCCCTGGCACTAGAGCCCCAGCTGCTGTTCCAGGTGCTCTCTGATAACAGAGATCTCCGTGTGTCGTGTCATGACACTGTCTCCAGGACTGACCCTCAGGATAATGAGGATTCAAAACGAGGCAGGTGATACTGCCTTCAAAAGTAAATCCAGGGAGGTTTGGCGGTATGTCAGAGGGTTAAGGGCTTGTGGCGCTCACGAATAGAGGGGACAGGTGGAAGGATTTGGGGTCTGGCCCCCAGACCGCCACCTGCAGGGGAGTCGCTTTACAGGGGGTGAAGCGGGTCTTTAGGAGCTCTATCTTTCTCTCCCACCCTGTATTTCCTCTGCTCTCTCCTTTTGTGTCTGTCAGATGCAAGGTCAGTAACAACAACAACAACAACAACAAAAACAATAACCACCACAGTGACCAAGCAACAAGGGCAGCGAAAGGGGAACAAATGGAGTGCAGGAGCTGTGGATTATTCGTGGCGTAGGCACTCAGCTGTGGCAATAACCCCTTGAGGCAATCAATCCATACATGAAGATGTAATACAGGTAACAGAGACGTATATGTCCCTGTGTGTTTCCACTGAGTTAATGTAAATGCACTTTTATTGACTTCTTCATTTATTTATTACCTTGCCACGAGAATTTCTTTTCATTGCTAAAAAAAAGTGTCCCATCAAGGGTACCAGGTGGTGCCACACCCAGTTAAGCACTCATGTTACAATGCAGGAGGACTGGGCTTCAACACCCTGGTTCCCACATGCCAGGGGAAATCTTTACAAGTGGTGCGGAAGTGCTGCAGTTGTCTCTCTCTGTGTCTCAAACTCTCTCTACCTCCCTTCCCTCTCAATTCCTGTCTATTTATTCCAGTGAATAATCAAGAAAATAGAAAGTAAAAAAAGAAAAAGGAAAAGGAAATATTCCACGACTTCAAATGGGTTAATCAGGACAATGCTTTCCTTGTTAAGATCCTCACAGCATTCCATATGCAGAAAGGCAAAGATGCCATGTATTTTTTAACCCAGTTTTTATATTTATTTATTTATTTATTTAGGTGCTTATTCATTTTTGTTATTGATGAATTAATGTTTTACATTTTACATTGACTAGGGATCTGACACCAGCGGACTCCAGTACCCCTATATGGTACTCTGCCTCTACAAAACCCATCCATTGACCTGTCCATCCATCCATCCATCCACCCATACATCTATCCATCCATTCATACATACATACATACATCCATCCATCCATCCATCCATCCATCCACCAGTCAACCAAGCTAAGTACAAAAGGAGATCTCTCCTTGAATGGTGAGGAGAAACAACGATGCATAGGTAGGTTGCAAAGGCCCAGTTTGGCTGAATAGGGCAGAGGGGCTGAACCAGGGAATGTGTTGGGGCGTGTGGGTTTGGGTGGGATGAGCCGGAGACCCTGTGAGCTGGGTCACATTAGGGGCAGGCAGGGGGTGGAAGGGGTTGCGAACAGCTGTCACTGGAGAAGCATCACAAGTGCTGGAGCTGGTGAGCAGGGCACCTGGAAGAGAGGACAGACAAAGGAGAGAAGCAAAGTGCGGAGGAGAGGAGAGGGGAGAGGATGGTGAGGACAGGAGAGGACAGGAGAGGACAGGATTAGAGGGGACCTGAGAAACCTACCTGGACAAAGGCAGCATACGGACATCCAGGAAGGCAGGCAGGCATGCAGGCAGCTCTGGCCTGGGCTCCCAGGATCCCGGGCGCACCTCCACCTGTCTTCTCTTGGCTGCCAGCCCTGAGGTCCCTCGTCGGTCAGCACTGTCTTCCCATCCTTCCGTCCCTCACTGCCAGGGCCCAGGCGTCTGGGCGCTGTTGCCTGACCTAGTGGCAGGGCAGTTGGGCTGCCCAGTGCCAGTGTGGCCAGCACAGATTGCCAGGGGCTAGGACATCACAGAGGGCTCATGTGGTTGCTAGGCCATGGGGACCCCGCCCATCCAGTTGACCAGCAGCCATGACCCCCACGCTGAACTTGACCTGAGGGGTGGTGGCCAGCCACCAGAGCCAGAGCCCCAGGCCAAAGCAGGTGCTGGTCGGCCGGGCCAAGGGGCTATGTGCAGATTGGTGTGTGTCTGGGCATGGGGCTGGCATCTGACAGTCCAGGGCGGGGGACCAAGGTCCGCCAGGCCCCTGTCCCACCATGTGCACTGACACACAGTCTTGCTGACTGACTGACAGTCCCCGCCCCAGAGATACCCACACCAAGTCCCTGGGTGCCCTGAGCTGCCCCTGAGGGTGGGTGGGTGCCTGCCTGGACACATGCCTCCGTAATGGAGGCCTCAATTAATCCCGTTGCCTACTGACAGCTGCCCTCCTGCCCCTCCTTCTCCTCCTACGCCTCCTCCTCCTCCTCTTCCTACTCTTCCTCCTCCTCTTTCTCCTCCTCCTCCTCCACCCCCTCCTCCTCTTCCTCATCCTCAGATGGACTCACTCAGGGCCCTTGGCCTAGGCAAGCCAGGGCTGCTGCTCTGGCTTCTGCAGCTTCTATCCAGTGGGGGGGTGTAGGAATCTGTTCCTGTCAGTCCCTGATTCCTGGGACCTTCCATGCCTCCAGCTGCCCCCACTCTCTAGTCCTGACCCCTCCTCAAGGATGCCCCCTTTCCCCTTACCCTCTGTCCCCCAGCTCCCAACTAACATCTACTGTGTTCCTCCCTGCGCTACTTTACTGCCACCCTGCTTCTGCCTTTCAGCCCTGAGGGCCCAAGGCCAGCCCAGCTGCCATCTCACCATCCAGCAGGGGGACCTGCCCTAACTCCCTGCCACCACACCCACACACACAGCCCTGCACACACTCCTGGGCTCCCCTGCCTGCAGCCTGCCTCTCAAACAGTCTCCTTCTGCCCCCTAGCCCCCTTACAGCCTCTGCCACGGACCCCCACAGACACCTGGGCATGAGCAGTGCAGACATGCAAACAGCTCCCCTCGCCCCCACTCCAGTTGCTCCAAGGTTGTCAAGAGTCTTTTTTTCATGCTGTAGGGGAGGGAGTTGAGACAGTCCAATGTCCTGGGGAGCAAGAACTGCAAACAGTCCATCTACAATGTAACATTTGGGTCTCAGGCCGCCCAATCCCTAGTGCGCTGTGCAGACCTTTGACTGGCAAAAACACCCCATCTGAGCGTGAGATCTGGCTGGGCTAGTGGCTCTTTCTGTGGACTAAGAGACAGACAGACAGAGTTTTCAGGTTCAAAACC